>NC_082654.1:74875027-75175027 GCF_028023285.1 Balaenoptera ricei
GTTTGTTTTCTAAGCCTGTGAGTGTCTTTCTCTTTGGAAATATGTTCATCTGTGCCAGTTATTAGATAATGCCATAAGTGATAATATAGGATATAGGTCTTTTGCTTTCCGACCTACTTCATGTTTTGTGATTATCTCCAGGCTCATCTATGGTGCCTCAAAGAGCAGTGCTTCAACGTTTTCCATGGCTAATATTCCATTGTGTACATGGACCACTTCTTCTTGGTGCATTCCTCTGTTGATGGACATTTTCGTTGCTTCCAAGTGTTGCCTATGGTAAATATTGCTGGGGTGCAGGATTGCCAGCCTGTGATTTTTGATTTTCCTTTTCTCAGGTGATAGACCCAGCAGTGGGTATGATTGATTGACTGGTATGGTAGCTCAACGTTTACCTTTTCAAGGCACCTCAATTGTGCTTTCATTAGTGGCTCTTACCACGTCCCCCTTAGAATCGAGGGTACGCATTTCTCCACAATCACGTCAGCATTTCTTGTTTGCAGCATTTTTGTTGATGGCCATTCTGACTGGTGTGAGCTGACCGGTTTTTGTAATTTGGGTTTACATGTCTGTAAAAATTCCTACAATTCATCATTTTTCCACGCCTTTTTCTTTTCTGTTAAAAGAAAAAAGAAAAAAAGTGTGAGTATAATATACCTCTTCAAATTTTCTTTTTGGAAGGTTGCACTCTAGAATTTTTTGTTCGATTTTCGACCTCAGTATTTTTTGGAGGGCCAGTGTCATTTACAGACCTGCAATTGGTGAATAATTAGTGACCTTTTGCAGTGGGTTCAAAGCTGCTGTTGTGGGAAACGGCCACAAGGATGCAGCATTTCTCGATTCCCAAATCTGGGTACTAGGGCAGCAGAGCCGTTCTGGAAGTTGTCTGCCTAGGTTTTCAATTTGGATGGAATGCGCCAGGAAAACCCCCCATAAGTTTATGTCTCATTACTCCTAGTTCGTTGTTTTAATTTTTTCAATTGGGGTAAAGGTTAGAAGGTTGCTTGTCCAAGGTGTACACACTCTGGTTCATCTACATATTCTATATACCTATTTATGTAGAGATCCTCTTCCCGTGTAAATTATTACAGAGTGTTCCGTAATCCTTCCTTGCTATATGGTCGGTCTTTTTGATATATGTATATAATATGTATTTGTATACATATGGTAACGCTAATCTTCATGTATCCATTCCCCCCACCTTTCCTTTTAGATAAGCATAGTTTTTTTTAGTAAGTCTGTGATTGACTTCCTCTGTGGAAATATGTTCATTTGTGTCAGTTATTAGATAACGCCTATAAGTGATATCATAGGATATAGGACTTTTGCTTTCCGACTTACCTCATGTTCTGTGATTATCTCCAAGATGATCTATGGTGCCTCAAAGAGCAGTGTTTCATTGTTTTCCATGGCTAGTATTCATTGTGTACATGGACCACTTCTTCTTTATCCTTTCATCTGTTGATGGACATTTTGGTTGCCTCACTGTCTTGTCTATTGTGAAAAAGGCTGCAGTGCAGCTTTTGCAGCCCGGGTCTTCTCCATTCTGGTCTTCTCAGGTGACAGGCCCTTTGGTGCGCCTGCTGGATTGAATGGTACCTCAATTTTTCCTTTTCAACGCAGCTCCTTTCTGTTCTCATTATTAGCGTTTAACCCTTTTACATCTCACCAGCAGCTAGAGGGTACACAGTTCTCTAAAACCTCTTCAGCATTTATTGTTTGTAGACTTTTTGCCAATGGTCAGTCGACTGGTGTGAGTTGAAAACTTTTTGTAGATTAGATTGCATGAGTCTAATTCTTCCTGAGGCTGAGCTTTTATCCATTTTCCTTTCTTTAAAAAGAGAGCGAGTAAAACTTACCTCTTCATACTATCTTCGTGAACATTTTGCCTGTTTTGAATTTTTTTATCCATTCCCTACCTCAGCACAATTTTGAGGGCAGGTGTCCTTTACAGCCCTGAGTCCTTGTGAATGGTAAGTGACCATTAGCTGGGGGTTAAAAGCTGCTCTTGCGGGAATCGGCCACAAGGCGGCAGCATTTCTCCTTTACCAAATCTGGTTACTAGGGCAACAGAGCCTTACTGGAAGTGGTGTTCTAGGTTGTAAATTAGAATGGAATGTGCGAGGAAAAAGCCCTTTAAGTTTATGTCTCCTTACTTCTTGTTGGTATTTTTAACTTAATTTTTATTTTTTCTCACAGCAAACTTGATTACAATGTTTTGTTTGTTCTAGGTGTGCAAGATGTGGTTCTTTCACACATATACATATATCTATTCTTCTTCGGATCCTTTTCCCATGTAGGTTATGACACAATGTTGAGTAGTCTTCTCTTGGTATTGCGTAGGTCTTTGGTGATTCTATATTTCACATGTGTTTGTAGCTCTCTGTTAACCTCAATATGGTAATGTATCCAATCCTCACACCTGTCCATTTGGTGAACCATAAGTTTTTTAATGAATCTATGATAGTGTTTCTCTGTGGAAATATCTTTGTTTGTATCATTTTTTAGGTACCACCTATATGTGATATGATAGGATATGTGTTGTTCGCTTTCTCACTTACTCCAAGTTGCGTGATTACTTCTAGACTCATCTATGGTGCTGGAAATGGCATTGTTTCATTTTTTTCACTAGCTCATATTCCATCTGTACAGGTAGCAGTTCTTCTTTGTCCACCCATCTGTCGGTGGACTCCTTGGTTACTTCCATATCTTGGCTATTGTAATACTATGCAATGCAGATTTGCGTGCCTGTGTCCTTCCAATTCTGTCTTCTTAGTTTATAGGTCCAGGAATAGGTCTGCTGGATCATATGGTAGCTCAATGTTTACCATTTAAAGGCACCTCTCTTCTGTTCTCCTTAGTGTCTCTTTCCAGGTTACGTCCCACTTAAAGGGGAGGGTATGTATTTCTTCCCAGCACCTTCAGGATTTATTCTTTGTAGTTTTTGCTGATGGTTATTCTGAGTGGTGTGAGCTGATACCTCTTTGTGGTTGAATTTGCATGTGTCTCATAATGCGTTGAAATTGAGCTTTAAGGCATGTCCTTTTTTTATATTCCCGGCTGTGATTAGAGCTTATTTCTTCAAAGTGTTTTCTTAAAGTATGTGTCACCATTTGAAATATGTTGGCCATCATCTCCCTCAAGACACTTGGAGGGCAGGTTTCATTTACAGCCCTGCAGTACTTGTTCATATGAAGTGACCATTAGCTCAGGCTTTAAACCTGCTTTTGCAGGTAACGGCCAGAGAGCGGCAGCCTTTCTACCTTCCCCTTGCTGGTACTAGGGAAACAGACCTACCGGCCAGTGGTGTTCTTCGGTTATAAATTAGAGTGCAATGTGCCCGGATAAACCCACAAATGTTGATGTCTCCTTGCTTTTGTTTGTTTTTAAATTTAATTTATATTTATTATGAGAGTAATATTCCATTGTGTACGTGGACCACTTCTTCTTGGTGCATTCCTCAGTTGATGGACATTTTCATTGCTTCCAAGTGCTGGCTATGGTAAATCTTGCTGGCGTACAGGTTTGCCAGCCTGTGACTTTTTGATTCTCATTTTCTCAGGTGATAGGCCAAGCAGTGGTTGTGATTGATTGACTGGTAGCTCAATGTTTCCCTTTTCAAAGCACCTACACTGTGTTTTCATTAGCGGCTCTTTACATGCCCCCCCCTTACAACCGAGGGTACGCATTTCTCCACACTCCCTTCACCGTTTATTTTTTGCAGCATTTTTCCTAATGGCCATTCTGACTGCTGTGAGCTGATAGGTTTTTGTAATATGGGTATGCATGTCATTAAATTTTTTACAATTCATCATATTCCTACGCCTTTTTCTTTCCTCTTAAAAGAAAAAACCGTGAGTACAATATAGCTCTTGAAATTGTCTTCTTCGAAGGTAGCCCTCTTTTGAATTTTTTGGTCGATTTTTGACCCCAGAAATTTTCTGGAGGGCAGGTGTCATTTACAGAACTGCAAGTTGGTGAAAATTTAGTGACCTTTTGCAGTGGGTTCAAAGCTGCTGTTGTGGGAAACGGCCACAAGGAGGTAGCATTTCTCCATTCCCCAATCTGGGTACTAGGGCAGCAGAGCCTTTCTGGAAGTCATTGTCCTAGGTTGTAAATTGGAATGGAATTTGCCAGGAGAAATCCCCATAAGTTTATGTCTCATTACTTCTTCTTGGTTTTTAAAAGTGTTTTAATCTGGGTAAAGTTTAGAATATTGTTTGTCCTGGGTGTACACAATCTGGTTCATTTGTACATTATGTATGTCTATTAATGTACAGATCCTCTTCCCATGTAAAATATTACAGTGTTCCGTCGACCTCCCTTGCTATATGTTCGGTCTTTTTGATACATGTATATAATATGTATTTGTATATGTATAGTAACTCTAATCTTCATTTCTCAATTTCCCCCCTCCTTTCCTTTCAGATGAGCATAGTTTGTTTTCTAAGCCTGTGAGTGTCTTTCTCTTTGGAAATATGTTCATCTGTGCCAGTTATTAGATAATGCCATAAGTGATAATATAGGATATAGGTCTTTTGCTTTCCGACCTACTTCATGTTTTGTGATTATCTCCAGGCTCATCTATGGTGCCTCAAAGAGCAGTGCTTCAACGTTTTCCATGGCTAATATTCCATTGTGTACATGGACCACTTCTTCTTGGTGCATTCCTCTGTTGATGGACATTTTCGTTGCTTCCAAGTGTTGCCTATGGTAAATATTGCTGGGGTGCAGGATTGCCAGCCTGTGATTTTTGATTTTCCTTTTCTCAGGTGATAGACCCAGCAGTGGGTATGATTGATTGACTGGTATGGTAGCTCAACGTTTACCTTTTCAAGGCACCTCAATTGTGCTTTCATTAGTGGCTCTTACCACGTCCCCCTTAGAATCGAGGGTACGCATTTCTCCACAATCACGTCAGCATTTCTTGTTTGCAGCATTTTTGTTGATGGCCATTCTGACTGGTGTGAGCTGACCGGTTTTTGTAATTTGGGTTTACATGTCTGTAAAAATTCCTACAATTCATCATTTTTCCACGCCTTTTTCTTTTCTGTTAAAAGAAAAAAGAAAAAAAGTGTGAGTATAATATACCTCTTCAAATTTTCTTTTTGGAAGGTTGCACTCTAGAATTTTTTGTTCGATTTTCGACCTCAGTATTTTTTGGAGGGCCGGTGTCATTTACAGACCTGCAATTGGTGAATAATTAGTGACCTTTTGCAGTGGGTTCAAAGCTGCTGTTGTGGGAAACGGCCACAAGGATGCAGCATTTCTCGATTCCCAAATCTGGGTACTAGGGCAGCAGAGCCGTTCTGGAAGTTGTCTGCCTAGGTTTTCAATTTGGATGGAATGCGCCAGGAAAACCCCCCATAAGTTTATGTCTCATTACTCCTAGTTCGTTGTTTTAATTTTTTCAATTGGGGTAAAGGTTAGAAGGTTGCTTGTCCAAGGTGTACACACTCTGGTTCATCTACGTATTCTATATACCTATTTATGTAGAGATCCTCTTCCCGTGTAAATTATTACAGAGTGTTCCGTAATCCTTCCTTGCTATATGGTCGGTCTTTTTGATATATGTATATAATATGTATTTGTATACATATGGTAACGCTAATCTTCATGTATCCATTCCCCCCACCTTTCCTTTTAGATAAGCATAGTTTTTTTTAATAAGTCTGTGACTGACTTCCTCTGTGGAAATATGTTCATTTGTGTCAGTTATTAGATAACGCCTATAAGTGATATCATAGGATATAGGACTTTTGCTTTCCGACTTACCTCATGTTCTGTGATTATCTCCAAGATGATCTATGGTGCCTCAAAGAGCAGTGTTTCATTGTTTTCCATGGCTAGTATTCATTGTGTACATGGACCACTTCTTCTTTATCCTTTCATCTGTTGATGGACATTTTGGTTGCCTCACTGTCTTGTCTATTGTGAAAAAGGCTGCAGTGCAGCTTTTGCAGCCCGGGTCTTCTCCATTCTGGTCTTCTCAGGTGACAGGCCCTTTGGTGCGCCTGCTGGATTGAATGGTACCTCAATTTTTCCTTTTCAACGCAGCTCCTTTCTGTTCTCATTATTAGCGTTTAACCCTTTTACATCTCACCAGCAGCTAGAGGGTACACAGTTCTCTAAAACCTCTTCAGCATTTATTGTTTGTAGACTTTTTGCCAATGGTCAGTCGACTGGTGTGAGTTGAAAACTTTTTGTAGATTAGATTGCATGAGTCTAATTCTTCCTGAGGCTGAGCTTTTATCCATTTTCCTTTCTTTAAAAAGAGAGCGAGTAAAACTTACCTCTTCATACTATCTTCGTGAACATTTTGCCTGTTTTGAATTTTTTTATCCATTCCCTACCTCAGCACAATTTTGAGGGCAGGTGTCCTTTACAGCCCTGAGTCCTTGTGAATGGTAAGTGACCATTAGCTGGGGGTTAAAAGCTGCTCTTGCGGGAATCGGCCACAAGGCGGCAGCATTTCTCCTTTACCAAATCTGGTTACTAGGGCAACAGAGCCTTACTGGAAGTGGTGTTCTAGGTTGTAAATTAGAATGGAATGTGCGAGGAAAAAGCCCTTTAAGTTTATGTCTCCTTACTTCTTGTTGGTATTTTTAACTTAATTTTTATTTTTTCTCACAGCAAACTTGATTACAATGTTTTGTTTGTTCTAGGTGTGCAAGATGTGGTTCTTTCACACATATACATATATCTATTCTTCTTCGGATCCTTTTCCCATGTAGGTTATGACACAATGTTGAGTAGTCTTCTCTTGGTATTGCGTAGGTCTTTGGTGATTCTATATTTCACATGTGTTTGTAGCTCTCTGTTAACCTCAATATGGTAATGTATCCAATCCTCACACCTGTCCATTTGGTGAACCATAAGATTTTTAATGAATCTATGATAGTGTTTCTCTGTGGAAATATCTTTGTTTGTATCATTTTTTAGGTACCACCTATATGTGATATGATAGGATATGTGTTGTTCGCTTTCTCACTTACTCCAAGTTGCGTGATTACTTCTAGACTCATCTATGGTGCTGGAAATGGCATTGTTTCATTTTTTTCACTAGCTCATATTCCATCTGTACAGGTAGCAGTTCTTCTTTGTCCACCCATCTGTCGGTGGACTCCTTGGTTACTTCCATATCTTGGCTATTGTAATACTATGCAATGCAGATTTGCGTGCCTGTGTCCTTCCAATTCTGTCTTCTTAGTTTATAGGTCCAGGAATAGGTCTGCTGGATCATATGGTAGCTCAATGTTTACCATTTAAAGGCACCTCTCTTCTGTTCTCCTTAGTGTCTCTTTCCAGGTTACGTCCCACTTAAAGGGGAGGGTATGTATTTCTTCCCAGCACCTTCAGGATTTATTCTTTGTAGTTTTTGCTGATGGTTATTCTGAGTGGTGTGAGCTGATACCTCTTTGTGGTTGAATTTGCATGTGTCTCATAATGCGTTGAAATTGAGCTTTAAGGCATGTCCTTTTTTTATATTCCCGGCTGTGATTAGAGCTTATTTCTTCAAAGTGTTTTCTTAAAGTATGTGTCACCATTTGAAATATGTTGGCCATCATCTCCCTCAAGACACTTGGAGGGCAGGTTTCATTTACAGCCCTGCAGTACTTGTTCATATGAAGTGACCATTAGCTCAGGCTTTAAACCTGCTTTTGCAGGTAACGGCCAGAGAGCGGCAGCCTTTCTACCTTCCCCTTGCTGGTACTAGGGAAACAGACCTACCGGCCAGTGGTGTTCTTCGGTTATAAATTAGAGTGCAATGTGCCCGGATAAACCCACAAATGTTGATGTCTCCTTGCTTTTGTTTGTTTTTAAATTTAATTTATATTTATTATGAGAGTAATATTCCATTGTGTACGTGGACCACTTCTTCTTGGTGCATTCCTCAGTTGATGGACATTTTCATTGCTTCCAAGTGCTGGCTATGGTAAATCTTGCTGGCGTACAGGTTTGCCAGCCTGTGACTTTTTGATTCTCATTTTCTCAGGTGATAGGCCAAGCAGTGGTTGTGATTGATTGACTGGTAGCTCAATGTTTCCCTTTTCAAAGCACCTACACTGTGTTTTCATTAGCGGCTCTTTACATGCCCCCCCCTTACAACCGAGGGTACGCATTTCTCCACACTCCCTTCACCGTTTATTTTTTGCAGCATTTTTCCTAATGGCCATTCTGACTGCTGTGAGCTGATAGGTTTTTGTAATATGGGTATGCATGTCATTAAATTTTTTACAATTCATCATATTCCTACGCCTTTTTCTTTCCTCTTAAAAGAAAAAACCGTGAGTACAATATAGCTCTTGAAATTGTCTTCTTCGAAGGTTGCCCTCTTTTGAATTTTTTGGTCGATTTTTGACCCCAGAAATTTTCTGGAGGGCAGGTGTCATTTACAGAACTGCAAGTTGGTGAAAATTTAGTGACCTTTTGCAGTGGGTTCAAAGCTGCTGTTGTGGGAAACGGCCACAAGGAGGTAGCATTTCTCCATTCCCCAATCTGGGTACTAGGGCAGCAGAGCCTTTCTGGAAGTCATTGTCCTAGGTTGTAAATTAGAATGGAATTTGCCAGGAGAAATCCCCATAAGTTTATGTCTCATTACTTCTTCTTGGTTTTTAAAAGTGTTTTAATCTGGGTAAAGTTTAGAATATTGTTTGTCCTGGGTGTACACAATCTGGTTCATTTGTACATTATGTATGTCTATTAATGTACAGATCCTCTTCCCATGTAAAATATTACAGTGTTCCGTCGACCTCCCTTGCTATATGTTCGGTCTTTTTGATACATGTATATAATATGTATTTGTATATGTATAGTAACACTAATCTTCATTTCTCAATTTCCCCCCTCCTTTCCTTTCAGATGAGCATAGTTTGTTTTCTAAGCCTGTGAGTGTCTTTCTCTTTGGAAATATGTTCATCTGTGCCAGTTATTAGATAATGCCATAAGTGATAATATAGGATATAGGTCTTTTGCTTTCCGACCTACTTCATGTTTTGTGATTATCTCCAGGCTCATCTATGGTGCCTCAAAGAGCAGTGCTTCAACGTTTTCCATGGCTAATATTCCATTGTGTACATGGACCACTTCTTCTTGGTGCATTCCTCTGTTGATGGACATTTTCGTTGCTTCCAAGTGTTGCCTATGGTAAATATTGCTGGGGTGCAGGATTGCCAGCCTGTGATTTTTGATTTTCCTTTTCTCAGGTGATAGACCCAGCAGTGGGTATGATTGATTGACTGGTATGGTAGCTCAACGTTTACCTTTTCAAGGCACCTCAATTGTGCTTTCATTAGTGGCTCTTACCACGTCCCCCTTAGAATCGAGGGTACGCATTTCTCCACAATCACGTCAGCATTTCTTGTTTGCAGCATTTTTGTTGATGGCCATTCTGACTGGTGTGAGCTGACCGGTTTTTGTAATTTGGGTTTACATGTCTGTAAAAATTCCTACAATTCATCATTTTTCCACGCCTTTTTCTTTTCTGTTAAAAGAAAAAAGAAAAAAAGTGTGAGTATAATATACCTCTTCAAATTTTCTTTTTGGAAGGTTGCACTCTAGAATTTTTTGTTCGATTTTCGACCTCAGTATTTTTTGGAGGGCCGGTGTCATTTACAGACCTGCAATTGGTGAATAATTAGTGACCTTTTGCAGTGGGTTCAAAGCTGCTGTTGTGGGAAACGGCCACAAGGATGCAGCATTTCTCGATTCCCAAATCTGGGTACTAGGGCAGCAGAGCCGTTCTGGAAGTTGTCTGCCTAGGTTTTCAATTTGGATGGAATGCGCCAGGAAAACCCCCCATAAGTTTATGTCTCATTACTCCTAGTTCGTTGTTTTAATTTTTTCAATTGGGGTAAAGGTTAGAAGGTTGCTTGTCCAAGGTGTACACACTCTGGTTCATCTACATATTCTATATACCTATTTATGTAGAGATCCTCTTCCCGTGTAAATTATTACAGAGTGTTCCGTAATCCTTCCTTGCTATATGGTCGGTCTTTTTGATATATGTATATAATATGTATTTGTATACATATGGTAACGCTAATCTTCATGTATCCATTCCCCCCACCTTTCCCTTTAGATAAGCATAGTTTTTTTTAGTAAGTCTGTGATTGACTTCCTCTGTGGAAATATGTTCATTTGTGTCAGTTATTAGATAACGCCTATAAGTGATATCATAGGATATAGGACTTTTGCTTTCCGACTTACCTCATGTTCTGTGATTATCTCCAAGATGATCTATGGTGCCTCAAAGAGCAGTGTTTCATTGTTTTCCATGGCTAGTATTCATTGTGTACATGGACCACTTCTTCTTTATCCTTTCATCTGTTGATGGACATTTTGGTTGCCTCACTGTCTTGTCTATTGTGAAAAAGGCTGCAGTGCTGCTTTTGCAGCCCGGGTCTTCTCCATTCTGGTCTTCTCAGGTGACAGGCCCTTTGGTGCGCCTGCTGGATTGAATGGTACCTCAATTTTTCCTTTTCAACGCAGCTCCTTTCTGTTCTCATTATTAGCGTTTAACCCTTTTACATCTCACCAGCAGCTAGAGGGTACACAGTTCTCTAAAACCTCTTCAGCATTTATTGTTTGTAGACTTTTTGCCAATGGTCAGTCGACTGGTGTGAGTTGAAAACTTTTTGTAGATTAGATTGCATGAGTCTAATTCTTCCTGAGGCTGAGCTTTTATCCATTTTCCTTTCTTTAAAAAGAGAGCGAGTAAAAGTTACCTCTTCATACTATCTTCGTGAACATTTTGCCTGTTTTGAATTTTTTTATCCATTCCCTACCTCAGCACAATTTTGAGGGCAGGTGTCCTTTACAGCCCTGAGTCCTTGTGAATGGTAAGTGACCATTAGCTGGGGGTTAAAAGCTGCTCTTGCGGGAATCGGCCACAAGGCGGCAGCATTTCTCCTTTACCAAATCTGGTTACTAGGGCAACAGAGCCTTACTGGAAGTGGTGTTCTAGGTTGTAAATTAGAATGGAATGTGCGAGGAAAAAGCCCTTTAAGTTTATGTCTCCTTACTTCTTGTTGGTATTTTTAACTTAATTTTTATTTTTTCTCACAGCAAACTTGATTACAATGTTTTGTTTGTTCTAGGTGTGCAAGATGTGGTTCTTTCACACATATACATATATCTATTCTTCTTCGGATCCTTTTCCCATGTAGGTTATGACACAATGTTGAGTAGTCTTCTCTTGGTATTGCGTAGGTCTTTGGTGATTCTATATTTCACATGTGTTTGTAGCTCTCTGTTAACCTCAATATGGTAATGTATCCAATCCTCACACCTGTCCATTTGGTGAACCATAAGTTTTTTAATGAATCTATGATAGTGTTTCTCTGTGGAAATATCTTTGTTTGTATCATTTTTTAGGTACCACCTATATGTGATATGATAGGATATGTGTTGTTCGCTTTCTCACTTACTCCAAGTTGCGTGATTACTTCTAGACTCATCTATGGTGCTGGAAATGGCATTGTTTCATTTTTTTCACTAGCTCATATTCCATCTGTACAGGTAGCAGTTCTTCTTTGTCCACCCATCTGTCGGTGGACTCCTTGGTTACTTCCATATCTTGGCTATTGTAATACTATGCAATGCAGATTTGCGTGCCTGTGTCCTTCCAATTCTGTCTTCTTAGTTTATAGGTCCAGGAATAGGTCTGCTGGATCATATGGTAGCTCAATGTTTACCATTTAAAGGCACCTCTCTTCTGTTCTCCTTAGTGTCTCTTTCCAGGTTACGTCCCACTTAAAGGGGAGGGTATGTATTTCTTCCCAGCACCTTCAGGATTTATTCTTTGTAGTTTTTGCTGATGGTTATTCTGAGTGGTGTGAGCTGATACCTCTTTGTGGTTGAATTTGCATGTGTCTCATAATGCGTTGAAATTGAGCTTTAAGGCATGTCCTTTTTTTATATTCCCGGCTGTGATTAGAGCTTATTTCTTCAAAGTGTTTTCTTAAAGTATGTGTCACCATTTGAAATATGTTGGCCATCATCTCCCTCAAGACACTTTGAGGGCAGGTTTCATTTACAGCCCTGCAGTACTTGTTCATATGAAGTGACCATTAGCTCAGGCTTTAAACCTGCTTTTGCAGGTAACGGCCAGAGAGCGGCAGCCTTTCTACCTTCCCCTTGCTGGTACTAGGGAAACAGACCTACCGGCCAGTGGTGTTCTTCGGTTATAAATTAGAGTGCAATGTGCCCGGATAAACCCACAAATGTTGATGTCTCCTTGCTTTTGTTTGTTTTTAAATTTAATTTATATTTATTATGAGAGTAATATTCCATTGTGTACGTGGACCACTTCTTCTTGGTGCATTCCTCAGTTGATGGACATTTTCATTGCTTCCAAGTGCTGGCTATGGTAAATCTTGCTGGCGTACAGGTTTGCCAGCCTGTGACTTTTTGATTCTCATTTTCTCAGGTGATAGGCCAAGCAGTGGTTGTGATTGATTGACTGGTAGCTCAATGTTTCCCTTTTCAAAGCACCTACACTGTGTTTTCATTAGCGGCTCTTTACATGCCCCCCCCTTACAACCGAGGGTACGCATTTCTCCACACTCCCTTCACCGTTTATTTTTTGCAGCATTTTTCCTAATGGCCATTCTGACTGCTGTGAGCTGATAGGTTTTTGTAATATGGGTATGCATGTCATTAAATTTTTTACAATTCATCATATTCCTACGCCTTTTTCTTTCCTCTTAAAAGAAAAAACCGTGAGTACAATATAGCTCTTGAAATTGTCTTCTTCGAAGGTAGCCCTCTTTTGAATTTTTTGGTCGGTTTTTGACCCCAGAAATTTTCTGGAGGGCAGGTGTCATTTACAGAACTGCAAGTTGGTGAAAATTTAGTGACCTTTTGCAGTGGGTTCAAAGCTGCTGTTGTGGGAAACGGCCACAAGGAGGTAGCATTTCTCCATTCCCCAATCTGGGTACTAGGGCAGCAGAGCCTTTCTGGAAGTCATTGTCCTAGGTTGTAAATTGGAATGGAATTTGCCAGGAGAAATCCCCATAAGTTTATGTCTCATTACTTCTTCTTGGTTTTTAAAAGTGTTTTAATCTGGGTAAAGTTTAGAATATTGTTTGTCCTGGGTGTACACAATCTGGTTCATTTGTACATTATGTATGTCTATTAATGTACAGATCCTCTTCCCATGTAAAATATTACAGTGTTCCGTCGACCTCCCTTGCTATATGTTCGGTCTTTTTGATACATGTATATAATATGTATTTGTATATGTATAGTAACTCTAATCTTCATTTCTCAATTTCCCCCCTCCTTTCCTTTCAGATGAGCATAGTTTGTTTTCTAAGCCTGTGAGTGTCTTTCTCTTTGGAAATATGTTCATCTGTGCCAGTTATTAGATAATGCCATAAGTGATAATATAGGATATAGGTCTTTTGCTTTCCGACCTACTTCATGTTTTGTGATTATCTCCAGGCTCATCTATGGTGCCTCAAAGAGCAGTGCTTCAACGTTTTCCATGGCTAATATTCCATTGTGTACATGGACCACTTCTTCTTGGTGCATTCCTCTGTTGATGGACATTTTCGTTGCTTCCAAGTGTTGCCTATGGTAAATATTGCTGGGGTGCAGGATTGCCAGCCTGTGATTTTTGATTTTCCTTTTCTCAGGTGATAGACCCAGCAGTGGGTATGATTGATTGACTGGTATGGTAGCTCAACGTTTACCTTTTCAAGGCACCTCAATTGTGCTTTCATTAGTGGCTCTTACCACGTCCCCCTTAGAATCGAGGGTACGCATTTCTCCACAATCACGTCAGCATTTCTTGTTTGCAGCATTTTTGTTGATGGCCATTCTGACTGGTGTGAGCTGACCGGTTTTTGTAATTTGGGTTTACATGTCTGTAAAACTTCCTACAATTCATCATTTTTCCACGCCTTTTTCTTTTCTGTTAAAAGAAAAAAGAAAAAAAGTGTGAGTATAATATACCTCTTCAAATTTTCTTTTTGGAAGGTTGCACTCTAGAATTTTTTGTTCGATTTTCGACCTCAGTATTTTTTGGAGGGCCGGTGTCATTTACAGACCTGCAATTGGTGAATAATTAGTGACCTTTTGCAGTGGGTTCAAAGCTGCTGTTGTGGGAAACGGCCACAAGGATGCAGCATTTCTCGATTCCCAAATCTGGGTACTAGGGCAGCAGAGCCGTTCTGGAAGTTGTCTGCCTAGGTTTTCAATTTGGATGGAATGCGCCAGGAAAACCCCCCATAAGTTTATGTCTCATTACTCCTAGTTTGTTGTTTTAATTTTTTCAATTGGGGTAAAGGTTAGAAGGTTGCTTGTCCAAGGTGTACACACTCTGGTTCATCTACGTATTCTATATACCTATTTATGTAGAGATCCTCTTCCCGTGTAAATTATTACAGAGTGTTCCGTAATCCTTCCTTGCTATATGGTCGGTCTTTTTGATATATGTATATAATATGTATTTGTATACATATGGTAACGCTAATCTTCATGTATCCATTCCCCCCACCTTTCCTTTTAGATAAGCATAGTTTTTTTTAATAAGTCTGTGACTGACTTCCTCTGTGGAAATATGTTCATTTGTGTCAGTTATTAGATAACGCCTATAAGTGATATCATAGGATATAGGACTTTTGCTTTCCGACTTACCTCATGTTCTGTGATTATCTCCAAGATGATCTATGGTGCCTCAAAGAGCAGTGTTTCATTGTTTTCCATGGCTAGTATTCATTGTGTACATGGACCACTTCTTCTTTATCCTTTCATCTGTTGATGGACATTTTGGTTGCCTCACTGTCTTGTCTATTGTGAAAAAGGCTGCAGTGCTGCTTTTGCAGCCCGGGTCTTCTCCATTCTGGTCTTCTCAGGTGACAGGCCCTTTGGTGGGCCTGCTGGATTGAATGGTACCTCAATTTTTCCTTTTCAACGCAGCTCCTTTCTGTTCTCATTATTAGCGTTTAACCCTTTTACATCTCACCAGCAGCTAGAGGGTACACAGTTCTCTAAAACCTCTTCAGCATTTATTGTTTGTAGACTTTTTGCCAATGGTCAGTCGACTGGTGTGAGTTGAAAACTTTTTGTAGATTAGATTGCATGAGTCTAATTCTTCCTGAGGCTGAGCTTTTATCCATTTTCCTTTCTTTAAAAAGAGAGCGAGTAAAACTTACCTCTTCATACTATCTTCGTGAACATTTTGCCTGTTTTGAATTTTTTTATCCATTCCCTACCTCAGCACAATTTTGAGGGCAGGTGTCCTTTACAGCCCTGAGTCCTTGTGAATGGTAAGTGACCATTAGCTGGGGGTTAAAAGCTGCTCTTGCGGGAATCGGCCACAAGGCGGCAGCATTTCTCCTTTACCAAATCTGGTTACTAGGGCAACAGAGCCTTACTGGAAGTGGTGTTCTAGGTTGTAAATTAGAATGGAATGTGCGAGGAAAAAGCCCTTTAAGTTTATGTCTCCTTACTTCTTGTTGGTATTTTTAACTTAATTTTTATTTTTTCTCACAGCAAACTTGATTACAATGTTTTGTTTGTTCTAGGTGTGCAAGATGTGGTTCTTTCACACATATACATATATCTATTCTTCTTCGGATCCTTTTCCCATGTAGGTTATGACACAATGTTGAGTAGTCTTCTCTTGGTATTGCGTAGGTCTTTGGTGATTCTATATTTCACATGTGTTTGTAGCTCTCTGTTAACCTCAATATGGTAATGTATCCAATCCTCACACCTGTCCATTTGGTGAACCATAAGATTTTTAATGAATCTATGATAGTGTTTCTCTGTGGAAATATCTTTGTTTGTATCATTTTTTAGGTACCACCTATATGTGATATGATAGGATATGTGTTGTTCGCTTTCTCACTTACTCCAAGTTGCGTGATTACTTCTAGACTCATCTATGGTGCTGGAAATGGCATTGTTTCATTTTTTTCACTAGCTCATATTCCATCTGTACAGGTAGCAGTTCTTCTTTGTCCACCCATCTGTCGGTGGACTCCTTGGTTACTTCCATATCTTGGCTATTGTAATACTATGCAATGCAGATTTGCGTGCCTGTGTCCTTCCAATTCTGTCTTCTTAGTTTATAGGTCCAGGAATAGGTCTGCTGGATCATATGGTAGCTCAATGTTTACCATTTAAAGGCACCTCTCTTCTGTTCTCCTTAGTGTCTCTTTCCAGGTTACGTCCCACTTAAAGGGGAGGGTATGTATTTCTTCCCAGCACCTTCAGGATTTATTCTTTGTAGTTTTTGCTGATGGTTATTCTGAGTGGTGTGAGCTGATACCTCTTTGTGGTTGAATTTGCATGTGTCTCATAATGCGTTGAAATTGAGCTTTAAGGCATGTCCTTTTTTTATATTCCCGGCTGTGATTAGAGCTTATTTCTTCAAAGTGTTTTCTTAAAGTATGTGTCACCATTTGAAATATGTTGGCCATCATCTCCCTCAAGACACTTGGAGGGCAGGTTTCATTTACAGCCCTGCAGTACTTGTTCATATGAAGTGACCATTAGCTCAGGCTTTAAACCTGCTTTTGCAGGTAACGGCCAGAGAGCGGCAGCCTTTCTACGTTCCCCTTGCTGGTACTAGGGAAACAGACCTACCGGCCAGTGGTGTTCTTCGGTTATAAATTAGAGTGCAATGTGCCCGGATAAACCCACAAATGTTGATGTCTCCTTGCTTTTGTTTGTTTTTAAATTTAATTTATATTTATTATGAGAGTAATATTCCATTGTGTACGTGGACCACTTCTTCTTGGTGCATTCCTCAGTTGATGGACATTTTCATTGCTTCCAAGTGCTGGCTATGGTAAATCTTGCTGGCGTACAGGTTTGCCAGCCTGTGACTTTTTGATTCTCATTTTCTCAGGTGATAGGCCAAGCAGTGGTTGTGATTGATTGACTGGTAGCTCAATGTTTCCCTTTTCAAAGCACCTACACTGTGTTTTCATTAGCGGCTCTTTACATGCCCCCCCTTACAACCGAGGGTACGCATTTCTCCACACTCCCTTCACCGTTTATTTTTTGCAGCATTTTTCCTAATGGCCATTCTGACTGCTGTGAGCTGATAGGTTTTTGTAATATGGGTATGCATGTCATTAAATTTTTTACAATTCATCATATTCCTACGCCTTTTTCTTTCCTCTTAAAAGAAAAAACCGTGAGTACAATATAGCTCTTGAAATTGTCTTCTTCGAAGGTAGCCCTCTTTTGAATTTTTTGGTCGATTTTTGACCCCAGAAATTTTCTGGAGGGCAGGTGTCATTTACAGAACTGCAAGTTGGTGAAAATTTAGTGACCTTTTGCAGTGGGTTCAAAGCTGCTGTTGTGGGAAACGGCCACAAGGAGGTAGCATTTCTCCATTCCCCAATCTGGGTACTAGGGCAGCAGAGCCTTTCTGGAAGTCATTGTCCTAGGTTGTAAATTGGAATGGAATTTGCCAGGAGAAATCCCCATAAGTTTATGTCTCATTACTTCTTCTTGGTTTTTAAAAGTGTTTTAATCTGGGTAAAGTTTAGAATATTGTTTGTCCTGGGTGTACACAATCTGGTTCATTTGTACATTATGTATGTCTATTAATGTACAGATCCTCTTCCCATGTAAAATATTACAGTGTTCCGTCGACCTCCCTTGCTATATGTTCGGTCTTTTTGATACATGTATATAATATGTATTTGTATATGTATAGTAACTCTAATCTTCATTTCTCAATTTCCCCCCTCCTTTCCTTTCAGATGAGCATAGTTTGTTTTCTAAGCCTGTGAGTGTCTTTCTCTTTGGAAATATGTTCATCTGTGCCAGTTATTAGATAATGCCATAAGTGATAATATAGGATATAGGTCTTTTGCTTTCCGACCTACTTCATGTTTTGTGATTATCTCCAGGCTCATCTATGGTGCCTCAAAGAGCAGTGCTTCAACGTTTTCCATGGCTAATATTCCATTGTGTACATGGACCACTTCTTCTTGGTGCATTCCTCTGTTGATGGACATTTTCGTTGCTTCCAAGTGTTGCCTATGGTAAATATTGCTGGGGTGCAGGATTGCCAGCCTGTGATTTTTGATTTTCCTTTTCTCAGGTGATAGACCCAGCAGTGGGTATGATTGATTGACTGGTATGGTAGCTCAACGTTTACCTTTTCAAGGCACCTCAATTGTGCTTTCATTAGTGGCTCTTACCACGTCCCCCTTAGAATCGAGGGTACGCATTTCTCCACAATCACGTCAGCATTTCTTGTTTGCAGCATTTTTGTTGATGGCCATTCTGACTGGTGTGAGCTGACCGGTTTTTGTAATTTGGGTTTACATGTCTGTAAAAATTCCTACAATTCATCATTTTTCCACGCCTTTTTCTTTTCTGTTAAAAGAAAAAAGAAAAAAAGTGTGAGTATAATATACCTCTTCAAATTTTCTTTTTGGAAGGTTGCACTCTAGAATTTTTTGTTCGATTTTCGACCTCAGTATTTTTTGGAGGGCCGGTGTCATTTACAGACCTGCAATTGGTGAATAATTAGTGACCTTTTGCAGTGGGTTCAAAGCTGCTGTTGTGGGAAACGGCCACAAGGATGCAGCATTTCTCGATTCCCAAATCTGGGTACTAGGGCAGCAGAGCCGTTCTGGAAGTTGTCTGCCTAGGTTTTCAATTTGGATGGAATGCGCCAGGAAAACCCCCCATAAGTTTATGTCTCATTACTCCTAGTTCGTTGTTTTAATTTTTTCAATTGGGGTAAAGGTTAGAAGGTTGCTTGTCCAAGGTGTACACACTCTGGTTCATCTACGTATTCTATATACCTATTTATGTAGAGATCCTCTTCCCGTGTAAATTATTACAGAGTGTTCCGTAATCCTTCCTTGCTATATGGTCGGTCTTTTTGATATATGTATATAATATGTATTTGTATACATATGGTAACGCTAATCTTCATGTATCCATTCCCCCCACCTTTCCTTTTAGATAAGCATAGTTTTTTTTAATAAGTCTGTGACTGACTTCCTCTGTGGAAATATGTTCATTTGTGTCAGTTATTAGATAACGCCTATAAGTGATATCATAGGATATAGGACTTTTGCTTTCCGACTTACCTCATGTTCTGTGATTATCTCCAAGATGATCTATGGTGCCTCAAAGAGCAGTGTTTCATTGTTTTCCATGGCTAGTATTCATTGTGTACATGGACCACTTCTTCTTTATCCTTTCATCTGTTGATGGACATTTTGGTTGCCTCACTGTCTTGTCTATTGTGAAAAAGGCTGCAGTGCAGCTTTTGCAGCCCGGGTCTTCTCCATTCTGGTCTTCTCAGGTGACAGGCCCTTTGGTGCGCCTGCTGGATTGAATGGTACCTCAATTTTTCCTTTTCAACGCAGCTCCTTTCTGTTCTCATTATTAGCGTTTAACCCTTTTACATCTCACCAGCAGCTAGAGGGTACACAGTTCTCTAAAACCTCTTCAGCATTTATTGTTTGTAGACTTTTTGCCAATGGTCAGTCGACTGGTGTGAGTTGAAAACTTTTTGTAGATTAGATTGCATGAGTCTAATTCTTCCTGAGGCTAAGCTTTTATCCATTTTCCTTTCTTTAAAAAGAGAGCGAGTAAAACTTACCTCTTCATACTATCTTCGTGAACATTTTGCCTGTTTTGAATTTTTTTATCCATTCCCTACCTCAGCACAATTTTGAGGGCAGGTGTCCTTTACAGCCCTGAGTCCTTGTGAATGGTAAGTGACCATTAGCTGGGGGTTAAAAGGTGCTCTTGCGGGAATCGGCCACAAGGCGGCAGCATTTCTCCTTTACCAAATCTGGTTACTAGGGCAACAGAGCCTTACTGGAAGTGGTGTTCTAGGTTGTAAATTAGAATGGAATGTGCGAGGAAAAAGCCCTTTAAGTTTATGTCTCCTTACTTCTTGTTGGTATTTTTAACTTAATTTTTATTTTTTCTCACAGCAAACTTGATTACAATGTTTTGTTTGTTCTAGGTGTGCAAGATGTGGTTCTTTCACACATATACATATATCTATTCTTCTTCGGATCCTTTTCCCATGTAGGTTATGACACAATGTTGAGTAGTCTTCTCTTGGTATTGCGTAGGTCTTTGGTGATTCTATATTTCACATGTGTTTGTAGCTCTCTGTTAACCTCAATATGGTAATGTATCCAATCCTCACACCTGTCCATTTGGTGAACCATAAGATTTTTAATGAATCTATGATAGTGTTTCTCTGTGGAAATATCTTTGTTTGTATCATTTTTTAGGTACCACCTATATGTGATATGATAGGATATGTGTTGTTCGCTTTCTCACTTACTCCAAGTTGCGTGATTACTTCTAGACTCATCTATGGTGCTGGAAATGGCATTGTTTCATTTTTTTCACTAGCTCATATTCCATCTGTACAGGTAGCAGTTCTTCTTTGTCCACCCATCTGTCGGTGGACTCCTTGGTTACTTCCATATCTTGGCTATTGTAATACTATGCAATGCAGATTTGCGTGCCTGTGTCCTTCCAATTCTGTCTTCTTAGTTTATAGGTCCAGGAATAGGTCTGCTGGATCATATGGTAGCTCAATGTTTACCATTTAAAGGCACCTCTCTTCTGTTCTCCTTAGTGTCTCTTTCCAGGTTACGTCCCACTTAAAGGGGAGGGTATGTATTTCTTCCCAGCACCTTCAGGATTTATTCTTTGTAGTTTTTGCTGATGGTTATTCTGAGTGGTGTGAGCTGATACCTCTTTGTGGTTGAATTTGCATGTGTCTCATAATGCGTTGAAATTGAGCTTTAAGGCATGTCCTTTTTTTATATTCCCGGCTGTGATTAGAGCTTATTTCTTCAAAGTGTTTTCTTAAAGTATGTGTCACCATTTGAAATATGTTGGCCATCATCTCCCTCAAGACACTTGGAGGGCAGGTTTCATTTACAGCCCTGCAGTACTTGTTCATATGAAGTGACCATTAGCTCAGGCTTTAAACCTGCTTTTGCAGGTAACGGCCAGAGAGCGGCAGCCTTTCTACGTTCCCCTTGCTGGTACTAGGGAAACAGACCTACCGGCCAGTGGTGTTCTTCGGTTATAAATTAGAGTGCAATGTGCCCGGATAAACCCACAAATGTTGATGTCTCCTTGCTTTTGTTTGTTTTTAAATTTAATTTATATTTATTATGAGAGTAATATTCCATTGTGTACGTGGACCACTTCTTCTTGGTGCATTCCTCAGTTGATGGACATTTTCATTGCTTCCAAGTGCTGGCTATGGTAAATCTTGCTGGCGTACAGGTTTGCCAGCCTGTGACTTTTTGATTCTCATTTTCTCAGGTGATAGGCCAAGCAGTGGTTGTGATTGATTGACTGGTAGCTCAATGTTTCCCTTTTCAAAGCACCTACACTGTGTTTTCATTAGCGGCTCTTTACATGCCCCCCCCTTACAACCGAGGGTACGCATTTCTCCACACTCCCTTCACCGTTAATTTTTTGCAGCATTTTTCCTAATGGCCATTCTGACTGCTGTGAGCTGATAGGTTTTTGTAATATGGGTATGCATGTCATTAAATTTTTTACAATTCATCATATTCCTACGCCTTTTTCTTTCCTCTTAAAAGAAAAAACCGTGAGTACAATATAGCTCTTGAAATTGTCTTCTTCGAAGGTTGCCCTCTTTTGAATTTTTTGGTCGATTTTTGACCCCAGAAATTTTCTGGAGGGCAGGTGTCATTTACAGAACTGCAAGTTGGTGAAAATTTAGTGACCTTTTGCAGTGGGTTCAAAGCTGCTGTTGTGGGAAACGGCCACAAGGAGGTAGCATTTCTCCATTCCCCAATCTGGGTACTAGGGCAGCAGAGCCTTTCTGGAAGTCATTGTCCTAGGTTGTAAATTAGAATGGAATTTGCCAGGAGAAATCCCCATAAGTTTATGTCTCATTACGTCTTCTTGGTTTTTAAAAGTGTTTTAATCTGGGTAAAGTTTAGAATATTGTTTGTCCTGGGTGTACACAATCTGGTTCATTTGTACATTATGTATGTCTATTAATGTACAGATCCTCTTCCCATGTAAAATATTACAGTGTTCCGTCGACCTCCCTTGCTATATGTTCGGTCTTTTTGATACATGTATATAATATGTATTTGTATATGTATAGTAACACTAATCTTCATTTCTCAATTTCCCCCCTCCTTTCCTTTCAGATGAGCATAGTTTGTTTTCTAAGCCTGTGAGTGTCTTTCTCTTTGGAAATATGTTCATCTGTGCCAGTTATTAGATAATGCCATAAGTGATAATATAGGATATAGGTCTTTTGCTTTCCGACCTACTTCATGTTTTGTGATTATCTCCAGGCTCATCTATGGTGCCTCAAAGAGCAGTGCTTCAACGTTTTCCATGGCTAATATTCCATTGTGTACATGGACCACTTCTTCTTGGTGCATTCCTCTGTTGATGGACATTTTCGTTGCTTCCAAGTGTTGCCTATGGTAAATATTGCTGGGGTGCAGGATTGCCAGCCTGTGATTTTTGATTTTCCTTTTCTCAGGTGATAGACCCAGCAGTGGGTATGATTGATTGACTGGTATGGTAGCTCAACGTTTACCTTTTCAAGGCACCTCAATTGTGCTTTCATTAGTGGCTCTTACCACGTCCCCCTTAGAATCGAGGGTACGCATTTCTCCACAATCACGTCAGCATTTCTTGTTTGCAGCATTTTTGTTGATGGCCATTCTGACTGGTGTGAGCTGACCGGTTTTTGTAATTTGGGTTTACATGTCTGTAAAAATTCCTACAATTCATCATTTTTCCACGCCTTTTTCTTTTCTGTTAAAAGAAAAAAGAAAAAAAGTGTGAGTATAATATACCTCTTCAAATTTTCTTTTTGGAAGGTTGCACTCTAGAATTTTTTGTTCGATTTTCGACCTCAGTATTTTTTGGAGGGCCGGTGTCATTTACAGACCTGCAATTGGTGAATAATTAGTGACCTTTTGCAGTGGGTTCAAAGCTGCTGTTGTGGGAAACGGCCACAAGGATGCAGCATTTCTCGATTCCCAAATCTGGGTACTAGGGCAGCAGAGCCGTTCTGGAAGTTGTCTGCCTAGGTTTTCAATTTGGATGGAATGCGCCAGGAAAACCCCCCATAAGTTTATGTCTCATTACTCCTAGTTCGTTGTTTTAATTTTTTCAATTGGGGTAAAGGTTAGAAGGTTGCTTGTCCAAGGTGTACACACTCTGGTTCATCTACATATTCTATATACCTATTTATGTAGAGATCCTCTTCCCGTGTAAATTATTACAGAGTGTTCCGTAATCCTTCCTTGCTATATGGTCGGTCTTTTTGATATATGTATATAATATGTATTTGTATACATATGGTAACGCTAATCTTCATGTATCCATTCCCCCCACCTTTCCTTTTAGATAAGCATAGTTTTTTTTAGTAAGTCTGTGATTGACTTCCTCTGTGGAAATATGTTCATTTGTGTCAGTTATTAGATAACGCCTATAAGTGATATCATAGGATATAGGACTTTTGCTTTCCGACTTACCTCATGTTCTGTGATTATCTCCAAGATGATCTATGGTGCCTCAAAGAGCAGTGTTTCATTGTTTTCCATGGCTAGTATTCATTGTGTACATGGACCACTTCTTCTTTATCCTTTCATCTGTTGATGGACATTTTGGTTGCCTCACTGTCTTGTCTATTGTGAAAAAGGCTGCAGTGCTGCTTTTGCAGCCCGGGTCTTCTCCATTCTGGTCTTCTCAGGTGACAGGCCCTTTGGTGCGCCTGCTGGATTGAATGGTACCTCAATTTTTCCTTTTCAACGCAGCTCCTTTCTGTTCTCATTATTAGCGTTTAACCCTTTTACATCTCACCAGCAGCTAGAGGGTACACAGTTCTCTAAAACCTCTTCAGCATTTATTGTTTGTAGACTTTTTGCCAATGGTCAGTCGACTGGTGTGAGTTGAAAACTTTTTGTAGATTAGATTGCATGAGTCTAATTCTTCCTGAGGCTGAGCTTTTATCCATTTTCCTTTCTTTAAAAAGAGAGCGAGTAAAACTTACCTCTTCATACTATCTTCGTGAACATTTTGCCTGTTTTGAATTTTTTTATCCATTCCCTACCTCAGCACAATTTTGAGGGCAGGTGTCCTTTACAGCCCTGAGTCCTTGTGAATGGTAAGTGACCATTAGCTGGGGGTTAAAAGCTGCTCTTGCGGGAATCGGCCACAAGGCGGCAGCATTTCTCCTTTACCAAATCTGGTTACTAGGGCAACAGAGCCTTACTGGAAGTGGTGTTCTAGGTTGTAAATTAGAATGGAATGTGCGAGGAAAAAGCCCTTTAAGTTTATGTCTCCTTACTTCTTGTTGGTATTTTTAACTTAATTTTTATTTTTTCTCACAGCAAACTTGATTACAATGTTTTGTTTGTTCTAGGTGTGCAAGATGTGGTTCTTTCACACATATACATATATCTATTCTTCTTCGGATCCTTTTCCCATGTAGGTTATGACACAATGTTGAGTAGTCTTCTCTTGGTATTGCGTAGGTCTTTGGTGATTCTATATTTCACATGTGTTTGTAGCTCTCTGTTAACCTCAATATGGTAATGTATCCAATCCTCACACCTGTCCATTTGGTGAACCATAAGTTTTTTAATGAATCTATGATAGTGTTTCTCTGTGGAAATATCTTTGTTTGTATCATTTTTTAGGTACCACCTATATGTGATATGATAGGATATGTGTTGTTCGCTTTCTCACTTACTCCAAGTTGCGTGATTACTTCTAGACTCATCTATGGTGCTGGAAATGGCATTGTTTCATTTTTTTCACTAGCTCATATTCCATCTGTACAGGTAGCAGTTCTTCTTTGTCCACCCATCTGTCGGTGGACTCCTTGGTTACTTCCATATCTTGGCTATTGTAATACTATGCAATGCAGATTTGCGTGCCTGTGTCCTTCCAATTCTGTCTTCTTAGTTTATAGGTCCAGGAATAGGTCTGCTGGATCATATGGTAGCTCAATGTTTACCATTTAAAGGCACCTCTCTTCTGTTCTCCTTAGTGTCTCTTTCCAGGTTACGTCCCACTTAAAGGGGAGGGTATGTATTTCTTCCCAGCACCTTCAGGATTTATTCTTTGTAGTTTTTGCTGATGGTTATTCTGAGTGGTGTGAGCTGATACCTCTTTGTGGTTGAATTTGCATGTGTCTCATAATGCGTTGAAATTGAGCTTTAAGGCATGTCCTTTTTTTATATTCCCGGCTGTGATTAGAGCTTATTTCTTCAAAGTGTTTTCTTAAAGTATGTGTCACCATTTGAAATATGTTGGCCATCATCTCCCTCAAGACACTTGGAGGGCAGGTTTCATTTACAGCCCTGCAGTACTTGTTCATATGAAGTGACCATTAGCTCAGGCTTTAAACCTGCTTTTGCAGGTAACGGCCAGAGAGCGGCAGCCTTTCTACGTTCCCCTTGCTGGTACTAGGGAAACAGACCTACCGGCCAGTGGTGTTCTTCGGTTATAAATTAGAGTGCAATGTGCCCGGATAAACCCACAAATGTTGATGTCTCCTTGCTTTTGTTTGTTTTTAAATTTAATTTATATTTATTATGAGAGTAATATTCCATTGTGTACGTGGACCACTTCTTCTTGGTGCATTCCTCAGTTGATGGACATTTTCATTGCTTCCAAGTGCTGGCTATGGTAAATCTTGCTGGCGTACAGGTTTGCCAGCCTGTGACTTTTTGATTCTCATTTTCTCAGGTGATAGGCCAAGCAGTGGTTGTGATTGATTGACTGGTAGCTCAATGTTTCCCTTTTCAAAGCACCTACACTGTGTTTTCATTAGCGGCTCTTTACATGCCCCCCCCTTACAACCGAGGGTACGCATTTCTCCACACTCCCTTCACCGTTTATTTTTTGCAGCATTTTTCCTAATGGCCATTCTGACTGCTGTGAGCTGATAGGTTTTTGTAATATGGGTATGCATGTCATTAAATTTTTTACAATTCATCATATTCCTACGCCTTTTTCTTTCCTCTTAAAAGAAAAAACCGTGAGTACAATATAGCTCTTGAAATTGTCTTCTTCGAAGGTAGCCCTCTTTTGAATTTTTTGGTCGATTTTTGACCCCAGAAATTTTCTGGAGGGCAGGTGTCATTTACAGAACTGCAAGTTGGTGAAAATTTAGTGACCTTTTGCAGTGGGTTCAAAGCTGCTGTTGTGGGAAACGGCCACAAGGAGGTAGCATTTCTCCATTCCCCAATCTGGGTACTAGGGCAGCAGAGCCTTTCTGGAAGTCATTGTCCTAGGTTGTAAATTGGAATGGAATTTGCCAGGAGAAATCCCCATAAGTTTATGTCTCATTACTTCTTCTTGGTTTTTAAAAGTGTTTTAATCTGGGTAAAGTTTAGAATATTGTTTGTCCTGGGTGTACACAATCTGGTTCATTTGTACATTATGTATGTCTATTAATGTACAGATCCTCTTCCCATGTAAAATATTACAGTGTTCCGTCGACCTCCCTTGCTATATGTTCGGTCTTTTTGATACATGTATATAATATGTATTTGTATACGTATAGTAACTCTAATCTTCATTTCTCAATTTCCCCCCTCCTTTCCTTTCAGATGAGCATAGTTTGTTTTCTAAGCCTGTGAGTGTCTTTCTCTTTGGAAATATGTTCATCTGTGCCAGTTATTAGATAATGCCATAAGTGATAATATAGGATATAGGTCTTTTGCTTTCCGACCTACTTCATGTTTTGTGATTATCTCCAGGCTCATCTATGGTGCCTCAAAGAGCAGTGCTTCAACGTTTTCCATGGCTAATATTCCATTGTGTACATGGACCACTTCTTCTTGGTGCATTCCTCTGTTGATGGACATTTTCGTTGCTTCCAAGTGTTGCCTATGGTAAATATTGCTGGGGTGCAGGATTGCCAGCCTGTGATTTTTGATTTTCCTTTTCTCAGGTGATAGACCCAGCAGTGGGTATGATTGATTGACTGGTATGGTAGCTCAACGTTTACCTTTTCAAGGCACCTCAATTGTGCTTTCATTAGTGGCTCTTACCACGTCCCCCTTAGAATCGAGGGTACGCATTTCTCCACAATCACGTCAGCATTTCTTGTTTGCAGCATTTTTGTTGATGGCCATTCTGACTGGTGTGAGCTGACCGGTTTTTGTAATTTGGGTTTACATGTCTGTAAAAATTCCTACAATTCATCATTTTTCCACGCCTTTTTCTTTTCTGTTAAAAGAAAAAAGAAAAAAAGTGTGAGTATAATATACCTCTTCAAATTTTCTTTTTGGAAGGTTGCACTCTAGAATTTTTTGTTCGATTTTCGACCTCAGTATTTTTTGGAGGGCCGGTGTCATTTACAGACCTGCAATTGGTGAATAATTAGTGACCTTTTGCAGTGGGTTCAAAGCTGCTGTTGTGGGAAACGGCCACAAGGATGCAGCATTTCTCGATTCCCAAATCTGGGTACTAGGGCAGCAGAGCCGTTCTGGAAGTTGTCTGCCTAGGTTTTCAATTTGGATGGAATGCGCCAGGAAAACCCCCCATAAGTTTATGTCTCATTACTCCTAGTTCGTTGTTTTAATTTTTTCAATTGGGGTAAAGGTTAGAAGGTTGCTTGTCCAAGGTGTACACACTCTGGTTCATCTACGTATTCTATATACCTATTTATGTAGAGATCCTCTTCCCGTGTAAATTATTACAGAGTGTTCCGTAATCCTTCCTTGCTATATGGTCGGTCTTTTTGATATATGTATATAATATGTATTTGTATACATATGGTAACGCTAATCTTCATGTATCCATTCCCCCCACCTTTCCTTTTAGATAAGCATAGTTTTTTTTAATAAGTCTGTGACTGACTTCCTCTGTGGAAATATGTTCATTTGTGTCAGTTATTAGATAACGCCTATAAGTGATATCATAGGATATAGGACTTTTGCTTTCCGACTTACCTCATGTTCTGTGATTATCTCCAAGATGATCTATGGTGCCTCAAAGAGCAGTGTTTCATTGTTTTCCATGGCTAGTATTCATTGTGTACATGGACCACTTCTTCTTTATCCTTTCATCTGTTGATGGACATTTTGGTTGCCTCACTGTCTTGTCTATTGTGAAAAAGGCTGCAGTGCAGCTTTTGCAGCCCGGGTCTTCTCCATTCTGGTCTTCTCAGGTGACAGGCCCTTTGGTGCGCCTGCTGGATTGAATGGTACCTCAATTTTTCCTTTTCAACGCAGCTCCTTTCTGTTCTCATTATTAGCGTTTAACCCTTTTACATCTCACCAGCAGCTAGAGGGTACACAGTTCTCTAAAACCTCTTCAGCATTTATTGTTTGTAGACTTTTTGCCAATGGTCAGTCGACTGGTGTGAGTTGAAAACTTTTTGTAGATTAGATTGCATGAGTCTAATTCTTCCTGAGGCTGAGCTTTTATCCATTTTCCTTTCTTTAAAAAGAGAGCGAGTAAAACTTACCTCTTCATACTATCTTCGTGAACATTTTGCCTGTTTTGAATTTTTTTATCCATTCCCTACCTCAGCACAATTTTGAGGGCAGGTGTCCTTTACAGCCCTGAGTCCTTGTGAATGGTAAGTGACCATTAGCTGGGGGTTAAAAGCTGCTCTTGCGGGAATCGGCCACAAGGCGGCAGCATTTCTCCTTTACCAAATCTGGTTACTAGGGCAACAGAGCCTTACTGGAAGTGGTGTTCTAGGTTGTAAATTAGAATGGAATGTGCGAGGAAAAAGCCCTTTAAGTTTATGTCTCCTTACTTCTTGTTGGTATTTTTAACTTAATTTTTATTTTTTCTCACAGCAAACTTGATTACAATGTTTTGTTTGTTCTAGGTGTGCAAGATGTGGTTCTTTCACACATATACATATATCTATTCTTCTTCGGATCCTTTTCCCATGTAGGTTATGACACAATGTTGAGTAGTCTTCTCTTGGTATTGCGTAGGTCTTTGGTGATTCTATATTTCACATGTGTTTGTAGCTCTCTGTTAACCTCAATATGGTAATGTATCCAATCCTCACACCTGTCCATTTGGTGAACCATAAGATTTTTAATGAATCTATGATAGTGTTTCTCTGTGGAAATATCTTTGTTTGTATCATTTTTTAGGTACCACCTATATGTGATATGATAGGATATGTGTTGTTCGCTTTCTCACTTACTCCAAGTTGCGTGATTACTTCTAGACTCATCTATGGTGCTGGAAATGGCATTGTTTCATTTTTTTCACTAGCTCATATTCCATCTGTACAGGTAGCAGTTCTTCTTTGTCCACCCATCTGTCGGTGGACTCCTTGGTTACTTCCATATCTTGGCTATTGTAATACTATGCAATGCAGATTTGCGTGCCTGTGTCCTTCCAATTCTGTCTTCTTAGTTTATAGGTCCAGGAATAGGTCTGCTGGATCATATGGTAGCTCAATGTTTACCATTTAAAGGCACCTCTCTTCTGTTCTCCTTAGTGTCTCTTTCCAGGTTACGTCCCACTTAAAGGGGAGGGTATGTATTTCTTCCCAGCACCTTCAGGATTTATTCTTTGTAGTTTTTGCTGATGGTTATTCTGAGTGGTGTGAGCTGATACCTCTTTGTGGTTGAATTTGCATGTGTCTCATAATGCGTTGAAATTGAGCTTTAAGGCATGTCCTTTTTTTATATTCCCGGCTGTGATTAGAGCTTATTTCTTCAAAGTGTTTTCTTAAAGTATGTGTCACCATTTGAAATATGTTGGCCATCATCTCCCTCAAGACACTTGGAGGGCAGGTTTCATTTACAGCCCTGCAGTACTTGTTCATATGAAGTGACCATTAGCTCAGGCTTTAAACCTGCTTTTGCAGGTAACGGCCAGAGAGCGGCAGCCTTTCTACGTTCCCCTTGCTGGTACTAGGGAAACAGACCTACCGGCCAGTGGTGTTCTTCGGTTATAAATTAGAGTGCAATGTGCCCGGATAAACCCACAAATGTTGATGTCTCCTTGCTTTTGTTTGTTTTTAAATTTAATTTATATTTATTATGAGAGTAATATTCCATTGTGTACGTGGACCACTTCTTCTTGGTGCATTCCTCAGTTGATGGACATTTTCATTGCTTCCAAGTGCTGGCTATGGTAAATCTTGCTGGCGTACAGGTTTGCCAGCCTGTGACTTTTTGATTCTCATTTTCTCAGGTGATAGGCCAAGCAGTGGTTGTGATTGATTGACTGGTAGCTCAATGTTTCCCTTTTCAAAGCACCTACACTGTGTTTTCATTAGCGGCTCTTTACATGCCCCCCCTTACAACCGAGGGTACGCATTTCTCCACACTCCCTTCACCGTTTATTTTTTGCAGCATTTTTCCTAATGGCCATTCTGACTGCTGTGAGCTGATAGGTTTTTGTAATATGGGTATGCATGTCATTAAATTTTTTACAATTCATCATATTCCTACGCCTTTTTCTTTCCTCTTAAAAGAAAAAACCGTGAGTACAATATAGCTCTTGAAATTGTCTTCTTCGAAGGTAGCCCTCTTTTGAATTTTTTGGTCGATTTTTGACCCCAGAAATTTTCTGGAGGGCAGGTGTCATTTACAGAACTGCAAGTTGGTGAAAATTTAGTGACCTTTTGCAGTGGGTTCAAAGCTGCTGTTGTGGGAAACGGCCACAAGGAGGTAGCATTTCTCCATTCCCCAATCTGGGTACTAGGGCAGCAGAGCCTTTCTGGAAGTCATTGTCCTAGGTTGTAAATTGGAATGGAATTTGCCAGGAGAAATCCCCATAAGTTTATGTCTCATTACTTCTTCTTGGTTTTTAAAAGTGTTTTAATCTGGGTAAAGTTTAGAATATTGTTTGTCCTGGGTGTACACAATCTGGTTCATTTGTACATTATGTATGTCTATTAATGTACAGATCCTCTTCCCATGTAAAATATTACAGTGTTCCGTCGACCTCCCTTGCTATATGTTCGGTCTTTTTGATACATGTATATAATATGTATTTGTATATGTATAGTAACTCTAATCTTCATTTCTCAATTTCCCCCCTCCTTTCCTTTCAGATGAGCATAGTTTGTTTTCTAAGCCTGTGAGTGTCTTTCTCTTTGGAAATATGTTCATCTGTGCCAGTTATTAGATAATGCCATAAGTGATAATATAGGATATAGGTCTTTTGCTTTCCGACCTACTTCATGTTTTGTGATTATCTCCAGGCTCATCTATGGTGCCTCAAAGAGCAGTGCTTCAACGTTTTCCATGGCTAATATTCCATTGTGTACATGGACCACTTCTTCTTGGTGCATTCCTCTGTTGATGGACATTTTCGTTGCTTCCAAGTGTTGCCTATGGTAAATATTGCTGGGGTGCAGGATTGCCAGCCTGTGATTTTTGATTTTCCTTTTCTCAGGTGATAGACCCAGCAGTGGGTATGATTGATTGACTGGTATGGTAGCTCAACGTTTACCTTTTCAAGGCACCTCAATTGTGCTTTCATTAGTGGCTCTTACCACGTCCCCCTTAGAATCGAGGGTACGCATTTCTCCACAATCACGTCAGCATTTCTTGTTTGCAGCATTTTTGTTGATGGCCATTCTGACTGGTGTGAGCTGACCGGTTTTTGTAATTTGGGTTTACATGTCTGTAAAAATTCCTACAATTCATCATTTTTCCACGCCTTTTTCTTTTCTGTTAAAAGAAAAAAGAAAAAAAGTGTGAGTATAATATACCTCTTCAAATTTTCTTTTTGGAAGGTTGCACTCTAGAATTTTTTGTTCGATTTTCGACCTCAGTATTTTTTGGAGGGCCGGTGTCATTTACAGACCTGCAATTGGTGAATAATTAGTGACCTTTTGCAGTGGGTTCAAAGCTGCTGTTGTGGGAAACGGCCACAAGGATGCAGCATTTCTCGATTCCCAAATCTGGGTACTAGGGCAGCAGAGCCGTTCTGGAAGTTGTCTGCCTAGGTTTTCAATTTGGATGGAATGCGCCAGGAAAACCCCCCATAAGTTTATGTCTCATTACTCCTAGTTCGTTGTTTTAATTTTTTCAATTGGGGTAAAGGTTAGAAGGTTGCTTGTCCAAGGTGTACACACTCTGGTTCATCTACGTATTCTATATACCTATTTATGTAGAGATCCTCTTCCCGTGTAAATTATTACAGAGTGTTCCGTAATCCTTCCTTGCTATATGGTCGGTCTTTTTGATATATGTATATAATATGTATTTGTATACATATGGTAACGCTAATCTTCATGTATCCATTCCCCCCACCTTTCCTTTTAGATAAGCATAGTTTTTTTTAATAAGTCTGTGACTGACTTCCTCTGTGGAAATATGTTCATTTGTGTCAGTTATTAGATAACGCCTATAAGTGATATCATAGGATATAGGACTTTTGCTTTCCGACTTACCTCATGTTCTGTGATTATCTCCAAGATGATCTATGGTGCCTCAAAGAGCAGTGTTTCATTGTTTTCCATGGCTAGTATTCATTGTGTACATGGACCACTTCTTCTTTATCCTTTCATCTGTTGATGGACATTTTGGTTGCCTCACTGTCTTGTCTATTGTGAAAAAGGCTGCAGTGCAGCTTTTGCAGCCCGGGTCTTCTCCATTCTGGTCTTCTCAGGTGACAGGCCCTTTGGTGCGCCTGCTGGATTGAATGGTACCTCAATTTTTCCTTTTCAACGCAGCTCCTTTCTGTTCTCATTATTAGCGTTTAACCCTTTTACATCTCACCAGCAGCTAGAGGGTACACAGTTCTCTAAAACCTCTTCAGCATTTATTGTTTGTAGACTTTTTGCCAATGGTCAGTCGACTGGTGTGAGTTGAAAACTTTTTGTAGATTAGATTGCATGAGTCTAATTCTTCCTGAGGCTGAGCTTTTATCCATTTTCCTTTCTTTAAAAAGAGAGCGAGTAAAACTTACCTCTTCATACTATCTTCGTGAACATTTTGCCTGTTTTGAATTTTTTTATCCATTCCCTACCTCAGCACAATTTTGAGGGCAGGTGTCCTTTACAGCCCTGAGTCCTTGTGAATGGTAAGTGACCATTAGCTGGGGGTTAAAAGCTGCTCTTGCGGGAATCGGCCACAAGGCGGCAGCATTTCTCCTTTACCAAATCTGGTTACTAGGGCAACAGAGCCTTACTGGAAGTGGTGTTCTAGGTTGTAAATTAGAATGGAATGTGCGAGGAAAAAGCCCTTTAAGTTTATGTCTCCTTACTTCTTGTTGGTATTTTTAACTTAATTTTTATTTTTTCTCACAGCAAACTTGATTACAATGTTTTGTTTGTTCTAGGTGTGCAAGATGTGGTTCTTTCACACATATACATATATCTATTCTTCTTCGGATCCTTTTCCCATGTAGGTTATGACACAATGTTGAGTAGTCTTCTCTTGGTATTGCGTAGGTCTTTGGTGATTCTATATTTCACATGTGTTTGTAGCTCTCTGTTAACCTCAATATGGTAATGTATCCAATCCTCACACCTGTCCATTTGGTGAACCATAAGATTTTTAATGAATCTATGATAGTGTTTCTCTGTGGAAATATCTTTGTTTGTATCATTTTTTAGGTACCACCTATATGTGATATGATAGGATATGTGTTGTTCGCTTTCTCACTTACTCCAAGTTGCGTGATTACTTCTAGACTCATCTATGGTGCTGGAAATGGCATTGTTTCATTTTTTTCACTAGCTCATATTCCATCTGTACAGGTAGCAGTTCTTCTTTGTCCACCCATCTGTCGGTGGACTCCTTGGTTACTTCCATATCTTGGCTATTGTAATACTATGCAATGCAGATTTGCGTGCCTGTGTCCTTCCAATTCTGTCTTCTTAGTTTATAGGTCCAGGAATAGGTCTGCTGGATCATATGGTAGCTCAATGTTTACCATTTAAAGGCACCTCTCTTCTGTTCTCCTTAGTGTCTCTTTCCAGGTTACGTCCCACTTAAAGGGGAGGGTATGTATTTCTTCCCAGCACCTTCAGGATTTATTCTTTGTAGTTTTTGCTGATGGTTATTCTGAGTGGTGTGAGCTGATACCTCTTTGTGGTTGAATTTGCATGTGTCTCATAATGCGTTGAAATTGAGCTTTAAGGCATGTCCTTTTTTTATATTCCCGGCTGTGATTAGAGCTTATTTCTTCAAAGTGTTTTCTTAAAGTATGTGTCACCATTTGAAATATGTTGGCCATCATCTCCCTCAAGACACTTGGAGGGCAGGTTTCATTTACAGCCCTGCAGTACTTGTTCATATGAAGTGACCATTAGCTCAGGCTTTAAACCTGCTTTTGCAGGTAACGGCCAGAGAGCGGCAGCCTTTCTACGTTCCCCTTGCTGGTACTAGGGAAACAGACCTACCGGCCAGTGGTGTTCTTCGGTTATAAATTAGAGTGCAATGTGCCCGGATAAACCCACAAATGTTGATGTCTCCTTGCTTTTGTTTGTTTTTAAATTTAATTTATATTTATTATGAGAGTAATATTCCATTGTGTACGTGGACCACTTCTTCTTGGTGCATTCCTCAGTTGATGGACATTTTCATTGCTTCCAAGTGCTGGCTATGGTAAATCTTGCTGGCGTACAGGTTTGCCAGCCTGTGACTTTTTGATTCTCATTTTCTCAGGTGATAGGCCAAGCAGTGGTTGTGATTGATTGACTGGTAGCTCAATGTTTCCCTTTTCAAAGCACCTACACTGTGTTTTCATTAGCGGCTCTTTACATGCCCCCCCCTTACAACCGAGGGTACGCATTTCTCCACACTCCCTTCACCGTTAATTTTTTGCAGCATTTTTCCTAATGGCCATTCTGACTGCTGTGAGCTGATAGGTTTTTGTAATATGGGTATGCATGTCATTAAATTTTTTACAATTCATCATATTCCTACGCCTTTTTCTTTCCTCTTAAAAGAAAAAACCGTGAGTACAATATAGCTCTTGAAATTGTCTTCTTCGAAGGTTGCCCTCTTTTGAATTTTTTGGTCGATTTTTGACCCCAGAAATTTTCTGGAGGGCAGGTGTCATTTACAGAACTGCAAGTTGGTGAAAATTTAGTGACCTTTTGCAGTGGGTTCAAAGCTGCTGTTGTGGGAAACGGCCACAAGGAGGTAGCATTTCTCCATTCCCCAATCTGGGTACTAGGGCAGCAGAGCCTTTCTGGAAGTCATTGTCCTAGGTTGTAAATTAGAATGGAATTTGCCAGGAGAAATCCCCATAAGTTTATGTCTCATTACGTCTTCTTGGTTTTTAAAAGTGTTTTAATCTGGGTAAAGTTTAGAATATTGTTTGTCCTGGGTGTACACAATCTGGTTCATTTGTACATTATGTATGTCTATTAATGTACAGATCCTCTTCCCATGTAAAATATTACAGTGTTCCGTCGACCTCCCTTGCTATATGTTCGGTCTTTTTGATACATGTATATAATATGTATTTGTATATGTATAGTAACACTAATCTTCATTTCTCAATTTCCCCCCTCCTTTCCTTTCAGATGAGCATAGTTTGTTTTCTAAGCCTGTGAGTGTCTTTCTCTTTGGAAATATGTTCATCTGTGCCAGTTATTAGATAATGCCATAAGTGATAATATAGGATATAGGTCTTTTGCTTTCCGACCTACTTCATGTTTTGTGATTATCTCCAGGCTCATCTATGGTGCCTCAAAGAGCAGTGCTTCAACGTTTTCCATGGCTAATATTCCATTGTGTACATGGACCACTTCTTCTTGGTGCATTCCTCTGTTGATGGACATTTTCGTTGCTTCCAAGTGTTGCCTATGGTAAATATTGCTGGGGTGCAGGATTGCCAGCCTGTGATTTTTGATTTTCCTTTTCTCAGGTGATAGACCCAGCAGTGGGTATGATTGATTGACTGGTATGGTAGCTCAACGTTTACCTTTTCAAGGCACCTCAATTGTGCTTTCATTAGTGGCGCTTACCACGTCCCCCTTAGAATCGAGGGTACGCATTTCTCCACAATCACGTCAGCATTTCTTGTTTGCAGCATTTTTGTTGATGGCCATTCTGACTGGTGTGAGCTGACCGGTTTTTGTAATTTGGGTTTACATGTCTGTAAAACTTCCTACAATTCATCATTTTTCCACGCCTTTTTCTTTTCTGTTAAAAGAAAAAAGAAAAAAAGTGTGAGTATAATATACCTCTTCAAATTTTCTTTTTGGAAGGTTGCACTCTAGAATTTTTTGTTCGATTTTCGACCTCAGTATTTTTTGGAGGGCCGGTGTCATTTACAGACCTGCAATTGGTGAATAGTTAGTGACCTTTTGCAGTGGGTTCAAAGCTGCTGTTGTGGGAAACGGCCACAAGGATGCAGCATTTCTCGATTCCCAAATCTGGGTACTAGGGCAGCAGAGCCGTTCTGGAAGTTGTCTGCCTAGGTTTTCAATTTGGATGGAATGCGCCAGGAAAACCCCCCATAAGTTTATGTCTCATTACTCCTAGTTCGTTGTTTTAATTTTTTCAATTGGGGTAAAGGTTAGAAGGTTGCTTGTCCAAGGTGTACACACTCTGGTTCATCTACATATTCTATATACCTATTTATGTAGAGATCCTCTTCCCGTGTAAATTATTACAGAGTGTTCCGTAATCCTTCCTTGCTATATGGTCGGTCTTTTTGATATATGTATATAATATGTATTTGTATACATATGGTAACGCTAATCTTCATGTATCCATTCCCCCCACCTTTCCTTTTAGATAAGCATAGTTTTTTTTAGTAAGTCTGTGATTGACTTCCTCTGTGGAAATATGTTCATTTGTGTCAGTTATTAGATAACGCCTATAAGTGATATCATAGGATATAGGACTTTTGCTTTCCGACTTACCTCATGTTCTGTGATTATCTCCAAGATGATCTATGGTGCCTCAAAGAGCAGTGTTTCATTGTTTTCCATGGCTAGTATTCATTGTGTACATGGACCACTTCTTCTTTATCCTTTCATCTGTTGATGGACATTTTGGTTGCCTCACTGTCTTGTCTATTGTGAAAAAGGCTGCAGTGCTGCTTTTGCAGCCCGGGTCTTCTCCATTCTGGTCTTCTCAGGTGACAGGCCCTTTGGTGCGCCTGCTGGATTGAATGGTACCTCAATTTTTCCTTTTCAACGCAGCTCCTTTCTGTTCTCATTATTAGCGTTTAACCCTTTTACATCTCACCAGCAGCTAGAGGGTACACAGTTCTCTAAAACCTCTTCAGCATTTATTGTTTGTAGACTTTTTGCCAATGGTCAGTCGACTGGTGTGAGTTGAAAACTTTTTGTAGATTAGATTGCATGAGTCTAATTCTTCCTGAGGCTGAGCTTTTATCCATTTTCCTTTCTTTAAAAAGAGAGCGAGTAAAACTTACCTCTTCATACTATCTTCGTGAACATTTTGCCTGTTTTGAATTTTTTTATCCATTCCCTACCTCAGCACAATTTTGAGGGCAGGTGTCCTTTACAGCCCTGAGTCCTTGTGAATGGTAAGTGACCATTAGCTGGGGGTTAAAAGCTGCTCTTGTGGGAATCGGCCACAAGGCGGCAGCATTTCTCCTTTACCAAATCTGGTTACTAGGGCAACAGAGCCTTACTGGAAGTGGTGTTCTAGGTTGTAAATTAGAATGGAATGTGCGAGGAAAAAGCCCTTTAAGTTTATGTCTCCTTACTTCTTGTTGGTATTTTTAACTTAATTTTTATTTTTTCTCACAGCAAACTTGATTACAATGTTTTGTTTGTTCTAGGTGTGCAAGATGTGGTTCTTTCACACATATACATATATCTATTCTTCTTCGGATCCTTTTCCCATGTAGGTTATGACACAATGTTGAGTAGTCTTCTCTTGGTATTGCGTAGGTCTTTGGTGATTCTATATTTCACATGTGTTTGTAGCTCTCTGTTAACCTCAATATGGTAATGTATCCAATCCTCACACCTGTCCATTTGGTGAACCATAAGATTTTTAATGAATCTATGATAGTGTTTCTCTGTGGAAATATCTTTGTTTGTATCATTTTTTAGGTACCACCTATATGTGATATGATAGGATATGTGTTGTTCGCTTTCTCACTTACTCCAAGTTGCGTGATTACTTCTAGACTCATCTATGGTGCTGGAAATGGCATTGTTTCATTTTTTTCACTAGCTCATATTCCATCTGTACAGGTAGCAGTTCTTCTTTGTCCACCCATCTGTCGGTGGACTCCTTGGTTACTTCCATATCTTGGCTATTGTAATACTATGCAATGCAGATTTGCGTGCCTGTGTCCTTCCAATTCTGTCTTCTTAGTTTATAGGTCCAGGAATAGGTCTGCTGGATCATATGGTAGCTCAATGTTTACCATTTAAAGGCACCTCTCTTCTGTTCTCCTTAGTGTCTCTTTCCAGGTTACGTCCCACTTAAAGGGGAGGGTATGTATTTCTTCCCAGCACCTTCAGGATTTATTCTTTGTAGTTTTTGCTGATGGTTATTCTGAGTGGTGTGAGCTGATACCTCTTTGTGGTTGAATTTGCATGTGTCTCATAATGCGTTGAAATTGAGCTTTAAGGCATGTCCTTTTTTTATATTCCCGGCTGTGATTAGAGCTTATTTCTTCAAAGTGTTTTCTTAAAGTATGTGTCACCATTTGAAATATGTTGGCCATCATCTCCCTCAAGACACTTGGAGGGCAGGTTTCATTTACAGCCCTGCAGTACTTGTTCATATGAAGTGACCATTAGCTCAGGCTTTAAACCTGCTTTTGCAGGTAACGGCCAGAGAGCGGCAGCCTTTCTACGTTCCCCTTGCTGGTACTAGGGAAACAGACCTACCGGCCAGTGGTGTTCTTCGGTTATAAATTAGAGTGCAATGTGCCCGGATAAACCCACAAATGTTGATGTCTCCTTGCTTTTGTTTGTTTTTAAATTTAATTTATATTTATTATGAGAGTAATATTCCATTGTGTACGTGGACCACTTCTTCTTGGTGCATTCCTCAGTTGATGGACATTTTCATTGCTTCCAAGTGCTGGCTATGGTAAATCTTGCTGGCGTACAGGTTTGCCAGCCTGTGACTTTTTGATTCTCATTTTCTCAGGTGATAGGCCAAGCAGTGGTTGTGATTGATTGACTGGTAGCTCAATGTTTCCCTTTTCAAAGCACCTACACTGTGTTTTCATTAGCGGCTCTTTACATGCCCCCCCCTTACAACCGAGGGTACGCATTTCTCCACACTCCCTTCACCGTTTATTTTTTGCAGCATTTTTCCTAATGGCCATTCTGACTGCTGTGAGCTGATAGGTTTTTGTAATATGGGTATGCATGTCATTAAATTTTTTACAATTCATCATATTCCTACGCCTTTTTCTTTCCTCTTAAAAGAAAAAACCGTGAGTACAATATAGCTCTTGAAATTGTCTTCTTCGAAGGTTGCCCTCTTTTGAATTTTTTGGTCGATTTTTGACCCCAGAAATTTTCTGGAGGGCAGGTGTCATTTACAGAACTGCAAGTTGGTGAAAATTTAGTGACCTTTTGCAGTGGGTTCAAAGCTGCTGTTGTGGGAAACGGCCACAAGGAGGTAGCATTTCTCCATTCCCCAATCTGGGTACTAGGGCAGCAGAGCCTTTCTGGAAGTCATTGTCCTAGGTTGTAAATTAGAATGGAATTTGCCAGGAGAAATCCCCATAAGTTTATGTCTCATTACTTCTTCTTGGTTTTTAAAAGTGTTTTAATCTGGGTAAAGTTTAGAATATTGTTTGTCCTGGGTGTACACAATCTGGTTCATTTGTACATTATGTATGTCTATTAATGTACAGATCCTCTTCCCATGTAAAATATTACAGTGTTCCGTCGACCTCCCTTGCTATATGTTCGGTCTTTTTGATACATGTATATAATATGTATTTGTATATGTATAGTAACACTAATCTTCATTTCTCAATTTCCCCCCTCCTTTCCTTTCAGATGAGCATAGTTTGTTTTCTAAGCCTGTGAGTGTCTTTCTCTTTGGAAATATGTTCATCTGTGCCAGTTATTAGATAATGCCATAAGTGATAATATAGGATATAGGTCTTTTGCTTTCCGACCTACTTCATGTTTTGTGATTATCTCCAGGCTCATCTATGGTGCCTCAAAGAGCAGTGCTTCAACGTTTTCCATGGCTAATATTCCATTGTGTACATGGACCACTTCTTCTTGGTGCATTCCTCTGTTGATGGACATTTTCGTTGCTTCCAAGTGTTGCCTATGGTAAATATTGCTGGGGTGCAGGATTGCCAGCCTGTGATTTTTGATTTTCCTTTTCTCAGGTGATAGACCCAGCAGTGGGTATGATTGATTGACTGGTATGGTAGCTCAACGTTTACCTTTTCAAGGCACCTCAATTGTGCTTTCATTAGTGGCTCTTACCACGTCCCCCTTAGAATCGAGGGTACGCATTTCTCCACAATCACGTCAGCATTTCTTGTTTGCAGCATTTTTGTTGATGGCCATTCTGACTGGTGTGAGCTGACCGGTTTTTGTAATTTGGGTTTACATGTCTGTAAAACTTCCTACAATTCATCATTTTTCCACGCCTTTTTCTTTTCTGTTAAAAGAAAAAAGAAAAAAAGTGTGAGTATAATATACCTCTTCAAATTTTCTTTTTGGAAGGTTGCACTCTAGAATTTTTTGTTCGATTTTCGACCTCAGTATTTTTTGGAGGGCCGGTGTCATTTACAGACCTGCAATTGGTGAATAATTAGTGACCTTTTGCAGTGGGTTCAAAGCTGCTGTTGTGGGAAACGGCCACAAGGATGCAGCATTTCTCGATTCCCAAATCTGGGTACTAGGGCAGCAGAGCCGTTCTGGAAGTTGTCTGCCTAGGTTTTCAATTTGGATGGAATGCGCCAGGAAAACCCCCCATAAGTTTATGTCTCATTACTCCTAGTTCGTTGTTTTAATTTTTTCAATTGGGGTAAAGGTTAGAAGGTTGCTTGTCCAAGGTGTACACACTCTGGTTCATCTACATATTCTATATACCTATTTATGTAGAGATCCTCTTCCCGTGTAAATTATTACAGAGTGTTCCGTAATCCTTCCTTGCTATATGGTCGGTCTTTTTGATATATGTATATAATATGTATTTGTATACATATGGTAACGCTAATCTTCATGTATCCATTCCCCCCACCTTTCCTTTTAGATAAGCATAGTTTTTTTTAGTAAGTCTGTGATTGACTTCCTCTGTGGAAATATGTTCATTTGTGTCAGTTATTAGATAACGCCTATAAGTGATATCATAGGATATAGGACTTTTGCTTTCCGACTTACCTCATGTTCTGTGATTATCTCCAAGATGATCTATGGTGCCTCAAAGAGCAGTGTTTCATTGTTTTCCATGGCTAGTATTCATTGTGTACATGGACCACTTCTTCTTTATCCTTTCATCTGTTGATGGACATTTTGGTTGCCTCACTGTCTTGTCTATTGTGAAAAAGGCTGCAGTGCTGCTTTTGCAGCCCGGGTCTTCTCCATTCTGGTCTTCTCAGGTGACAGGCCCTTTGGTGCGCCTGCTGGATTGAATGGTACCTCAATTTTTCCTTTTCAACGCAGCTCCTTTCTGTTCTCATTATTAGCGTTTAACCCTTTTACATCTCACCAGCAGCTAGAGGGTACACAGTTCTCTAAAACCTCTTCAGCATTTATTGTTTGTAGACTTTTTGCCAATGGTCAGTCGACTGGTGTGAGTTGAAAACTTTTTGTAGATTAGATTGCATGAGTCTAATTCTTCCTGAGGCTGAGCTTTTATCCATTTTCCTTTCTTTAAAAAGAGAGCGAGTAAAACTTACCTCTTCATACTATCTTCGTGAACATTTTGCCTGTTTTGAATTTTTTTATCCATTCCCTACCTCAGCACAATTTTGAGGGCAGGTGTCCTTTACAGCCCTGAGTCCTTGTGAATGGTAAGTGACCATTAGCTGGGGGTTAAAAGCTGCTCTTGCGGGAATCGGCCACAAGGCGGCAGCATTTCTCCTTTACCAAATCTGGTTACTAGGGCAACAGAGCCTTACTGGAAGTGGTGTTCTAGGTTGTAAATTAGAATGGAATGTGCGAGGAAAAAGCCCTTTAAGTTTATGTCTCCTTACTTCTTGTTGGTATTTTTAACTTAATTTTTATTTTTTCTCACAGCAAACTTGATTACAATGTTTTGTTTGTTCTAGGTGTGCAAGATGTGGTTCTTTCACACATATACATATATCTATTCTTCTTCGGATCCTTTTCCCATGTAGGTTATGACACAATGTTGAGTAGTCTTCTCTTGGTATTGCGTAGGTCTTTGGTGATTCTATATTTCACATGTGTTTGTAGCTCTCTGTTAACCTCAATATGGTAATGTATCCAATCCTCACACCTGTCCATTTGGTGAACCATAAGTTTTTTAATGAATCTATGATAGTGTTTCTCTGTGGAAATATCTTTGTTTGTATCATTTTTTAGGTACCACCTATATGTGATATGATAGGATATGTGTTGTTCGCTTTCTCACTTACTCCAAGTTGCGTGATTACTTCTAGACTCATCTATGGTGCTGGAAATGGCATTGTTTCATTTTTTTCACTAGCTCATATTCCATCTGTACAGGTAGCAGTTCTTCTTTGTCCACCCATCTGTCGGTGGACTCCTTGGTTACTTCCATATCTTGGCTATTGTAATACTATGCAATGCAGATTTGCGTGCCTGTGTCCTTCCAATTCTGTCTTCTTAGTTTATAGGTCCAGGAATAGGTCTGCTGGATCATATGGTAGCTCAATGTTTACCATTTAAAGGCACCTCTCTTCTGTTCTCCTTAGTGTCTCTTTCCAGGTTACGTCCCACTTAAAGGGGAGGGTATGTATTTCTTCCCAGCACCTTCAGGATTTATTCTTTGTAGTTTTTGCTGATGGTTATTCTGAGTGGTGTGAGCTGATACCTCTTTGTGGTTGAATTTGCATGTGTCTCATAATGCGTTGAAATTGAGCTTTAAGGCATGTCCTTTTTTTATATTCCCGGCTGTGATTAGAGCTTATTTCTTCAAAGTGTTTTCTTAAAGTATGTGTCACCATTTGAAATATGTTGGCCATCATCTCCCTCAAGACACTTTGAGGGCAGGTTTCATTTACAGCCCTGCAGTACTTGTTCATATGAAGTGACCATTAGCTCAGGCTTTAAACCTGCTTTTGCAGGTAACGGCCAGAGAGCGGCAGCCTTTCTACCTTCCCCTTGCTGGTACTAGGGAAACAGACCTACCGGCCAGTGGTGTTCTTCGGTTATAAATTAGAGTGCAATGTGCCCGGATAAACCCACAAATGTTGATGTCTCCTTGCTTTTGTTTGTTTTTAAATTTAATTTATATTTATTATGAGAGTAATATTCCATTGTGTACGTGGACCACTTCTTCTTGGTGCATTCCTCAGTTGATGGACATTTTCATTGCTTCCAAGTGCTGGCTATGGTAAATCTTGCTGGCGTACAGGTTTGCCAGCCTGTGACTTTTTGATTCTCATTTTCTCAGGTGATAGGCCAAGCAGTGGTTGTGATTGATTGACTGGTAGCTCAATGTTTCCCTTTTCAAAGCACCTACACTGTGTTTTCATTAGCGGCTCTTTACATGCCCCCCCCTTACAACCGAGGGTACGCATTTCTCCACACTCCCTTCACCGTTTATTTTTTGCAGCATTTTTCCTAATGGCCATTCTGACTGCTGTGAGCTGATAGGTTTTTGTAATATTGGTATGCATGTCATTAAATTTTTTACAATTCATCATATTCCTACGCCTTTTTCTTTCCTCTTAAAAGAAAAAACCGTGAGTACAATATAGCTCTTGAAATTGTCTTCTTCGAAGGTAGCCCTCTTTTGAATTTTTTGGTCGATTTTTGACCCCAGAAATTTTCTGGAGGGCAGGTGTCATTTACAGAACTGCAAGTTGGTGAAAATTTAGTGACCTTTTGCAGTGGGTTCAAAGCTGCTGTTGTGGGAAACGGCCACAAGGAGGTAGCATTTCTCCATTCCCCAATCTGGGTACTAGGGCAGCAGAGCCTTTCTGGAAGTCATTGTCCTAGGTTGTAAATTGGAATGGAATTTGCCAGGAGAAATCCCCATAAGTTTATGTCTCATTACTTCTTCTTGGTTTTTAAAAGTGTTTTAATCTGGGTAAAGTTTAGAATATTGTTTGTCCTGGGTGTACACAATCTGGTTCATTTGTACATTATGTATGTCTATTAATGTACAGATCCTCTTCCCATGTAAAATATTACAGTGTTCCGTCGACCTCCCTTGCTATATGTTCGGTCTTTTTGATACATGTATATAATATGTATTTGTATATGTATAGTAACTCTAATCTTCATTTCTCAATTTCCCCCCTCCTTTCCTTTCAGATGAGCATAGTTTGTTTTCTAAGCCTGTGAGTGTCTTTCTCTTTGGAAATATGTTCATCTGTGCCAGTTATTAGATAATGCCATAAGTGATAATATAGGATATAGGTCTTTTGCTTTCCGACCTACTTCATGTTTTGTGATTATCTCCAGGCTCATCTATGGTGCCTCAAAGAGCAGTGCTTCAACGTTTTCCATGGCTAATATTCCATTGTGTACATGGACCACTTCTTCTTGGTGCATTCCTCTGTTGATGGACATTTTCGTTGCTTCCAAGTGTTGCCTATGGTAAATATTGCTGGGGTGCAGGATTGCCAGCCTGTGATTTTTGATTTTCCTTTTCTCAGGTGATAGACCCAGCAGTGGGTATGATTGATTGACTGGTATGGTAGCTCAACGTTTACCTTTTCAAGGCACCTCAATTGTGCTTTCATTAGTGGCTCTTACCACGTCCCCCTTAGAATCGAGGGTACGCATTTCTCCACAATCACGTCAGCATTTCTTGTTTGCAGCATTTTTGTTGATGGCCATTCTGACTGGTGTGAGCTGACCGGTTTTTGTAATTTGGGTTTACATGTCTGTAAAACTTCCTACAATTCATCATTTTTCCACGCCTTTTTCTTTTCTGTTAAAAGAAAAAAGAAAAAAAGTGTGAGTATAATATACCTCTTCAAATTTTCTTTTTGGAAGGTTGCACTCTAGAATTTTTTGTTCGATTTTCGACCTCAGTATTTTTTGGAGGGCCGGTGTCATTTACAGACCTGCAATTGGTGAATAATTAGTGACCTTTTGCAGTGGGTTCAAAGCTGCTGTTGTGGGAAACGGCCACAAGGATGCAGCATTTCTCGATTCCCAAATCTGGGTACTAGGGCAGCAGAGCCGTTCTGGAAGTTGTCTGCCTAGGTTTTCAATTTGGATGGAATGCGCCAGGAAAACCCCCCATAAGTTTATGTCTCATTACTCCTAGTTCGTTGTTTTAATTTTTTCAATTGGGGTAAAGGTTAGAAGGTTGCTTGTCCAAGGTGTACACACTCTGGTTCATCTACATATTCTATATACCTATTTATGTAGAGATCCTCTTCCCGTGTAAATTATTACAGAGTGTTCCGTAATCCTTCCTTGCTATATGGTCGGTCTTTTTGATATATGTATATAATATGTATTTGTATACATATGGTAACGCTAATCTTCATGTATCCATTCCCCCCACCTTTCCTTTTAGATAAGCATAGTTTTTTTTAGTAAGTCTGTGATTGACTTCCTCTGTGGAAATATGTTCATTTGTGTCAGTTATTAGATAACGCCTATAAGTGATATCATAGGATATAGGACTTTTGCTTTCCGACTTACCTCATGTTCTGTGATTATCTCCAAGATGATCTATGGTGCCTCAAAGAGCAGTGTTTCATTGTTTTCCATGGCTAGTATTCATTGTGTACATGGACCACTTCTTCTTTATCCTTTCATCTGTTGATGGACATTTTGGTTGCCTCACTGTCTTGTCTATTGTGAAAAAGGCTGCAGTGCTGCTTTTGCAGCCCGGGTCTTCTCCATTCTGGTCTTCTCAGGTGACAGGCCCTTTGGTGCGCCTGCTGGATTGAATGGTACCTCAATTTTTCCTTTTCAACGCAGCTCCTTTCTGTTCTCATTATTAGCGTTTAACCCTTTTACATCTCACCAGCAGCTAGAGGGTACACAGTTCTCTAAAACCTCTTCAGCATTTATTGTTTGTAGACTTTTTGCCAATGGTCAGTCGACTGGTGTGAGTTGAAAACTTTTTGTAGATTAGATTGCATGAGTCTAATTCTTCCTGAGGCTGAGCTTTTATCCATTTTCCTTTCTTTAAAAAGAGAGCGAGTAAAACTTACCTCTTCATACTATCTTCGTGAACATTTTGCCTGTTTTGAATTTTTTTATCCATTCCCTACCTCAGCACAATTTTGAGGGCAGGTGTCCTTTACAGCCCTGAGTCCTTGTGAATGGTAAGTGACCATTAGCTGGGGGTTAAAAGCTGCTCTTGCGGGAATCGGCCACAAGGCGGCAGCATTTCTCCTTTACCAAATCTGGTTACTAGGGCAACAGAGCCTTACTGGAAGTGGTGTTCTAGGTTGTAAATTAGAATGGAATGTGCGAGGAAAAAGCCCTTTAAGTTTATGTCTCCTTACTTCTTGTTGGTATTTTTAACTTAATTTTTATTTTTTCTCACAGCAAACTTGATTACAATGTTTTGTTTGTTCTAGGTGTGCAAGATGTGGTTCTTTCACACATATACATATATCTATTCTTCTTCGGATCCTTTTCCCATGTAGGTTATGACACAATGTTGAGTAGTCTTCTCTTGGTATTGCGTAGGTCTTTGGTGATTCTATATTTCACATGTGTTTGTAGCTCTCTGTTAACCTCAATATGGTAATGTATCCAATCCTCACACCTGTCCATTTGGTGAACCATAAGTTTTTTAATGAATCTATGATAGTGTTTCTCTGTGGAAATATCTTTGTTTGTATCATTTTTTAGGTACCACCTATATGTGATATGATAGGATATGTGTTGTTCGCTTTCTCACTTACTCCAAGTTGCGTGATTACTTCTAGACTCATCTATGGTGCTGGAAATGGCATTGTTTCATTTTTTTCACTAGCTCATATTCCATCTGTACAGGTAGCAGTTCTTCTTTGTCCACCCATCTGTCGGTGGACTCCTTGGTTACTTCCATATCTTGGCTATTGTAATACTATGCAATGCAGATTTGCGTGCCTGTGTCCTTCCAATTCTGTCTTCTTAGTTTATAGGTCCAGGAATAGGTCTGCTGGATCATATGGTAGCTCAATGTTTACCATTTAAAGGCACCTCTCTTCTGTTCTCCTTAGTGTCTCTTTCCAGGTTACGTCCCACTTAAAGGGGAGGGTATGTATTTCTTCCCAGCACCTTCAGGATTTATTCTTTGTAGTTTTTGCTGATGGTTATTCTGAGTGGTGTGAGCTGATACCTCTTTGTGGTTGAATTTGCATGTGTCTCATAATGCGTTGAAATTGAGCTTTAAGGCATGTCCTTTTTTTATATTCCCGGCTGTGATTAGAGCTTATTTCTTCAAAGTGTTTTCTTAAAGTATGTGTCACCATTTGAAATATGTTGGCCATCATCTCCCTCAAGACACTTGGAGGGCAGGTTTCATTTACAGCCCTGCAGTACTTGTTCATATGAAGTGACCATTAGCTCAGGCTTTAAACCTGCTTTTGCAGGTAACGGCCAGAGAGCGGCAGCCTTTCTACGTTCCCCTTGCTGGTACTAGGGAAACAGACCTACCGGCCAGTGGTGTTCTTCGGTTATAAATTAGAGTGCAATGTGCCCGGATAAACCCACAAATGTTGATGTCTCCTTGCTTTTGTTTGTTTTTAAATTTAATTTATATTTATTATGAGAGTAATATTCCATTGTGTACGTGGACCACTTCTTCTTGGTGCATTCCTCAGTTGATGGACATTTTCATTGCTTCCAAGTGCTGGCTATGGTAAATCTTGCTGGCGTACAGGTTTGCCAGCCTGTGACTTTTTGATTCTCATTTTCTCAGGTGATAGGCCAAGCAGTGGTTGTGATTGATTGACTGGTAGCTCAATGTTTCCCTTTTCAAAGCACCTACACTGTGTTTTCATTAGCGGCTCTTTACATGCCCCCCCCTTACAACCGAGGGTACGCATTTCTCCACACTCCCTTCACCGTTAATTTTTTGCAGCATTTTTCCTAATGGCCATTCTGACTGCTGTGAGCTGATAGGTTTTTGTAATATGGGTATGCATGTCATTAAATTTTTTACAATTCATCATATTCCTACGCCTTTTTCTTTCCTCTTAAAAGAAAAAACCGTGAGTACAATATAGCTCTTGAAATTGTCTTCTTCGAAGGTTGCCCTCTTTTGAATTTTTTGGTCGATTTTTGACCCCAGAAATTTTCTGGAGGGCAGGTGTCATTTACAGAACTGCAAGTTGGTGAAAATTTAGTGACCTTTTGCAGTGGGTTCAAAGCTGCTGTTGTGGGAAACGGCCACAAGGAGGTAGCATTTCTCCATTCCCCAATCTGGGTACTAGGGCAGCAGAGCCTTTCTGGAAGTCATTGTCCTAGGTTGTAAATTGGAATGGAATTTGCCAGGAGAAATCCCCATAAGTTTATGTCTCATTACTTCTTCTTGGTTTTTAAAAGTGTTTTAATCTGGGTAAAGTTTAGAATATTGTTTGTCCTGGGTGTACACAATCTGGTTCATTTGTACATTATGTATGTCTATTAATGTACAGATCCTCTTCCCATGTAAAATATTACAGTGTTCCGTCGACCTCCCTTGCTATATGTTCGGTCTTTTTGATACATGTATATAATATGTATTTGTATATGTATAGTAACTCTAATCTTCATTTCTCAATTTCCCCCCTCCTTTCCTTTCAGATGAGCATAGTTTGTTTTCTAAGCCTGTGAGTGTCTTTCTCTTTGGAAATATGTTCATCTGTGCCAGTTATTAGATAATGCCATAAGTGATAATATAGGATATAGGTCTTTTGCTTTCCGACCTACTTCATGTTTTGTGATTATCTCCAGGCTCATCTATGGTGCCTCAAAGAGCAGTGCTTCAACGTTTTCCATGGCTAATATTCCATTGTGTACATGGACCACTTCTTCTTGGTGCATTCCTCTGTTGATGGACATTTTCGTTGCTTCCAAGTGTTGCCTATGGTAAATATTGCTGGGGTGCAGGATTGCCAGCCTGTGATTTTTGATTTTCCTTTTCTCAGGTGATAGACCCAGCAGTGGGTATGATTGATTGACTGGTATGGTAGCTCAACGTTTACCTTTTCAAGGCACCTCAATTGTGCTTTCATTAGTGGCGCTTACCACGTCCCCCTTAGAATCGAGGGTACGCATTTCTCCACAATCACGTCAGCATTTCTTGTTTGCAGCATTTTTGTTGATGGCCATTCTGACTGGTGTGAGCTGACCGGTTTTTGTAATTTGGGTTTACATGTCTGTAAAACTTCCTACAATTCATCATTTTTCCACGCCTTTTTCTTTTCTGTTAAAAGAAAAAAGAAAAAAAGTGTGAGTATAATATACCTCTTCAAATTTTCTTTTTGGAAGGTTGCACTCTAGAATTTTTTGTTCGATTTTCGACCTCAGTATTTTTTGGAGGGCCGGTGTCATTTACAGACCTGCAATTGGTGAATAGTTAGTGACCTTTTGCAGTGGGTTCAAAGCTGCTGTTGTGGGAAACGGCCACAAGGATGCAGCATTTCTCGATTCCCAAATCTGGGTACTAGGGCAGCAGAGCCGTTCTGGAAGTTGTCTGCCTAGGTTTTCAATTTGGATGGAATGCGCCAGGAAAACCCCCCATAAGTTTATGTCTCATTACTCCTAGTTCGTTGTTTTAATTTTTTCAATTGGGGTAAAGGTTAGAAGGTTGCTTGTCCAAGGTGTACACACTCTGGTTCATCTACATATTCTATATACCTATTTATGTAGAGATCCTCTTCCCGTGTAAATTATTACAGAGTGTTCCGTAATCCTTCCTTGCTATATGGTCGGTCTTTTTGATATATGTATATAATATGTATTTGTATACATATGGTAACGCTAATCTTCATGTATCCATTCCCCCCACCTTTCCTTTTAGATAAGCATAGTTTTTTTTAGTAAGTCTGTGATTGACTTCCTCTGTGGAAATATGTTCATTTGTGTCAGTTATTAGATAACGCCTATAAGTGATATCATAGGATATAGGACTTTTGCTTTCCGACTTACCTCATGTTCTGTGATTATCTCCAAGATGATCTATGGTGCCTCAAAGAGCAGTGTTTCATTGTTTTCCATGGCTAGTATTCATTGTGTACATGGACCACTTCTTCTTTATCCTTTCATCTGTTGATGGACATTTTGGTTGCCTCACTGTCTTGTCTATTGTGAAAAAGGCTGCAGTGCTGCTTTTGCAGCCCGGGTCTTCTCCATTCTGGTCTTCTCAGGTGACAGGCCCTTTGGTGCGCCTGCTGGATTGAATGGTACCTCAATTTTTCCTTTTCAACGCAGCTCCTTTCTGTTCTCATTATTAGCGTTTAACCCTTTTACATCTCACCAGCAGCTAGAGGGTACACAGTTCTCTAAAACCTCTTCAGCATTTATTGTTTGTAGACTTTTTGCCAATGGTCAGTCGACTGGTGTGAGTTGAAAACTTTTTGTAGATTAGATTGCATGAGTCTAATTCTTCCTGAGGCTGAGCTTTTATCCATTTTCCTTTCTTTAAAAAGAGAGCGAGTAAAACTTACCTCTTCATACTATCTTCGTGAACATTTTGCCTGTTTTGAATTTTTTTATCCATTCCCTACCTCAGCACAATTTTGAGGGCAGGTGTCCTTTACAGCCCTGAGTCCTTGTGAATGGTAAGTGACCATTAGCTGGGGGTTAAAAGCTGCTCTTGCGGGAATCGGCCACAAGGCGGCAGCATTTCTCCTTTACCAAATCTGGTTACTAGGGCAACAGAGCCTTACTGGAAGTGGTGTTCTAGGTTGTAAATTAGAATGGAATGTGCGAGGAAAAAGCCCTTTAAGTTTATGTCTCCTTACTTCTTGTTGGTATTTTTAACTTAATTTTTATTTTTTCTCACAGCAAACTTGATTACAATGTTTTGTTTGTTCTAGGTGTGCAAGATGTGGTTCTTTCACACATATACATATATCTATTCTTCTTCGGATCCTTTTCCCATGTAGGTTATGACACAATGTTGAGTAGTCTTCTCTTGGTATTGCGTAGGTCTTTGGTGATTCTATATTTCACATGTGTTTGTAGCTCTCTGTTAACCTCAATATGGTAATGTATCCAATCCTCACACCTGTCCATTTGGTGAACCATAAGTTTTTTAATGAATCTATGATAGTGTTTCTCTGTGGAAATATCTTTGTTTGTATCATTTTTTAGGTACCACCTATATGTGATATGATAGGATATGTGTTGTTCGCTTTCTCACTTACTCCAAGTTGCGTGATTACTTCTAGACTCATCTATGGTGCTGGAAATGGCATTGTTTCATTTTTTTCACTAGCTCATATTCCATCTGTACAGGTAGCAGTTCTTCTTTGTCCACCCATCTGTCGGTGGACTCCTTGGTTACTTCCATATCTTGGCTATTGTAATACTATGCAATGCAGATTTGCGTGCCTGTGTCCTTCCAATTCTGTCTTCTTAGTTTATAGGTCCAGGAATAGGTCTGCTGGATCATATGGTAGCTCAATGTTTACCATTTAAAGGCACCTCTCTTCTGTTCTCCTTAGTGTCTCTTTCCAGGTTACGTCCCACTTAAAGGGGAGGGTATGTATTTCTTCCCAGCACCTTCAGGATTTATTCTTTGTAGTTTTTGCTGATGGTTATTCTGAGTGGTGTGAGCTGATACCTCTTTGTGGTTGAATTTGCATGTGTCTCATAATGCGTTGAAATTGAGCTTTAAGGCATGTCCTTTTTTTATATTCCCGGCTGTGATTAGAGCTTATTTCTTCAAAGTGTTTTCTTAAAGTATGTGTCACCATTTGAAATATGTTGGCCATCATCTCCCTCAAGACACTTGGAGGGCAGGTTTCATTTACAGCCCTGCAGTACTTGTTCATATGAAGTGACCATTAGCTCAGGCTTTAAACCTGCTTTTGCAGGTAACGGCCAGAGAGCGGCAGCCTTTCTACGTTCCCCTTGCTGGTACTAGGGAAACAGACCTACCGGCCAGTGGTGTTCTTCGGTTATAAATTAGAGTGCAATGTGCCCGGATAAACCCACAAATGTTGATGTCTCCTTGCTTTTGTTTGTTTTTAAATTTAATTTATATTTATTATGAGAGTAATATTCCATTGTGTACGTGGACCACTTCTTCTTGGTGCATTCCTCAGTTGATGGACATTTTCATTGCTTCCAAGTGCTGGCTATGGTAAATCTTGCTGGCGTACAGGTTTGCCAGCCTGTGACTTTTTGATTCTCATTTTCTCAGGTGATAGGCCAAGCAGTGGTTGTGATTGATTGACTGGTAGCTCAATGTTTCCCTTTTCAAAGCACCTACACTGTGTTTTCATTAGCGGCTCTTTACATGCCCCCCCCTTACAACCGAGGGTACGCATTTCTCCACACTCCCTTCACCGTTAATTTTTTGCAGCATTTTTCCTAATGGCCATTCTGACTGCTGTGAGCTGATAGGTTTTTGTAATATGGGTATGCATGTCATTAAATTTTTTACAATTCATCATATTCCTACGCCTTTTTCTTTCCTCTTAAAAGAAAAAACCGTGAGTACAATATAGCTCTTGAAATTGTCTTCTTCGAAGGTTGCCCTCTTTTGAATTTTTTGGTCGATTTTTGACCCCAGAAATTTTCTGGAGGGCAGGTGTCATTTACAGAACTGCAAGTTGGTGAAAATTTAGTGACCTTTTGCAGTGGGTTCAAAGCTGCTGTTGTGGGAAACGGCCACAAGGAGGTAGCATTTCTCCATTCCCCAATCTGGGTACTAGGGCAGCAGAGCCTTTCTGGAAGTCATTGTCCTAGGTTGTAAATTAGAATGGAATTTGCCAGGAGAAATCCCCATAAGTTTATGTCTCATTACTTCTTCTTGGTTTTTAAAAGTGTTTTAATCTGGGTAAAGTTTAGAATATTGTTTGTCCTGGGTGTACACAATCTGGTTCATTTGTACATTATGTATGTCTATTAATGTACAGATCCTCTTCCCATGTAAAATATTACAGTGTTCCGTCGACCTCCCTTGCTATATGTTCGGTCTTTTTGATACATGTATATAATATGTATTTGTATATGTATAGTAACACTAATCTTCATTTCTCAATTTCCCCCCTCCTTTCCTTTCAGATGAGCATAGTTTGTTTTCTAAGCCTGTGAGTGTCTTTCTCTTTGGAAATATGTTCATCTGTGCCAGTTATTAGATAATGCCATAAGTGATAATATAGGATATAGGTCTTTTGCTTTCCGACCTACTTCATGTTTTGTGATTATCTCCAGGCTCATCTATGGTGCCTCAAAGAGCAGTGCTTCAACGTTTTCCATGGCTAATATTCCATTGTGTACATGGACCACTTCTTCTTGGTGCATTCCTCTGTTGATGGACATTTTCGTTGCTTCCAAGTGTTGCCTATGGTAAATATTGCTGGGGTGCAGGATTGCCAGCCTGTGATTTTTGATTTTCCTTTTCTCAGGTGATAGACCCAGCAGTGGGTATGATTGATTGACTGGTATGGTAGCTCAACGTTTACCTTTTCAAGGCACCTCAATTGTGCTTCCATTAGTGGCTCTTACCACGTCCCCCTTAGAATCGAGGGTACGCATTTCTCCACAATCACGTCAGCATTTCTTGTTTGCAGCATTTTTGTTGATGGCCATTCTGACTGGTGTGAGCTGACCGGTTTTTGTAATTTGGGTTTACATGTCTGTAAAAATTCCTACAATTCATCATTTTTCCACGCCTTTTTCTTTTCTGTTAAAAGAAAAAAGAAAAAAAGTGTGAGTATAATATACCTCTTCAAATTTTCTTTTTGGAAGGTTGCACTCTAGAATTTTTTGTTCGATTTTCGACCTCAGTATTTTTTGGAGGGCCGGTGTCATTTACAGACCTGCAATTGGTGAATAATTAGTGACCTTTTGCAGTGGGTTCAAAGCTGCTGTTGTGGGAAACGGCCACAAGGATGCAGCATTTCTCGATTCCCAAATCTGGGTACTAGGGCAGCAGAGCCGTTCTGGAAGTTGTCTGCCTAGGTTTTCAATTTGGATGGAATGCGCCAGGAAAACCCCCCATAAGTTTATGTCTCATTACTCCTAGTTCGTTGTTTTAATTTTTTCAATTGGGGTAAAGGTTAGAAGGTTGCTTGTCCAAGGTGTACACACTCTGGTTCATCTACATATTCTATATACCTATTTATGTAGAGATCCTCTTCCCGTGTAAATTATTACAGAGTGTTCCGTAATCCTTCCTTGCTATATGGTCGGTCTTTTTGATATATGTATATAATATGTATTTGTATACATATGGTAACGCTAATCTTCATGTATCCATTCCCCCCACCTTTCCTTTTAGATAAGCATAGTTTTTTTTTAGTAAGTCTGTGATTGACTTCCTCTGTGGAAATATGTTCATTTGTGTCAGTTATTAGATAACGCCTATAAGTGATATCATAGGATATAGGACTTTTGCTTTCCGACTTACCTCATGTTCTGTGATTATCTCCAAGATGATCTATGGTGCCTCAAAGAGCAGTGTTTCATTGTTTTCCATGGCTAGTATTCATTGTGTACATGGACCACTTCTTCTTTATCCTTTCATCTGTTGATGGACATTTTGGTTGCCTCACTGTCTTGTCTATTGTGAAAAAGGCTGCAGTGCTGCTTTTGCAGCCCGGGTCTTCTCCATTCTGGTCTTCTCAGGTGACAGGCCCTTTGGTGCGCCTGCTGGATTGAATGGTACCTCAATTTTTCCTTTTCAACGCAGCTCCTTTCTGTTCTCATTATTAGCGTTTAACCCTTTTACATCTCACCAGCAGCTAGAGGGTACACAGTTCTCTAAAACCTCTTCAGCATTTATTGTTTGTAGACTTTTTGCCAATGGTCAGTCGACTGGTGTGAGTTGAAAACTTTTTGTAGATTAGATTGCATGAGTCTAATTCTTCCTGAGGCTGAGCTTTTATCCATTTTCCTTTCTTTAAAAAGAGAGCGAGTAAAACTTACCTCTTCATACTATCTTCGTGAACATTTTGCCTGTTTTGAATTTTTTTATCCATTCCCTACCTCAGCACAATTTTGAGGGCAGGTGTCCTTTACAGCCCTGAGTCCTTGTGAATGGTAAGTGACCATTAGCTGGGGGTTAAAAGCTGCTCTTGCGGGAATCGGCCACAAGGCGGCAGCATTTCTCCTTTACCAAATCTGGTTACTAGGGCAACAGAGCCTTACTGGAAGTGGTGTTCTAGGTTGTAAATTAGAATGGAATGTGCGAGGAAAAAGCCCTTTAAGTTTATGTCTCCTTACTTCTTGTTGGTATTTTTAACTTAATTTTTATTTTTTCTCACAGCAAACTTGATTACAATGTTTTGTTTGTTCTAGGTGTGCAAGATGTGGTTCTTTCACACATATACATATATCTATTCTTCTTCGGATCCTTTTCCCATGTAGGTTATGACACAATGTTGAGTAGTCTTCTCTTGGTATTGCGTAGGTCTTTGGTGATTCTATATTTCACATGTGTTTGTAGCTCTCTGTTAACCTCAATATGGTAATGTATCCAATCCTCACACCTGTCCATTTGGTGAACCATAAGATTTTTAATGAATCTATGATAGTGTTTCTCTGTGGAAATATCTTTGTTTGTATCATTTTTTAGGTACCACCTATATGTGATATGATAGGATATGTGTTGTTCGCTTTCTCACTTACTCCAAGTTGCGTGATTACTTCTAGACTCATCTATGGTGCTGGAAATGGCATTGTTTCATTTTTTTCACTAGCTCATATTCCATCTGTACAGGTAGCAGTTCTTCTTTGTCCACCCATCTGTCGGTGGACTCCTTGGTTACTTCCATATCTTGGCTATTGTAATACTATGCAATGCAGATTTGCGTGCCTGTGTCCTTCCAATTCTGTCTTCTTAGTTTATAGGTCCAGGAATAGGTCTGCTGGATCATATGGTAGCTCAATGTTTACCATTTAAAGGCACCTCTCTTCTGTTCTCCTTAGTGTCTCTTTCCAGGTTACGTCCCACTTAAAGGGGAGGGTATGTATTTCTTCCCAGCACCTTCAGGATTTATTCTTTGTAGTTTTTGCTGATGGTTATTCTGAGTGGTGTGAGCTGATACCTCTTTGTGGTTGAATTTGCATGTGTCTCATAATGCGTTGAAATTGAGCTTTAAGGCATGTCCTTTTTTTATATTCCCGGCTGTGATTAGAGCTTATTTCTTCAAAGTGTTTTCTTAAAGTATGTGTCACCATTTGAAATATGTTGGCCATCATCTCCCTCAAGACACTTTGAGGGCAGGTTTCATTTACAGCCCTGCAGTACTTGTTCATATGAAGTGACCATTAGCTCAGGCTTTAAACCTGCTTTTGCAGGTAACGGCCAGAGAGCGGCAGCCTTTCTACCTTCCCCTTGCTGGTACTAGGGAAACAGACCTACCGGCCAGTGGTGTTCTTCGGTTATAAGTTAGAGTGCAATGTGCCCGGATAAACCCACAAATGTTGATGTCTCCTTGCTTTTGTTTGTTTTTAAATTTAATTTATATTTATTATGAGAGTAATATTCCATTGTGTACGTGGACCACTTCTTCTTGGTGCATTCCTCAGTTGATGGACATTTTCATTGCTTCCAAGTGCTGGCTATGGTAAATCTTGCTGGCGTACAGGTTTGCCAGCCTGTGACTTTTTGATTCTCATTTTCTCAGGTGATAGGCCAAGCAGTGGTTGTGATTGATTGACTGGTAGCTCAATGTTTCCCTTTTCAAAGCACCTACACTGTGTTTTCATTAGCGGCTCTTTACATGCCCCCCCCTTACAACCGAGGGTACGCATTTCTCCACACTCCCTTCACCGTTAATTTTTTGCAGCATTTTTCCTAATGGCCATTCTGACTGCTGTGAGCTGATAGGTTTTTGTAATATGGGTATGCATGTCATTAAATTTTTTACAATTCATCATATTCCTACGCCTTTTTCTTTCCTCTTAAAAGAAAAAACCGTGAGTACAATATAGCTCTTGAAATTGTCTTCTTCGAAGGTAGCCCTCTTTTGAATTTTTTGGTCGATTTTTGACCCCAGAAATTTTCTGGAGGGCAGGTGTCATTTACAGAACTGCAAGTTGGTGAAAATTTAGTGACCTTTTGCAGTGGGTTCAAAGCTGCTGTTGTGGGAAACGGCCACAAGGAGGTAGCATTTCTCCATTCCCCAATCTGGGTACTAGGGCAGCAGAGCCTTTCTGGAAGTCATTGTCCTAGGTTGTAAATTGGAATGGAATTTGCCAGGAGAAATCCCCATAAGTTTATGTCTCATTACTTCTTCTTGGTTTTTAAAAGTGTTTTAATCTGGGTAAAGTTTAGAATATTGTTTGTCCTGGGTGTACACAATCTGGTTCATTTGTACATTATGTATGTCTATTAATGTACAGATCCTCTTCCCATGTAAAATATTACAGTGTTCCGTCGACCTCCCTTGCTATATGTTCGGTCTTTTTGATACATGTATATAATATGTATTTGTATATGTATAGTAACTCTAATCTTCATTTCTCAATTTCCCCCCTCCTTTCCTTTCAGATGAGCATAGTTTGTTTTCTAAGCCTGTGAGTGTCTTTCTCTTTGGAAATATGTTCATCTGTGCCAGTTATTAGATAATGCCATAAGTGATAATATAGGATATAGGTCTTTTGCTTTCCGACCTACTTCATGTTTTGTGATTATCTCCAGGCTCATCTATGGTGCCTCAAAGAGCAGTGCTTCAACGTTTTCCATGGCTAATATTCCATTGTGTACATGGACCACTTCTTCTTGGTGCATTCCTCTGTTGATGGACATTTTCGTTGCTTCCAAGTGTTGCCTATGGTAAATATTGCTGGGGTGCAGGATTGCCAGCCTGTGATTTTTGATTTTCCTTTTCTCAGGTGATAGACCCAGCAGTGGGTATGATTGATTGACTGGTATGGTAGCTCAACGTTTACCTTTTCAAGGCACCTCAATTGTGCTTTCATTAGTGGCTCTTACCACGTCCCCCTTAGAATCGAGGGTACGCATTTCTCCACAATCACGTCAGCATTTCTTGTTTGCAGCATTTTTGTTGATGGCCATTCTGACTGGTGTGAGCTGACCGGTTTTTGTAATTTGGGTTTACATGTCTGTAAAACTTCCTACAATTCATCATTTTTCCACGCCTTTTTCTTTTCTGTTAAAAGAAAAAAGAAAAAAAGTGTGAGTATAATATACCTCTTCAAATTTTCTTTTTGGAAGGTTGCACTCTAGAATTTTTTGTTCGATTTTCGACCTCAGTATTTTTTGGAGGGCCGGTGTCATTTACAGACCTGCAATTGGTGAATAATTAGTGACCTTTTGCAGTGGGTTCAAAGCTGCTGTTGTGGGAAACGGCCACAAGGATGCAGCATTTCTCGATTCCCAAATCTGGGTACTAGGGCAGCAGAGCCGTTCTGGAAGTTGTCTGCCTAGGTTTTCAATTTGGATGGAATGCGCCAGGAAAACCCCCCATAAGTTTATGTCTCATTACTCCTAGTTTGTTGTTTTAATTTTTTCAATTGGGGTAAAGGTTAGAAGGTTGCTTGTCCAAGGTGTACACACTCTGGTTCATCTACGTATTCTATATACCTATTTATGTAGAGATCCTCTTCCCGTGTAAATTATTACAGAGTGTTCCGTAATCCTTCCTTGCTATATGGTCGGTCTTTTTGATATATGTATATAATATGTATTTGTATACATATGGTAACGCTAATCTTCATGTATCCATTCCCCCCACCTTTCCTTTTAGATAAGCATAGTTTTTTTTAATAAGTCTGTGACTGACTTCCTCTGTGGAAATATGTTCATTTGTGTCAGTTATTAGATAACGCCAATAAGTGATATCATAGGATATAGGACTTTTGCTTTCCGACTTACCTCATGTTCTGTGATTATCTCCAAGATGATCTATGGTGCCTCAAAGAGCAGTGTTTCATTGTTTTCCATGGCTAGTATTCATTGTGTACATGGACCACTTCTTCTTTATCCTTTCATCTGTTGATGGACATTTTGGTTGCCTCACTGTCTTGTCTATTGTGAAAAAGGCTGCAGTGCTGCTTTTGCAGCCCGGGTCTTCTCCATTCTGGTCTTCTCAGGTGACAGGCCCTTTGGTGGGCCTGCTGGATTGAATGGTACCTCAATTTTTCCTTTTCAACGCAGCTCCTTTCTGTTCTCATTATTAGCGTTTAACCCTTTTACATCTCACCAGCAGCTAGAGGGTACACAGTTCTCTAAAACCTCTTCAGCATTTATTGTTTGTAGACTTTTTGCCAATGGTCAGTCGACTGGTGTGAGTTGAAAACTTTTTGTAGATTAGATTGCATGAGTCTAATTCTTCCTGAGGCTGAGCTTTTATCCATTTTCCTTTCTTTAAAAAGAGAGCGAGTAAAACTTACCTCTTCATACTATCTTCGTGAACATTTTGCCTGTTTTGAATTTTTTTATCCATTCCCTACCTCCGCACAATTTTGAGGGCAGGTGTCCTTTACAGCCCTGAGTCCTTGTGAATGGTAAGTGACCATTAGCTGGGGGTTAAAAGCTGCTCTTGCGGGAATCGGCCACAAGGCGGCAGCATTTCTCCTTTACCAAATCTGGTTACTAGGGCAACAGAGCCTTACTGGAAGTGGTGTTCTAGGTTGTAAATTAGAATGGAATGTGCGAGGAAAAAGCCCTTTAAGTTTATGTCTCCTTACTTCTTGTTGGTATTTTTAACTTAATTTTTATTTTTTCTCACAGCAAACTTGATTACAATGTTTTGTTTGTTCTAGGTGTGCAAGATGTGGTTCTTTCACACATATACATATATCTATTCTTCTTCGGATCCTTTTCCCATGTAGGTTATGACACAATGTTGAGTAGTCTTCTCTTGGTATTGCGTAGGTCTTTGGTGATTCTATATTTCACATGTGTTTGTAGCTCTCTGTTAACCTCAATATGGTAATGTATCCAATCCTCACACCTGTCCATTTGGTGAACCATAAGTTTTTTAATGAATCTATGATAGTGTTTCTCTGTGGAAATATCTTTGTTTGTATCATTTTTTAGGTACCACCTATATGTGATATGATAGGATATGTGTTGTTCGCTTTCTCACTTACTCCAAGTTGCGTGATTACTTCTAGACTCATCTATGGTGCTGGAAATGGCATTGTTTCATTTTTTTCACTAGCTCATATTCCATCTGTACAGGTAGCAGTTCTTCTTTGTCCACCCATCTGTCGGTGGACTCCTTGGTTACTTCCATATCTTGGCTATTGTAATACTATGCAATGCAGATTTGCGTGCCTGTGTCCTTCCAATTCTGTCTTCTTAGTTTATAGGTCCAGGAATAGGTCTGCTGGATCATATGGTAGCTCAATGTTTACCATTTAAAGGCACCTCTCTTCTGTTCTCCTTAGTGTCTCTTTCCAGGTTACGTCCCACTTAAAGGGGAGGGTATGTATTTCTTCCCAGCACCTTCAGGATTTATTCTTTGTAGTTTTTGCTGATGGTTATTCTGAGTGGTGTGAGCTGATACCTCTTTGTGGTTGAATTTGCATGTGTCTCATAATGCGTTGAAATTGAGCTTTAAGGCATGTCCTTTTTTTATATTCCCGGCTGTGATTAGAGCTTATTTCTTCAAAGTGTTTTCTTAAAGTATGTGTCACCATTTGAAATATGTTGGCCATCATCTCCCTCAAGACACTTTGAGGGCAGGTTTCATTTACAGCCCTGCAGTACTTGTTCATATGAAGTGACCATTAGCTCAGGCTTTAAACCTGCTTTTGCAGGTAACGGCCAGAGAGCGGCAGCCTTTCTACGTTCCCCTTGCTGGTACTAGGGAAACAGACCTACCGGCCAGTGGTGTTCTTCGGTTATAAATTAGAGTGCAATGTGCCCGGATAAACCCACAAATGTTGATGTCTCCTTGCTTTTGTTTGTTTTTAAATTTAATTTATATTTATTATGAGAGTAATATTCCATTGTGTACGTGGACCACTTCTTCTTGGTGCATTCCTCAGTTGATGGACATTTTCATTGCTTCCAAGTGCTGGCTATGGTAAATCTTGCTGGCGTACAGGTTTGCCAGCCTGTGACTTTTTGATTCTCATTTTCTCAGGTGATAGGCCAAGCAGTGGTTGTGATTGATTGACTGGTAGCTCAATGTTTCCCTTTTCAAAGCACCTACACTGTGTTTTCATTAGCGGCTCTTTACATGCCCCCCCCTTACAACCGAGGGTACGCATTTCTCCACACTCCCTTCACCGTTAATTTTTTGCAGCATTTTTCCTAATGGCCATTCTGACTGCTGTGAGCTGATAGGTTTTTGTAATATGGGTATGCATGTCATTAAATTTTTTACAATTCATCATATTCCTACGCCTTTTTCTTTCCTCTTAAAAGAAAAAACCGTGAGTACAATATAGCTCTTGAAATTGTCTTCTTCGAAGGTTGCCCTCTTTTGAATTTTTTGGTCGATTTTTGACCCCAGAAATTTTCTGGAGGGCAGGTGTCATTTACAGAACTGCAAGTTGGTGAAAATTTAGTGACCTTTTGCAGTGGGTTCAAAGCTGCTGTTGTGGGAAACGGCCACAAGGAGGTAGCATTTCTCCATTCCCCAATCTGGGTACTAGGGCAGCAGAGCCTTTCTGGAAGTCATTGTCCTAGGTTGTAAATTAGAATGGAATTTGCCAGGAGAAATCCCCATAAGTTTATGTCTCATTACTTCTTCTTGGTTTTTAAAAGTGTTTTAATCTGGGTAAAGTTTAGAATATTGTTTGTCCTGGGTGTACACAATCTGGTTCATTTGTACATTATGTATGTCTATTAATGTACAGATCCTCTTCCCATGTAAAATATTACAGTGTTCCGTCGACCTCCCTTGCTATATGTTCGGTCTTTTTGATACATGTATATAATATGTATTTGTATATGTATAGTAACTCTAATCTTCATTTCTCAATTTCCCCCCTCCTTTCCTTTCAGATGAGCATAGTTTGTTTTCTAAGCCTGTGAGTGTCTTTCTCTTTGGAAATATGTTCATCTGTGCCAGTTATTAGATAATGCCATAAGTGATAATATAGGATATAGGTCTTTTGCTTTCCGACCTACTTCATGTTTTGTGATTATCTCCAGGCTCATCTATGGTGCCTCAAAGAGCAGTGCTTCAACGTTTTCCATGGCTAATATTCCATTGTGTACATGGACCACTTCTTCTTGGTGCATTCCTCTGTTGATGGACATTTTCGTTGCTTCCAAGTGTTGCCTATGGTAAATATTGCTGGGGTGCAGGATTGCCAGCCTGTGATTTTTGATTTTCCTTTTCTCAGGTGATAGACCCAGCAGTGGGTATGATTGATTGACTGGTATGGTAGCTCAACGTTTACCTTTTCAAGGCACCTCAATTGTGCTTTCATTAGTGGCTCTTACCACGTCCCCCTTAGAATCGAGGGTACGCATTTCTCCACAATCACGTCAGCATTTCTTGTTTGCAGCACTTTTGTTGATGGCCATTCTGACTGGTGTGAGCTGACCGGTTTTTGTAATTTGGGTTTACATGTCTGTAAAAATTCCTACAATTCATCATTTTTCCACGCCTTTTTCTTTTCTGTTAAAAGAAAAAAGAAAAAAAGTGTGAGTATAATATACCTCTTCAAATTTTCTTTTTGGAAGGTTGCACTCTAGAATTTTTTGTTCGATTTTCGACCTCAGTATTTTTTGGAGGGCCGGTGTCATTTACAGACCTGCAATTGGTGAATAATTAGTGACCTTTTGCAGTGGGTTCAAAGCTACTGTTGTGGGAAACGGCCACAAGGATGCAGCATTTCTCGATTCCCAAATCTGGGTACTAGGGCAGCAGAGCCGTTCTGGAAGTTGTCTGCCTAGGTTTTCAATTTGGATGGAATGCGCCAGGAAAACCCCCCATAAGTTTATGTCTCATTACTCCTAGTTCGTTGTTTTAATTTTTTCAATTGGGGTAAAGGTTAGAAGGTTGCTTGTCCAAGGTGTACACACTCTGGTTCATCTACATATTCTATATACCTATTTATGTAGAGATCCTCTTCCCGTGTAAATTATTACAGAGTGTTCCGTAATCCTTCCTTGCTATATGGTCGGTCTTTTTGATATATGTATATAATATGTATTTGTATACATATGGTAACGCTAATCTTCATGTATCCATTCCCCCCACCGTTCCTTTTAGATAAGCATAGTTTTTTTTAGTAAGTCTGTGATTGACTTCCTCTGTGGAAATATGTTCATTTGTGTCAGTTATTAGATAACGCCTATAAGTGATATCATAGGATATAGGACTTTTGCTTTCCGACTTACCTCATGTTCTGTGATTATCTCCAAGATGATCTATGGTGCCTCAAAGAGCAGTGTTTCATTGTTTTCCATGGCTAGTATTCATTGTGTACATGGACCACTTCTTCTTTATCCTTTCATCTGTTGATGGACATTTTGGTTGCCTCACTGTCTTGTCTATTGTGAAAAAGGCTGCAGTGCAGCTTTTGCAGCCCGGGTCTTCTCCATTCTGGTCTTCTCAGGTGACAGGCCCTTTGGTGCGCCTGCTGGATTGAATGGTACCTCAATTTTTCCTTTTCAACGCAGCTCCTTTCTGTTCTCATTATTAGCGTTTAACCCTTTTACATCTCACCAGCAGCTAGAGGGTACACAGTTCTCTAAAACCTCTTCAGCATTTATTGTTTGTAGACTTTTTGCCAATGGTCAGTCGACTGGTGTGAGTTGAAAACTTTTTGTAGATTAGATTGCATGAGTCTAATTCTTCCTGAGGCTGAGCTTTTATCCATTTTCCTTTCTTTAAAAAGAGAGCGAGTAAAACTTACCTCTTCATACTATCTTCGTGAACATTTTGCCTGTTTTGAATTTTTTTATCCATTCCCTACCTCAGCACAATTTTGAGGGCAGGTGTCCTTTACAGCCCTGAGTCCTTGTGAATGGTAAGTGACCATTAGCTGGGGGTTAAAAGCTGCTCTTGCGGGAATCGGCCACAAGGCGGCAGCATTTCTCCTTTACCAAATCTGGTTACTAGGGCAACAGAGCCTTACTGGAAGTGGTGTTCTAGGTTGTAAATTAGAATGGAATGTGCGAGGAAAAAGCCCTTTAAGTTTATGTCTCCTTACTTCTTGTTGGTATTTTTAACTTAATTTTTATTTTTTCTCACAGCAAACTTGATTACAATGTTTTGTTTGTTCTAGGTGTGCAAGATGTGGTTCTTTCACACATATACATATATCTATTCTTCTTCGGATCCTTTTCCCATGTAGGTTATGACACAATGTTGAGTAGTCTTCTCTTGGTATTGCGTAGGTCTTTGGTGATTCTATATTTCACATGTGTTTGTAGCTCTCTGTTAACCTCAATATGGTAATGTATCCAATCCTCACACCTGTCCATTTGGTGAACCATAAGTTTTTTAATGAATCTATGATAGTGTTTCTCTGTGGAAATATCTTTGTTTGTATCATTTTTTAGGTACCACCTATATGTGATATGATAGGATATGTGTTGTTCGCTTTCTCACTTACTCCAAGTTGCGTGATTACTTCTAGACTCATCTATGGTGCTGGAAATGGCATTGTTTCATTTTTTTCACTAGCTCATATTCCATCTGTACAGGTAGCAGTTCTTCTTTGTCCACCCATCTGTCGGTGGACTCCTTGGTTACTTCCATATCTTGGCTATTGTAATACTATGCAATGCAGATTTGCGTGCCTGTGTCCTTCCAATTCTGTCTTCTTAGTTTATAGGTCCAGGAATAGGTCTGCTGGATCATATGGTAGCTCAATGTTTACCATTTAAAGGCACCTCTCTTCTGTTCTCCTTAGTGTCTCTTTCCAGGTTACGTCCCACTTAAAGGGGAGGGTATGTATTTCTTCCCAGCACCTTCAGGATTTATTCTTTGTAGTTTTTGCTGATGGTTATTCTGAGTGGTGTGAGCTGATACCTCTTTGTGGTTGAATTTGCATGTGTCTCATAATGCGTTGAAATTGAGCTTTAAGGCATGTCCTTTTTTTATATTCCCGGCTGTGATTAGAGCTTATTTCTTCAAAGTGTTTTCTTAAAGTATGTGTCACCATTTGAAATATGTTGGCCATCATCTCCCTCAAGACACTTGGAGGGCAGGTTTCATTTACAGCCCTGCAGTACTTGTTCATATGAAGTGACCATTAGCTCAGGCTTTAAACCTGCTTTTGCAGGTAACGGCCAGAGAGCGGCAGCCTTTCTACGTTCCCCTTGCTGGTACTAGGGAAACAGACCTACCGGCCAGTGGTGTTCTTCAGTTATAAATTAGAGTGCAATGTGCCCGGATAAACCCACAAATGTTGATGTCTCCTTGCTTTTGTTTGTTTTTAAATTTAATTTATATTTATTATGAGAGTAATATTCCATTGTGTACGTGGACCACTTCTTCTTGGTGCATTCCTCAGTTGATGGACATTTTCATTGCTTCCAAGTGCTGGCTATGGTAAATCTTGCTGGCGTACAGGTTTGCCAGCCTGTGACTTTTTGATTCTCATTTTCTCAGGTGATAGGCCAAGCAGTGGTTGTGATTGATTGACTGGTAGCTCAATGTTTCCCTTTTCAAAGCACCTACACTGTGTTTTCATTAGCGGCTCTTTACATGCCCCCCCCTTACAACCGAGGGTACGCATTTCTCCACACTCCCTTCACCGTTTATTTTTTGCAGCATTTTTCCTAATGGCCATTCTGACTGCTGTGAGCTGATAGGTTTTTGTAATATGGGTATGCATGTCATTAAATTTTTTACAATTCATCATATTCCTACGCCTTTTTCTTTCCTCTTAAAAGAAAAAACCGTGAGTACAATATAGCTCTTGAAATTGTCTTCTTCGAAGGTAGCCCTCTTTTGAATTTTTTGGTCGATTTTTGACCCCAGAAATTTTCTGGAGGGCAGGTGTCATTTACAGAACTGCAAGTTGGTGAAAATTTAGTGACCTTTTGCAGTGGGTTCAAAGCTGCTGTTGTGGGAAACGGCCACAAGGAGGTAGCATTTCTCCATTCCCCAATCTGGGTACTAGGGCAGCAGAGTCTTTCTGGAAGTCATTGTCCTAGGTTGTAAATTAGAATGGAATTTGCCAGGAGAAATCCCCATAAGTTTATGTCTCATTACTTCTTCTTGGTTTTTAAAAGTGTTTTAATCTGGGTAAAGTTTAGAATATTGTTTGTCCTGGGTGTACACAATCTGGTTCATTTGTACATTATGTATGTCTATTAATGTACAGATCCTCTTCCCATGTAAAATATTACAGTGTTCCGTCGACCTCCCTTGCTATATGTTCGGTCTTTTTGATACATGTATATAATATGTATTTGTATATGTATAGTAACACTAATCTTCATTTCTCAATTTCCCCCCTCCTTTCCTTTCAGATGAGCATAGTTTGTTTTCTAAGCCTGTGAGTGTCTTTCTCTTTGGAAATATGTTCATCTGTGCCAGTTATTAGATAATGCCATAAGTGATAATATAGGATATAGGTCTTTTGCTTTCCGACCTACTTCATGTTTTGTGATTATCTCCAGGCTCATCTATGGTGCCTCAAAGAGCAGTGCTTCAACGTTTTCCATGGCTAATATTCCATTGTGTACATGGACCACTTCTTCTTGGTGCATTCCTCTGTTGATGGACATTTTCGTTGCTTCCAAGTGTTGCCTATGGTAAATATTGCTGGGGTGCAGGATTGCCAGCCTGTGATTTTTGATTTTCCTTTTCTCAGGTGATAGACCCAGCAGTGGGTATGATTGATTGACTGGTATGGTAGCTCAACGTTTACCTTTTCAAGGCACCTCAATTGTGCTTTCATTAGTGGCTCTTACCACGTCCCCCTTAGAATCGAGGGTACGCATTTCTCCACAATCACGTCAGCATTTCTTGTTTGCAGCATTTTTGTTGATGGCCATTCTGACTGGTGTGAGCTGACCGGTTTTTGTAATTTGGGTTTACATGTCTGTAAAAATTCCTACAATTCATCATTTTTCCACGCCTTTTTCTTTTCTGTTAAAAGAAAAAAGAAAAAAAGTGTGAGTATAATATACCTCTTCAAATTTTCTTTTTGGAAGGTTGCACTCTAGAATTTTTTGTTCGATTTTCGACCTCAGTATTTTTTGGAGGGCCGGTGTCATTTACAGACCTGCAATTGGTGAATAATTAGTGACCTTTTGCAGTGGGTTCAAAGCTGCTGTTGTGGGAAACGGCCACAAGGATGCAGCATTTCTCGATTCCCAAATCTGGGTACTAGGGCAGCAGAGCCGTTCTGGAAGTTGTCTGCCTAGGTTTTCAATTTGGATGCAATGCGCCAGGAAAACCCCCCATAAGTTTATGTCTCATTACTCCTAGTTCGTTGTTTTAATTTTTTCAATTGGGGTAAAGGTTAGAAGGTTGCTTGTCCAAGGTGTACACACTCTGGTTCATCTACGTATTCTATATACCTATTTATGTAGAGATCCTCTTCCCGTGTAAATTATTACAGAGTGTTCCGTAATCCTTCCTTGCTATATGGTCGGTCTTTTTGATATATGTATATAATATGTATTTGTATACATATGGTAACGCTAATCTTCATGTATCCATTCCCCCCACCTTTCCTTTTAGATAAGCATAGTTTTTTTTAGTAAGTCTGTGATTGACTTCCTCTGTGGAAATATGTTCATTTGTGTCAGTTATTAGATAACGCCTATAAGTGATATCATAGGATATAGGACTTTTGCTTTCCGACTTACCTCATGTTCTGTGATTATCTCCAAGATGATCTATGGTGCCTCAAAGAGCAGTGTTTCATTGTTTTCCATGGCTAGTATTCATTGTGTACATGGACCACTTCTTCTTTATCCTTTCATCTGTTGATGGACATTTTGGTTGCCTCACTGTCTTGTCTATTGTGAAAAAGGCTGCAGTGCTGCTTTTGCAGCCCGGGTCTTCTCCATTCTGGTCTTCTCAGGTGACAGGCCCTTTGGTGCGCCTGCTGGATTGAATGGTACCTCAATTTTTCCTTTTCAACGCAGCTCCTTTCTGTTCTCATTATTAGCGTTTAACCCTTTTACATCTCACCAGCAGCTAGAGGGTACACAGTTCTCTAAAACCTCTTCAGCATTTATTGTTTGTAGACTTTTTGCCAATGGTCAGTCGACTGGTGTGAGTTGAAAACTTTTTGTAGATTAGATTGCATGAGTCTAATTCTTCCTGAGGCTGAGCTTTTATCCATTTTCCTTTCTTTAAAAAGAGAGCGAGTAAAAGTTACCTCTTCATACTATCTTCGTGAACATTTTGCCTGTTTTGAATTTTTTTATCCATTCCCTACCTCAGCACAATTTTGAGGGCAGGTGTCCTTTACAGCCCTGAGTCCTTGTGAATGGTAAGTGACCATTAGCTGGGGGTTAAAAGCTGCTCTTGCGGGAATCGGCCACAAGGCGGCAGCATTTCTCCTTTACCAAATCTGGTTACTAGGGCAACAGAGCCTTACTGGAAGTGGTGTTCTAGGTTGTAAATTAGAATGGAATGTGCGAGGAAAAAGCCCTTTAAGTTTATGTCTCCTTACTTCTTGTTGGTATTTTTAACTTAATTTTTATTTTTTCTCACAGCAAACTTGATTACAATGTTTTGTTTGTTCTAGGTGTGCAAGATGTGGTTCTTTCACACATATACATATATCTATTCTTCTTCGGATCCTTTTCCCATGTAGGTTATGACACAATGTTGAGTAGTCTTCTCTTGGTATTGCGTAGGTCTTTGGTGATTCTATATTTCACATGTGTTTGTAGCTCTCTGTTAACCTCAATATGGTAATGTATCCAATCCTCACACCTGTCCATTTGGTGAACCATAAGTTTTTTAATGAATCTATGATAGTGTTTCTCTGTGGAAATATCTTTGTTTGTATCATTTTTTAGGTACCACCTATATGTGATATGATAGGATATGTGTTGTTCGCTTTCTCACTTACTCCAAGTTGCGTGATTACTTCTAGACTCATCTATGGTGCTGGAAATGGCATTGTTTCATTTTTTTCACTAGCTCATATTCCATCTGTACAGGTAGCAGTTCTTCTTTGTCCACCCATCTGTCGGTGGACTCCTTGGTTACTTCCATATCTTGGCTATTGTAATACTATGCAATGCAGATTTGCGTGCCTGTGTCCTTCCAATTCTGTCTTCTTAGTTTATAGGTCCAGGAATAGGTCTGCTGGATCATATGGTAGCTCAATGTTTACCATTTAAAGGCACCTCTCTTCTGTTCTCCTTAGTGTCTCTTTCCAGGTTACGTCCCACTTAAAGGGGAGGGTATGTATTTCTTCCCAGCACCTTCAGGATTTATTCTTTGTAGTTTTTGCTGATGGTTATTCTGAGTGGTGTGAGCTGATACCTCTTTGTGGTTGAATTTGCATGTGTCTCATAATGCGTTGAAATTGAGCTTTAAGGCATGTCCTTTTTTTATATTCCCGGCTGTGATTAGAGCTTATTTCTTCAAAGTGTTTTCTTAAAGTATGTGTCACCATTTGAAATATGTTGGCCATCATCTCCCTCAAGACACTTGGAGGGCAGGTTTCATTTACAGCCCTGCAGTACTTGTTCATATGAAGTGACCATTAGCTCAGGCTTTAAACCTGCTTTTGCAGGTAACGGCCAGAGAGCGGCAGCCTTTCTACGTTCCCCTTGCTGGTACTAGGGAAACAGACCTACCGGCCAGTGGTGTTCTTCGGTTATAAATTAGAGTGCAATGTGCCCGGATAAACCCACAAATGTTGATGTCTCCTTGCTTTTGTTTGTTTTTAAATTTAATTTATATTTATTATGAGAGTAATATTCCATTGTGTACGTGGACCACTTCTTCTTGGTGCATTCCTCAGTTGATGGACATTTTCATTGCTTCCAAGTGCTGGCTATGGTAAATCTTGCTGGCGTACAGGTTTGCCAGCCTGTGACTTTTTGATTCTCATTTTCTCAGGTGATAGGCCAAGCAGTGGTTGTGATTGATTGACTGGTAGCTCAATGTTTCCCTTTTCAAAGCACCTACACTGTGTTTTCATTAGCGGCTCTTTACATGCCCCCCCCTTACAACCGAGGGTACGCATTTCTCCACACTCCCTTCACCGTTTATTTTTTGCAGCATTTTTCCTAATGGCCATTCTGACTGCTGTGAGCTGATAGGTTTTTGTAATATGGGTATGCATGTCATTAAATTTTTTACAATTCATCATATTCCTACGCCTTTTTCTTTCCTCTTAAAAGAAAAAACCGTGAGTACAATATAGCTCTTGAAATTGTCTTCTTCGAAGGTAGCCCTCTTTTGAATTTTTTGGTCGATTTTTGACCCCAGAAATTTTCTGGAGGGCAGGTGTCATTTACAGAACTGCAAGTTGGTGAAAATTTAGTGACCTTTTGCAGTGGGTTCAAAGCTGCTGTTGTGGGAAACGGCCACAAGGAGGTAGCATTTCTCCATTCCCCAATCTGGGTACTAGGGCAGCAGAGCCTTTCTGGAAGTCATTGTCCTAGGTTGTAAATTGGAATGGAATTTGCCAGGAGAAATCCCCATAAGTTTATGTCTCATTACTTCTTCTTGGTTTTTAAAAGTGTTTTAATCTGGGTAAAGTTTAGAATATTGTTTGTCCTGGGTGTACACAATCTGGTTCATTTGTACATTATGTATGTCTATTAATGTACAGATCCTCTTCCCATGTAAAATATTACAGTGTTCCGTCGACCTCCCTTGCTATATGTTCGGTCTTTTTGATACATGTATATAATATGTATTTGTATATGTATAGTAACTCTAATCTTCATTTCTCAATTTCCCCCCTCCTTTCCTTTCAGATGAGCATAGTTTGTTTTCTAAGCCTGTGAGTGTCTTTCTCTTTGGAAATATGTTCATCTGTGCCAGTTATTAGATAATGCCATAAGTGATAATATAGGATATAGGTCTTTTGCTTTCCGACCTACTTCATGTTTTGTGATTATCTCCAGGCTCATCTATGGTGCCTCAAAGAGCAGTGCTTCAACGTTTTCCATGGCTAATATTCCATTGTGTACATGGACCACTTCTTCTTGGTGCATTCCTCTGTTGATGGACATTTTCGTTGCTTCCAAGTGTTGCCTATGGTAAATATTGCTGGGGTGCAGGATTGCCAGCCTGTGATTTTTGATTTTCCTTTTCTCAGGTGATAGACCCAGCAGTGGGTATGATTGATTGACTGGTATGGTAGCTCAACGTTTACCTTTTCAAGGCACCTCAATTGTGCTTTCATTAGTGGCTCTTACCACGTCCCCCTTAGAATCGAGGGTACGCATTTCTCCACAATCACGTCAGCATTTCTTGTTTGCAGCATTTTTGTTGATGGCCATTCTGACTGGTGTGAGCTGACCGGTTTTTGTAATTTGGGTTTACATGTCTGTAAAACTTCCTACAATTCATCATTTTTCCACGCCTTTTTCTTTTCTGTTAAAAGAAAAAAGAAAAAAAGTGTGAGTATAATATACCTCTTCAAATTTTCTTTTTGGAAGGTTGCACTCTAGAATTTTTTGTTCGATTTTCGACCTCAGTATTTTTTGGAGGGCCGGTGTCATTTACAGACCTGCAATTGGTGAATAATTAGTGACCTTTTGCAGTGGGTTCAAAGCTGCTGTTGTGGGAAACGGCCACAAGGATGCAGCATTTCTCGATTCCCAAATCTGGGTACTAGGGCAGCAGAGCCGTTCTGGAAGTTGTCTGCCTAGGTTTTCAATTTGGATGGAATGCGCCAGGAAAACCCCCCATAAGTTTATGTCTCATTACTCCTAGTTCGTTGTTTTAATTTTTTCAATTGGGGTAAAGGTTAGAAGGTTGCTTGTCCAAGGTGTACACACTCTGGTTCATCTACGTATTCTATATACCTATTTATGTAGAGATCCTCTTCCCGTGTAAATTATTACAGAGTGTTCCGTAATCCTTCCTTGCTATATGGTCGGTCTTTTTGATATATGTATATAATATGTATTTGTATACATATGGTAACGCTAATCTTCATGTATCCATTCCCCCCACCTTTCCTTTTAGATAAGCATAGTTTTTTTTAATAAGTCTGTGACTGACTTCCTCTGTGGAAATATGTTCATTTGTGTCAGTTATTAGATAACGCCTATAAGTGATATCATAGGATATAGGACTTTTGCTTTCCGACTTACCTCATGTTCTGTGATTATCTCCAAGATGATCTATGGTGCCTCAAAGAGCAGTGTTTCATTGTTTTCCATGGCTAGTATTCATTGTGTACATGGACCACTTCTTCTTTATCCTTTCATCTGTTGATGGACATTTTGGTTGCCTCACTGTCTTGTCTATTGTGAAAAAGGCTGCAGTGCAGCTTTTGCAGCCCGGGTCTTCTCCATTCTGGTCTTCTCAGGTGACAGGCCCTTTGGTGCGCCTGCTGGATTGAATGGTACCTCAATTTTTCCTTTTCAACGCAGCTCCTTTCTGTTCTCATTATTAGCGTTTAACCCTTTTACATCTCACCAGCAGCTAGAGGGTACACAGTTCTCTAAAACCTCTTCAGCATTTATTGTTTGTAGACTTTTTGCCAATGGTCAGTCGACTGGTGTGAGTTGAAAACTTTTTGTAGATTAGATTGCATGAGTCTAATTCTTCCTGAGGCTGAGCTTTTATCCATTTTCCTTTCTTTAAAAAGAGAGCGAGTAAAACTTACCTCTTCATACTATCTTCGTGAACATTTTGCCTGTTTTGAATTTTTTTATCCATTCCCTACCTCAGCACAATTTTGAGGGCAGGTGTCCTTTACAGCCCTGAGTCCTTGTGAATGGTAAGTGACCATTAGCTGGGGGTTAAAAGCTGCTCTTGCGGGAATCGGCCACAAGGCGGCAGCATTTCTCCTTTACCAAATCTGGTTACTAGGGCAACAGAGCCTTACTGGAAGTGGTGTTCTAGGTTGTAAATTAGAATGGAATGTGCGAGGAAAAAGCCCTTTAAGTTTATGTCTCCTTACTTCTTGTTGGTATTTTTAACTTAATTTTTATTTTTTCTCACAGCAAACTTGATTACAATGTTTTGTTTGTTCTAGGTGTGCAAGATGTGGTTCTTTCACACATATACATATATCTATTCTTCTTCGGATCCTTTTCCCATGTAGGTTATGACACAATGTTGAGTAGTCTTCTCTTGGTATTGCGTAGGTCTTTGGTGATTCTATATTTCACATGTGTTTGTAGCTCTCTGTTAACCTCAATATGGTAATGTATCCAATCCTCACACCTGTCCATTTGGTGAACCATAAGATTTTTAATGAATCTATGATAGTGTTTCTCTGTGGAAATATCTTTGTTTGTATCATTTTTTAGGTACCACCTATATGTGATATGATAGGATATGTGTTGTTCGCTTTCTCACTTACTCCAAGTTGCGTGATTACTTCTAGACTCATCTATGGTGCTGGAAATGGCATTGTTTCATTTTTTTCACTAGCTCATATTCCATCTGTACAGGTAGCAGTTCTTCTTTGTCCACCCATCTGTCGGTGGACTCCTTGGTTACTTCCATATCTTGGCTATTGTAATACTATGCAATGCAGATTTGCGTGCCTGTGTCCTTCCAATTCTGTCTTCTTAGTTTATAGGTCCAGGAATAGGTCTGCTGGATCATATGGTAGCTCAATGTTTACCATTTAAAGGCACCTCTCTTCTGTTCTCCTTAGTGTCTCTTTCCAGGTTACGTCCCACTTAAAGGGGAGGGTATGTATTTCTTCCCAGCACCTTCAGGATTTATTCTTTGTAGTTTTTGCTGATGGTTATTCTGAGTGGTGTGAGCTGATACCTCTTTGTGGTTGAATTTGCATGTGTCTCATAATGCGTTGAAATTGAGCTTTAAGGCATGTCCTTTTTTTATATTCCCGGCTGTGATTAGAGCTTATTTCTTCAAAGTGTTTTCTTAAAGTATGTGTCACCATTTGAAATATGTTGGCCATCATCTCCCTCAAGACACTTGGAGGGCAGGTTTCATTTACAGCCCTGCAGTACTTGTTCATATGAAGTGACCATTAGCTCAGGCTTTAAACCTGCTTTTGCAGGTAACGGCCAGAGAGCGGCAGCCTTTCTACCTTCCCCTTGCTGGTACTAGGGAAACAGACCTACCGGCCAGTGGTGTTCTTCGGTTATAAATTAGAGTGCAATGTGCCCGGATAAACCCACAAATGTTGATGTCTCCTTGCTTTTGTTTGTTTTTAAATTTAATTTATATTTATTATGAGAGTAATATTCCATTGTGTACGTGGACCACTTCTTCTTGGTGCATTCCTCAGTTGATGGACATTTTCATTGCTTCCAAGTGCTGGCTATGGTAAATCTTGCTGGCGTACAGGTTTGCCAGCCTGTGACTTTTTGATTCTCATTTTCTCAGGTGATAGGCCAAGCAGTGGTTGTGATTGATTGACTGGTAGCTCAATGTTTCCCTTTTCAAAGCACCTACACTGTGTTTTCATTAGCGGCTCTTTACATGCCCCCCCCTTACAACCGAGGGTACGCATTTCTCCACACTCCCTTCACCGTTAATTTTTTGCAGCATTTTTCCTAATGGCCATTCTGACTGCTGTGAGCTGATAGGTTTTTGTAATATGGGTATGCATGTCATTAAATTTTTTACAATTCATCATATTCCTACGCCTTTTTCTTTCCTCTTAAAAGAAAAAACCGTGAGTACAATATAGCTCTTGAAATTGTCTTCTTCGAAGGTTGCCCTCTTTTGAATTTTTTGGTCGATTTTTGACCCCAGAAATTTTCTGGAGGGCAGGTGTCATTTACAGAACTGCAAGTTGGTGAAAATTTAGTGACCTTTTGCAGTGGGTTCAAAGCTGCTGTTGTGGGAAACGGCCACAAGGAGGTAGCATTTCTCCATTCCCCAATCTGGGTACTAGGGCAGCAGAGCCTTTCTGGAAGTCATTGTCCTAGGTTGTAAATTGGAATGGAATTTGCCAGGAGAAATCCCCATAAGTTTATGTCTCATTACTTCTTCTTGGTTTTTAAAAGTGTTTTAATCTGGGTAAAGTTTAGAATATTGTTTGTCCTGGGTGTACACAATCTGGTTCATTTGTACATTATGTATGTCTATTAATGTACAGATCCTCTTCCCATGTAAAATATTACAGTGTTCCGTCGACCTCCCTTGCTATATGTTCGGTCTTTTTGATACATGTATATAATATGTATTTGTATATGTATAGTAACACTAATCTTCATTTCTCAATTTCCCCCCTCCTTTCCTTTCAGATGAGCATAGTTTGTTTTCTAAGCCTGTGAGTGTCTTTCTCTTTGGAAATATGTTCATCTGTGCCAGTTATTAGATAATGCCATAAGTGATAATATAGGATATAGGTCTTTTGCTTTCCGACCTACTTCATGTTTTGTGATTATCTCCAGGCTCATCTATGGTGCCTCAAAGAGCAGTGCTTCAACGTTTTCCATGGCTAATATTCCATTGTGTACATGGACCACTTCTTCTTGGTGCATTCCTCTGTTGATGGACATTTTCGTTGCTTCCAAGTGTTGCCTATGGTAAATATTGCTGGGGTGCAGGATTGCCAGCCTGTGATTTTTGATTTTCCTTTTCTCAGGTGATAGACCCAGCAGTGGGTATGATTGATTGACTGGTATGGTAGCTCAACGTTTACCTTTTCAAGGCACCTCAATTGTGCTTTCATTAGTGGCTCTTACCACGTCCCCCTTAGAATCGAGGGTACGCATTTCTCCACAATCACGTCAGCATTTCTTGTTTGCAGCATTTTTGTTGATGGCCATTCTGACTGGTGTGAGCTGACCGGTTTTTGTAATTTGGGTTTACATGTCTGTAAAACTTCCTACAATTCATCATTTTTCCACGCCTTTTTCTTTTCTGTTAAAAGAAAAAAGAAAAAAAGTGTGAGTATAATATACCTCTTCAAATTTTCTTTTTGGAAGGTTGCACTCTAGAATTTTTTGTTCGATTTTCGACCTCAGTATTTTTTGGAGGGCCGGTGTCATTTACAGACCTGCAATTGGTGAATAATTAGTGACCTTTTGCAGTGGGTTCAAAGCTGCTGTTGTGGGAAACGGCCACAAGGATGCAGCATTTCTCGATTCCCAAATCTGGGTACTAGGGCAGCAGAGCCGTTCTGGAAGTTGTCTGCCTAGGTTTTCAATTTGGATGGAATGCGCCAGGAAAACCCCCCATAAGTTTATGTCTCATTACTCCTAGTTTGTTGTTTTAATTTTTTCAATTGGGGTAAAGGTTAGAAGGTTGCTTGTCCAAGGTGTACACACTCTGGTTCATCTACGTATTCTATATACCTATTTATGTAGAGATCCTCTTCCCGTGTAAATTATTACAGAGTGTTCCGTAATCCTTCCTTGCTATATGGTCGGTCTTTTTGATATATGTATATAATATGTATTTGTATACATATGGTAACGCTAATCTTCATGTATCCATTCCCCCCACCTTTCCTTTTAGATAAGCATAGTTTTTTTTAATAAGTCTGTGACTGACTTCCTCTGTGGAAATATGTTCATTTGTGTCAGTTATTAGATAACGCCTATAAGTGATATCATAGGATATAGGACTTTTGCTTTCCGACTTACCTCATGTTCTGTGATTATCTCCAAGATGATCTATGGTGCCTCAAAGAGCAGTGTTTCATTGTTTTCCATGGCTAGTATTCATTGTGTACATGGACCACTTCTTCTTTATCCTTTCATCTGTTGATGGACATTTTGGTTGCCTCACTGTCTTGTCTATTGTGAAAAAGGCTGCAGTGCTGCTTTTGCAGCCCGGGTCTTCTCCATTCTGGTCTTCTCAGGTGACAGGCCCTTTGGTGGGCCTGCTGGATTGAATGGTACCTCAATTTTTCCTTTTCAACGCAGCTCCTTTCTGTTCTCATTAGTAGCGTTTAACCCTTTTACATCTCACCAGCAGCTAGAGGGTACACAGTTCTCTAAAACCTCTTCAGCATTTATTGTTTGTAGACTTTTTGCCAATGGTCAGTCGACTGGTGTGAGTTGAAAACTTTTTGTAGATTAGATTGCATGAGTCTAATTCTTCCTGAGGCTGAGCTTTTATCCATTTTCCTTTCTTTAAAAAGAGAGCGAGTAAAACTTACCTCTTCATACTATCTTCGTGAACATTTTGCCTGTTTTGAATTTTTTTATCCATTCCCTACCTCAGCACAATTTTGAGGGCAGGTGTCCTTTACAGCCCTGAGTCCTTGTGAATGGTAAGTGACCATTAGCTGGGGGTTAAAAGCTGCTCTTGCGGGAATCGGCCACAAGGCGGCAGCATTTCTCCTTTACCAAATCTGGTTACTAGGGCAACAGAGCCTTACTGGAAGTGGTGTTCTAGGTTGTAAATTAGAATGGAATGTGCGAGGAAAAAGCCCTTTAAGTTTATGTCTCCTTACTTCTTGTTGGTATTTTTAACTTAATTTTTATTTTTTCTCACAGCAAACTTGATTACAATGTTTTGTTTGTTCTAGGTGTGCAAGATGTGGTTCTTTCACACATATACATATATCTATTCTTCTTCGGATCCTTTTCCCATGTAGGTTATGACACAATGTTGAGTAGTCTTCTCTTGGTATTGCGTAGGTCTTTGGTGATTCTATATTTCACATGTGTTTGTAGCTCTCTGTTAACCTCAATATGGTAATGTATCCAATCCTCACACCTGTCCATTTGGTGAACCATAAGATTTTTAATGAATCTATGATAGTGTTTCTCTGTGGAAATATCTTTGTTTGTATCATTTTTTAGGTACCACCTATATGTGATATGATAGGATATGTGTTGTTCGCTTTCTCACTTACTCCAAGTTGCGTGATTACTTCTAGACTCATCTATGGTGCTGGAAATGGCATTGTTTCATTTTTTTCACTAGCTCATATTCCATCTGTACAGGTAGCAGTTCTTCTTTGTCCACCCATCTGTCGGTGGACTCCTTGGTTACTTCCATATCTTGGCTATTGTAATACTATGCAATGCAGATTTGCGTGCCTGTGTCCTTCCAATTCTGTCTTCTTAGTTTATAGGTCCAGGAATAGGTCTGCTGGATCATATGGTAGCTCAATGTTTACCATTTAAAGGCACCTCTCTTCTGTTCTCCTTAGTGTCTCTTTCCAGGTTACGTCCCACTTAAAGGGGAGGGTATGTATTTCTTCCCAGCACCTTCAGGATTTATTCTTTGTAGTTTTTGCTGATGGTTATTCTGAGTGGTGTGAGCTGATACCTCTTTGTGGTTGAATTTGCATGTGTCTCATAATGCGTTGAAATTGAGCTTTAAGGCATGTCCTTTTTTTATATTCCCGGCTGTGATTAGAGCTTATTTCTTCAAAGTGTTTTCTTAAAGTATGTGTCACCATTTGAAATATGTTGGCCATCATCTCCCTCAAGACACTTTGAGGGCAGGTTTCATTTACAGCCCTGCAGTACTTGTTCATATGAAGTGACCATTAGCTCAGGCTTTAAACCTGCTTTTGCAGGTAACGGCCAGAGAGCGGCAGCCTTTCTACGTTCCCCTTGCTGGTACTAGGGAAACAGACCTACCGGCCAGTGGTGTTCTTCGGTTATAAATTAGAGTGCAATGTGCCCGGATAAACCCACAAATGTTGATGTCTCCTTGCTTTTGTTTGTTTTTAAATTTAATTTATATTTATTATGAGAGTAATATTCCATTGTGTACGTGGACCACTTCTTCTTGGTGCATTCCTCAGTTGATGGACATTTTCATTGCTTCCAAGTGCTGGCTATGGTAAATCTTGCTGGCGTACAGGTTTGCCAGCCTGTGACTTTTTGATTCTCATTTTCTCAGGTGATAGGCCAAGCAGTGGTTGTGATTGATTGACTGGTAGCTCAATGTTTCCCTTTTCAAAGCACCTACACTGTGTTTTCATTAGCGGCTCTTTACATGCCCCCCCCTTACAACCGAGGGTACGCATTTCTCCACACTCCCTTCACCGTTAATTTTTTGCAGCATTTTTCCTAATGGCCATTCTGACTGCTGTGAGCTGATAGGTTTTTGTAATATGGGTATGCATGTCATTAAATTTTTTACAATTCATCATATTCCTACGCCTTTTTCTTTCCTCTTAAAAGAAAAAACCGTGAGTACAATATAGCTCTTGAAATTGTCTTCTTCGAAGGTTGCCCTCTTTTGAATTTTTTGGTCGATTTTTGACCCCAGAAATTTTCTGGAGGGCAGGTGTCATTTACAGAACTGCAAGTTGGTGAAAATTTAGTGACCTTTTGCAGTGGGTTCAAAGCTGCTGTTGTGGGAAACGGCCACAAGGAGGTAGCATTTCTCCATTCCCCAATCTGGGTACTAGGGCAGCAGAGCCTTTCTGGAAGTCATTGTCCTAGGTTGTAAATTAGAATGGAATTTGCCAGGAGAAATCCCCATAAGTTTATGTCTCATTACTTCTTCTTGGTTTTTAAAAGTGTTTTAATCTGGGTAAAGTTTAGAATATTGTTTGTCCTGGGTGTACACAATCTGGTTCATTTGTACATTATGTATGTCTATTAATGTACAGATCCTCTTCCCATGTAAAATATTACAGTGTTCCGTCGACCTCCCTTGCTATATGTTCGGTCTTTTTGATACATGTATATAATATGTATTTGTATATGTATAGTAACACTAATCTTCATTTCTCAATTTCCCCCCTCCTTTCCTTTCAGATGAGCATAGTTTGTTTTCTAAGCCTGTGAGTGTCTTTCTCTTTGGAAATATGTTCATCTGTGCCAGTTATTAGATAATGCCATAAGTGATAATATAGGATATAGGTCTTTTGCTTTCCGACCTACTTCATGTTTTGTGATTATCTCCAGGCTCATCTATGGTGCCTCAAAGAGCAGTGCTTCAACGTTTTCCATGGCTAATATTCCATTGTGTACATGGACCACTTCTTCTTGGTGCATTCCTCTGTTGATGGACATTTTCGTTGCTTCCAAGTGTTGCCTATGGTAAATATTGCTGGGGTGCAGGATTGCCAGCCTGTGATTTTTGATTTTCCTTTTCTCAGGTGATAGACCCAGCAGTGGGTATGATTGATTGACTGGTATGGTAGCTCAACGTTTACCTTTTCAAGGCACCTCAATTGTGCTTTCATTAGTGGCTCTTACCACGTCCCCCTTAGAATCGAGGGTACGCATTTCTCCACAATCACGTCAGCATTTCTTGTTTGCAGCATTTTTGTTGATGGCCATTCTGACTGGTGTGAGCTGACCGGTTTTTGTAATTTGGGTTTACATGTCTGTAAAAATTCCTACAATTCATCATTTTTCCACGCCTTTTTCTTTTCTGTTAAAAGAAAAAAGAAAAAAAGTGTGAGTATAATATACCTCTTCAAATTTTCTTTTTGGAAGGTTGCACTCTAGAATTTTTTGTTCGATTTTCGACCTCAGTATTTTTTGGAGGGCCGGTGTCATTTACAGATCTGCAATTGGTGAATAATTAGTGACCTTTTGCAGTGGGTTCAAAGCTGCTGTTGTGGGAAACGGCCACAAGGATGCAGCATTTCTCGATTCCCAAATCTGGGTACTAGGGCAGCAGAGCCGTTCTGGAAGTTGTCTGCCTAGGTTTTCAATTTGGATGCAATGCGCCAGGAAAACCCCCCATAAGTTTATGTCTCATTACTCCTAGTTCGTTGTTTTAATTTTTTCAATTGGGGTAAAGGTTAGAAGGTTGCTTGTCCAAGGTGTACACACTCTGGTTCATCTACGTATTCTATATACCTATTTATGTAGAGATCCTCTTCCCGTGTAAATTATTACAGAGTGTTCCGTAATCCTTCCTTGCTATATGGTCGGTCTTTTTGATATATGTATATAATATGTATTTGTATACATATGGTAACGCTAATCTTCATGTATCCATTCCCCCCACCTTTCCTTTTAGATAAGCATAGTTTTTTTAATAAGTCTGTGACTGACTTCCTCTGTGGAAATATGTTCATTTGTGTCAGTTATTAGATAACGCCTATAAGTGATATCATAGGATATAGGACTTTTGCTTTCCGACTTACCTCATGTTCTGTGATTATCTCCAAGATGATCTATGGTGCCTCAAAGAGCAGTGTTTCATTGTTTTCCATGGCTAGTATTCATTGTGTACATGGACCACTTCTTCTTTATCCTTTCATCTGTTGATGGACATTTTGGTTGCCTCACTGTCTTGTCTATTGTGAAAAAGGCTGCAGTGCAGCTTTTGCAGCCCGGGTCTTCTCCATTCTGGTCTTCTCAGGTGACAGGCCCTTTGGTGCGCCTGCTGGATTGAATGGTACCTCAATTTTTCCTTTTCAACGCAGCTCCTTTCTGTTCTCATTATTAGCGTTTAACCCTTTTACATCTCACCAGCAGCTAGAGGGTACACAGTTCTCTAAAACCTCTTCAGCATTTATTGTTTGTAGACTTTTTGCCAATGGTCAGTCGACTGGTGTGAGTTGAAAACTTTTTGTAGATTAGATTGCATGAGTCTAATTCTTCCTGAGGCTGAGCTTTTATCCATTTTCCTTTCTTTAAAAAGAGAGCGAGTAAAACTTACCTCTTCATACTATCTTCGTGAACATTTTGCCTGTTTTGAATTTTTTTATCCATTCCCTACCTCCGCACAATTTTGAGGGCAGGTGTCCTTTACAGCCCTGAGTCCTTGTGAATGGTAAGTGACCATTAGCTGGGGGTTAAAAGCTGCTCTTGCGGGAATCGGCCACAAGGCGGCAGCATTTCTCCTTTACCAAATCTGGTTACTAGGGCAACAGAGCCTTACTGGAAGTGGTGTTCTAGGTTGTAAATTAGAATGGAATGTGCGAGGAAAAAGCCCTTTAAGTTTATGTCTCCTTACTTCTTGTTGGTATTTTTAACTTAATTTTTATTTTTTCTCACAGCAAACTTGATTACAATGTTTTGTTTGTTCTAGGTGTGCAAGATGTGGTTCTTTCACACATATACATATATCTATTCTTCTTCGGATCCTTTTCCCATGTAGGTTATGACACAATGTTGAGTAGTCTTCTCTTGGTATTGCGTAGGTCTTTGGTGATTCTATATTTCACATGTGTTTGTAGCTCTCTGTTAACCTCAATATGGTAATGTATCCAATCCTCACACCTGTCCATTTGGTGAACCATAAGATTTTTAATGAATCTATGATAGTGTTTCTCTGTGGAAATATCTTTGTTTGTATCATTTTTTAGGTACCACCTATATGTGATATGATAGGATATGTGTTGTTCGCTTTCTCACTTACTCCAAGTTGCGTGATTACTTCTAGACTCATCTATGGTGCTGGAAATGGCATTGTTTCATTTTTTTCACTAGCTCATATTCCATCTGTACAGGTAGCAGTTCTTCTTTGTCCACCCATCTGTCAGTGGACTCCTTGGTTACTTCCATATCTTGGCTATTGTAATACTATGCAATGCAGATTTGCGTGCCTGTGTCCTTCCAATTCTGTCTTCTTAGTTTATAGGTCCAGGAATAGGTCTGCTGGATCATATGGTAGCTCAATGTTTACCATTTAAAGGCACCTCTCTTCTGTTCTCCTTAGTGTCTCTTTCCAGGTTACGTCCCACTTAAAGGGGAGGGTATGTATTTCTTCCCAGCACCTTCAGGATTTATTCTTTGTAGTTTTTGCTGATGGTTATTCTGAGTGGTGTGAGCTGATACCTCTTTGTGGTTGAATTTGCATGTGTCTCATAATGCGTTGAAATTGAGCTTTAAGGCATGTCCTTTTTTTATATTCCCGGCTGCGATTAGAGCTTATTTCTTCAAAGTGTTTTCTTAAAGTATGTGTCACCATTTGAAATATGTTGGCCATCATCTCCCTCAAGACACTTTGAGGGCAGGTTTCATTTACAGCCCTGCAGTACTTGTTCATATGAAGTGACCATTAGCTCAGGCTTTAAACCTGCTTTTGCAGGTAACGGCCAGAGAGCGGCAGCCTTTCTACGTTCCCCTTGCTGGTACTAGGGAAACAGACCTACCGGCCAGTGGTGTTCTTCGGTTATAAATTAGAGTGCAATGTGCCCGGATAAACCCACAAATGTTGATGTCTCCTTGCTTTTGTTTGTTTTTAAATTTAATTTATATTTATTATGAGAGTAATATTCCATTGTGTACGTGGACCACTTCTTCTTGGTGCATTCCTCAGTTGATGGACATTTTCATTGCTTCCAAGTGCTGGCTATGGTAAATCTTGCTGGCGTACAGGTTTGCCAGCCTGTGACTTTTTGATTCTCATTTTCTCAGGTGATAGGCCAAGCAGTGGTTGTGATTGATTGACTGGTAGCTCAATGTTTCCCTTTTCAAAGCACCTACACTGTGTTTTCATTAGCGGCTCTTTACATGCCCCCCCCTTACAACCGAGGGTACGCATTTCTCCACACTCCCTTCACCGTTAATTTTTTGCAGCATTTTTCCTAATGGCCATTCTGACTGCTGTGAGCTGATAGGTTTTTGTAATATGGGTATGCATGTCATTAAATTTTTTACAATTCATCATATTCCTACGCCTTTTTCTTTCCTCTTAAAAGAAAAAACCGTGAGTACAATATAGCTCTTGAAATTGTCTTCTTCGAAGGTTGCCCTCTTTTGAATTTTTTGGTCGATTTTTGACCCCAGAAATTTTCTGGAGGGCAGGTGTCATTTACAGAACTGCAAGTTGGTGAAAATTTAGTGACCTTTTGCAGTGGGTTCAAAGCTGCTGTTGTGGGAAACGGCCACAAGGAGGTAGCATTTCTCCATTCCCCAATCTGGGTACTAGGGCAGCAGAGCCTTTCTGGAAGTCATTGTCCTAGGTTGTAAATTAGAATGGAATTTGCCAGGAGAAATCCCCATAAGTTTATGTCTCATTACTTCTTCTTGGTTTTTAAAAGTGTTTTAATCTGGGTAAAGTTTAGAATATTGTTTGTCCTGGGTGTACACAATCTGGTTCATTTGTACATTATGTATGTCTATTAATGTACAGATCCTCTTCCCATGTAAAATATTACAGTGTTCCGTCGACCTCCCTTGCTATATGTTCGGTCTTTTTGATACATGTATATAATATGTATTTGTATATGTATAGTAACACTAATCTTCATTTCTCAATTTCCCCCCTCCTTTCCTTTCAGATGAGCATAGTTTGTTTTCTAAGCCTGTGAGTGTCTTTCTCTTTGGAAATATGTTCATCTGTGCCAGTTATTAGATAATGCCATAAGTGATAATATAGGATATAGGTCTTTTGCTTTCCGACCTACTTCATGTTTTGTGATTATCTCCAGGCTCATCTATGGTGCCTCAAAGAGCAGTGCTTCAACGTTTTCCATGGCTAATATTCCATTGTGTACATGGACCACTTCTTCTTGGTGCATTCCTCTGTTGATGGACATTTTCGTTGCTTCCAAGTGTTGCCTATGGTAAATATTGCTGGGGTGCAGGATTGCCAGCCTGTGATTTTTGATTTTCCTTTTCTCAGGTGATAGACCCAGCAGTGGGTATGATTGATTGACTGGTATGGTAGCTCAACGTTTACCTTTTCAAGGCACCTCAATTGTGCTTTCATTAGTGGCTCTTACCACGTCCCCCTTAGAATCGAGGGTACGCATTTCTCCACAATCACGTCAGCATTTCTTGTTTGCAGCATTTTTGTTGATGGCCATTCTGACTGGTGTGAGCTGACCGGTTTTTGTAATTTGGGTTTACATGTCTGTAAAAATTCCTACAATTCATCATTTTTCCACGCCTTTTTCTTTTCTGTTAAAAGAAAAAAGAAAAAAAGTGTGAGTATAATATACCTCTTCAAATTTTCTTTTTGGAAGGTTGCACTCTAGAATTTTTTGTTCGATTTTCGACCTCAGTATTTTTTGGAGGGCCGGTGTCATTTACAGACCTGCAATTGGTGAATAATTAGTGACCTTTTGCAGTGGGTTCAAAGCTGCTGTTGTGGGAAACGGCCACAAGGATGCAGCATTTCTCGATTCCCAAATCTGGGTACTAGGGCAGCAGAGCCGTTCTGGAAGTTGTCTGCCTAGGTTTTCAATTTGGATGCAATGCGCCAGGAAAACCCCCCATAAGTTTATGTCTCATTACTCCTAGTTCGTTGTTTTAATTTTTTCAATTGGGGTAAAGTTTAGAAGGTTGCTTGTCCAAGGTGTACACACTCTGGTTCATCTACATATTCTATATACCTATTTATGTAGAGATCCTCTTCCCGTGTAAATTATTACAGAGTGTTCCGTAATCCTTCCTTGCTATATGGTCGGTCTTTTTGATATATGTATATAATATGTATTTGTATACATATGGTAACGCTAATCTTCATGTATCCATTCCCCCCACCTTTCCTTTTAGATAAGCATAGTTTTTTTTAGTAAGTCTGTGACTGACTTCCTCTGTGGAAATATGTTCATTTGTGTCAGTTATTAGATAACGCCTATAAGTGATATCATAGGATATAGGACTTTTGCTTTCCGACTTACCTCATGTTCTGTGATTATCTCCAAGATGATCTATGGTGCCTCAAAGAGCAGTGTTTCATTGTTTTCCATGGCTAGTATTCATTGTGTACATGGACCACTTCTTCTTTATCCTTTCATCTGTTGATGGACATTTTGGTTGCCTCACTGTCTTGTCTATTGTGAAAAAGGCTGCAGTGCAGCTTTTGCAGCCCGGGTCTTCTCCATTCTGGTCTTCTCAGGTGACAGGCCCTTTGGTGCGCCTGCTGGATTGAATGGTACCTCAATTTTTCCTTTTCAACGCAGCTCCTTTCTGTTCTCATTATTAGCGTTTAACCCTTTTACATCTCACCAGCAGCTAGAGGGTACACAGTTCTCTAAAACCTCTTCAGCATTTATTGTTTGTAGACTTTTTGCCAATGGTCAGTCGACTGGTGTGAGTTGAAAACTTTTTGTAGATTAGATTGCATGAGTCTAATTCTTCCTGAGGCTGAGCTTTTATCCATTTTCCTTTCTTTAAAAAGAGAGCGAGTAAAACTTACCTCTTCATACTATCTTCGTGAACATTTTGCCTGTTTTGAATTTTTTTATCCATTCCCTACCTCAGCACAATTTTGAGGGCAGGTGTCCTTTACAGCCCTGAGTCCTTGTGAATGGTAAGTGACCATTAGCTGGGGGTTAAAAGCTGCTCTTGCGGGAATCGGCCACAAGGCGGCAGCATTTCTCCTTTACCAAATCTGGTTACTAGGGCAACAGAGCCTTACTGGAAGTGGTGTTCTAGGTTGTAAATTAGAATGGAATGTGCGAGGAAAAAGCCCTTTAAGTTTATGTCTCCTTACTTCTTGTTGGTATTTTTAACTTAATTTTTATTTTTTCTCACAGCAAACTTGATTACAATGTTTTGTTTGTTCTAGGTGTGCAAGATGTGGTTCTTTCACACATATACATATATCTATTCTTCTTCGGATCCTTTTCCCATGTAGGTTATGACACAATGTTGAGTAGTCTTCTCTTGGTATTGCGTAGGTCTTTGGTGATTCTATATTTCACATGTGTTTGTAGCTCTCTGTTAACCTCAATATGGTAATGTATCCAATCCTCACACCTGTCCATTTGGTGAACCATAAGATTTTTAATGAATCTATGATAGTGTTTCTCTGTGGAAATATCTTTGTTTGTATCATTTTTTAGGTACCACCTATATGTGATATGATAGGATATGTGTTGTTCGCTTTCTCACTTACTCCAAGTTGCGTGATTACTTCTAGACTCATCTATGGTGCTGGAAATGGCATTGTTTCATTTTTTTCACTAGCTCATATTCCATCTGTACAGGTAGCAGTTCTTCTTTGTCCACCCATCTGTCGGTGGACTCCTTGGTTACTTCCATATCTTGGCTATTGTAATACTATGCAATGCAGATTTGCGTGCCTGTGTCCTTCCAATTCTGTCTTCTTAGTTTATAGGTCCAGGAATAGGTCTGCTGGATCATATGGTAGCTCAATGTTTACCATTTAAAGGCACCTCTCTTCTGTTCTCCTTAGTGTCTCTTTCCAGGTTACGTCCCACTTAAAGGGGAGGGTATGTATTTCTTCCCAGCACCTTCAGGATTTATTCTTTGTAGTTTTTGCTGATGGTTATTCTGAGTGGTGTGAGCTGATACCTCTTTGTGGTTGAATTTGCATGTGTCTCATAATGCGTTGAAATTGAGCTTTAAGGCATGTCCTTTTTTTATATTCCCGGCTGCGATTAGAGCTTATTTCTTCAAAGTGTTTTCTTAAAGTATGTGTCACCATTTGAAATATGTTGGCCATCATCTCCCTCAAGACACTTTGAGGGCAGGTTTCATTTACAGCCCTGCAGTACTTGTTCATATGAAGTGACCATTAGCTCAGGCTTTAAACCTGCTTTTGCAGGTAACGGCCAGAGAGCGGCAGCCTTTCTACGTTCCCCTTGCTGGTACTAGGGAAACAGACCTACCGGCCAGTGGTGTTCTTCGGTTATAAATTAGAGTGCAATGTGCCCGGATAAACCCACAAATGTTGATGTCTCCTTGCTTTTGTTTGTTTTTAAATTTAATTTATATTTATTATGAGAGTAATATTCCATTGTGTACGTGGACCACTTCTTCTTGGTGCATTCCTCAGTTGATGGACATTTTCATTGCTTCCAAGTGCTGGCTATGGTAAATCTTGCTGGCGTACAGGTTTGCCAGCCTGTGACTTTTTGATTCTCATTTTCTCAGGTGATAGGCCAAGCAGTGGTTGTGATTGATTGACTGGTAGCTCAGTGTTTCCCTTTTCAAAGCACCTACACTGTGTTTTCATTAGCGGCTCTTTACATGCCCCCCCCTTACAACCGAGGGTACGCATTTCTCCACACTCCCTTCACCGTTAATTTTTTGCAGCATTTTTCCTAATGGCCATTCTGACTGCTGTGAGCTGATAGGTTTTTGTAATATGGGTATGCATGTCATTAAATTTTTTACAATTCATCATATTCCTACGCCTTTTTCTTTCCTCTTAAAAGAAAAAACCGTGAGTACAATATAGCTCTTGAAATTGTCTTCTTCGAAGGTTGCCCTCTTTTGAATTTTTTGGTCGATTTTTGACCCCAGAAATTTTCTGGAGGGCAGGTGTCATTTACAGAACTGCAAGTTGGTGAAAATTTAGTGACCTTTTGCAGTGGGTTCAAAGCTGCTGTTGTGGGAAACGGCCACAAGGAGGTAGCATTTCTCCATTCCCCAATCTGGGTACTAGGGCAGCAGAGCCTTTCTGGAAGTCATTGTCCTAGGTTGTAAATTAGAATGGAATTTGCCAGGAGAAATCCCCATAAGTTTATGTCTCATTACTTCTTCTTGGTTTTTAAAAGTGTTTTAATCTGGGTAAAGTTTAGAATATTGTTTGTCCTGGGTGTACACAATCTGGTTCATTTGTACATTATGTATGTCTATTAATGTACAGATCCTCTTCCCATGTAAAATATTACAGTGTTCCGTCGACCTCCCTTGCTATATGTTCGGTCTTTTTGATACATGTATATAATATGTATTTGTATATGTATAGTAACACTAATCTTCATTTCTCAATTTCCCCCCTCCTTTCCTTTCAGATGAGCATAGTTTGTTTTCTAAGCCTGTGAGTGTCTTTCTCTTTGGAAATATGTTCATCTGTGCCAGTTATTAGATAATGCCATAAGTGATAATATAGGATATAGGTCTTTTGCTTTCCGACCTACTTCATGTTTTGTGATTATCTCCAGGCTCATCTATGGTGCCTCAAAGAGCAGTGCTTCAATGTTTTCCATGGCTAATATTCCATTGTGTACATGGACCACTTCTTCTTGGTGCATTCCTCTGTTGATGGACATTTTCGTTGCTTCCAAGTGTTGCCTATGGTAAATATTGCTGGGGTGCAGGATTGCCAGCCTGTGATTTTTGATTTTCCTTTTCTCAGGTGATAGACCCAGCAGTGGGTATGATTGATTGACTGGTATGGTAGCTCAACGTTTACCTTTTCAAGGCACCTCAATTGTGCTTTCATTAGTGGCTCTTACCACGTCCCCCTTAGAATCGAGGGTACGCATTTCTCCACAATCACGTCAGCATTTCTTGTTTGCAGCATTTTTGTTGATGGCCATTCTGACTGGTGTGAGCTGACCGGTTTTTGTAATTTGGGTTTACATGTCTGTAAAACTTCCTACAATTCATCATTTTTCCACGCCTTTTTCTTTTCTGTTAAAAGAAAAAAGAAAAAAAGTGTGAGTATAATATACCTCTTCAAATTTTCTTTTTGGAAGGTTGCACTCTAGAATTTTTTGTTCGATTTTCGACCTCAGTATTTTTTGGAGGGCCGGTGTCATTTACAGACCTGCAATTGGTGAATAATTAGTGACCTTTTGCAGTGGGTTCAAAGCTGCTGTTGTGGGAAACGGCCACAAGGATGCAGCATTTCTCGATTCCCAAATCTGGGTACTAGGGCAGCAGAGCCGTTCTGGAAGTTGTCTGCCTAGGTTTTCAATTTGGATGGAATGCGCCAGGAAAACCCCCCATAAGTTTATGTCTCATTACTCCTAGTTCGTTGTTTTAATTTTTTCAATTGGGGTAAAGGTTAGAAGGTTGCTTGTCCAAGGTGTACACACTCTGGTTCATCTACGTATTCTATATACCTATTTATGTAGAGATCCTCTTCCCGTGTAAATTATTACAGAGTGTTCCGTAATCCTTCCTTGCTATATGGTCGGTCTTTTTGATATATGTATATAATATGTATTTGTATACATATGGTAACGCTAATCTTCATGTATCCATTCCCCCCACCTTTCCTTTTAGATAAGCATAGTTTTTTTTAGTAAGTCTGTGACTGACTTCCTCTGTGGAAATATGTTCATTTGTGTCAGTTATTAGATAACGCCTATAAGTGATATCATAGGATATAGGACTTTTGCTTTCCGACTTACCTCATGTTCTGTGATTATCTCCAAGATGATCTATGGTGCCTCAAAGAGCAGTGTTTCATTGTTTTCCATGGCTAGTATTCATTGTGTACATGGACCACTTCTTCTTTATCCTTTCATCTGTTGATGGACATTTTGGTTGCCTCACTGTCTTGTCTATTGTGAAAAAGGCTGCAGTGCAGCTTTTGCAGCCCGGGTCTTCTCCATTCTGGTCTTCTCAGGTGACAGGCCCTTTGGTGCGCCTGCTGGATTGAATGGTACCTCAATTTTTCCTTTTCAACGCAGCTCCTTTCTGTTCTCATTATTAGCGTTTAACCCTTTTACATCTCACCAGCAGCTAGAGGGTACACAGTTCTCTAAAACCTCTTCAGCATTTATTGTTTGTAGACTTTTTGCCAATGGTCAGTCGACTGGTGTGAGTTGAAAACTTTTTGTAGATTAGATTGCATGAGTCTAATTCTTCCTGAGGCTGAGCTTTTATCCATTTTCCTTTCTTTAAAAAGAGAGCGAGTAAAACTTACCTCTTCATACTATCTTCGTGAACATTTTGCCTGTTTTGAATTTTTTTATCCATTCCCTACCTCAGCACAATTTTGAGGGCAGGTGTCCTTTACAGCCCTGAGTCCTTGTGAATGGTAAGTGACCATTAGCTGGGGGTTAAAAGCTGCTCTTGCGGGAATCGGCCACAAGGCGGCAGCATTTCTCCTTTACCAAATCTGGTTACTAGGGCAACAGAGCCTTACTGGAAGTGGTGTTCTAGGTTGTAAATTAGAATGGAATGTGCGAGGAAAAAGCCCTTTAAGTTTATGTCTCCTTACTTCTTGTTGGTATTTTTAACTTAATTTTTATTTTTTCTCACAGCAAACTTGATTACAATGTTTTGTTTGTTCTAGGTGTGCAAGATGTGGTTCTTTCACACATATACATATATCTATTCTTCTTCGGATCCTTTTCCCATGTAGGTTATGACACAATGTTGAGTAGTCTTCTCTTGGTATTGCGTAGGTCTTTGGTGATTCTATATTTCACATGTGTTTGTAGCTCTCTGTTAACCTCAATATGGTAATGTATCCAATCCTCACACCTGTCCATTTGGTGAACCATAAGATTTTTAATGAATCTATGATAGTGTTTCTCTGTGGAAATATCTTTGTTTGTATCATTTTTTAGGTACCACCTATATGTGATATGATAGGATATGTGTTGTTCGCTTTCTCACTTACTCCAAGTTGCGTGATTACTTCTAGACTCATCTATGGTGCTGGAAATGGCATTGTTTCATTTTTTTCACTAGCTCATATTCCATCTGTACAGGTAGCAGTTCTTCTTTGTCCACCCATCTGTCGGTGGACTCCTTGGTTACTTCCATATCTTGGCTATTGTAATACTATGCAATGCAGATTTGCGTGCCTGTGTCCTTCCAATTCTGTCTTCTTAGTTTATAGGTCCAGGAATAGGTCTGCTGGATCATATGGTAGCTCAATGTTTACCATTTAAAGGCACCTCTCTTCTGTTCTCCTTAGTGTCTCTTTCCAGGTTACGTCCCACTTAAAGGGGAGGGTATGTATTTCTTCCCAGCACCTTCAGGATTTATTCTTTGTAGTTTTTGCTGATGGTTATTCTGAGTGGTGTGAGCTGATACCTCTTTGTGGTTGAATTTGCATGTGTCTCATAATGCGTTGAAATTGAGCTTTAAGGCATGTCCTTTTTTTATATTCCCGGCTGCGATTAGAGCTTATTTCTTCAAAGTGTTTTCTTAAAGTATGTGTCACCATTTGAAATATGTTGGCCATCATCTCCCTCAAGACACTTTGAGGGCAGGTTTCATTTACAGCCCTGCAGTACTTGTTCATATGAAGTGACCATTAGCTCAGGCTTTAAACCTGCTTTTGCAGGTAACGGCCAGAGAGCGGCAGCCTTTCTACGTTCCCCTTGCTGGTACTAGGGAAACAGACCTACCGGCCAGTGGTGTTCTTCGGTTATAAATTAGAGTGCAATGTGCCCGGATAAACCCACAAATGTTGATGTCTCCTTGCTTTTGTTTGTTTTTAAATTTAATTTATATTTATTATGAGAGTAATATTCCATTGTGTACGTGGACCACTTCTTCTTGGTGCATTCCTCAGTTGATGGACATTTTCATTGCTTCCAAGTGCTGGCTATGGTAAATCTTGCTGGCGTACAGGTTTGCCAGCCTGTGACTTTTTGATTCTCATTTTCTCAGGTGATAGGCCAAGCAGTGGTTGTGATTGATTGACTGGTAGCTCAGTGTTTCCCTTTTCAAAGCACCTACACTGTGTTTTCATTAGCGGCTCTTTACATGCCCCCCCCTTACAACCGAGGGTACGCATTTCTCCACACTCCCTTCACCGTTAATTTTTTGCAGCATTTTTCCTAATGGCCATTCTGACTGCTGTGAGCTGATAGGTTTTTGTAATATGGGTATGCATGTCATTAAATTTTTTACAATTCATCATATTCCTACGCCTTTTTCTTTCCTCTTAAAAGAAAAAACCGTGAGTACAATATAGCTCTTGAAATTGTCTTCTTCGAAGGTTGCCCTCTTTTGAATTTTTTGGTCGATTTTTGACCCCAGAAATTTTCTGGAGGGCAGGTGTCATTTACAGAACTGCAAGTTGGTGAAAATTTAGTGACCTTTTGCAGTGGGTTCAAAGCTGCTGTTGTGGGAAACGGCCACAAGGAGGTAGCATTTCTCCATTCCCCAATCTGGGTACTAGGGCAGCAGAGCCTTTCTGGAAGTCATTGTCCTAGGTTGTAAATTAGAATGGAATTTGCCAGGAGAAATCCCCATAAGTTTATGTCTCATTACTTCTTCTTGGTTTTTAAAAGTGTTTTAATCTGGGTAAAGTTTAGAATATTGTTTGTCCTGGGTGTACACAATCTGGTTCATTTGTACATTATGTATGTCTATTAATGTACAGATCCTCTTCCCATGTAAAATATTACAGTGTTCCGTCGACCTCCCTTGCTATATGTTCGGTCTTTTTGATACATGTATATAATATGTATTTGTATATGTATAGTAACACTAATCTTCATTTCTCAATTTCCCCCCTCCTTTCCTTTCAGATGAGCATAGTTTGTTTTCTAAGCCTGTGAGTGTCTTTCTCTTTGGAAATATGTTCATCTGTGCCAGTTATTAGATAATGCCATAAGTGATAATATAGGATATAGGTCTTTTGCTTTCCGACCTACTTCATGTTTTGTGATTATCTCCAGGCTCATCTATGGTGCCTCAAAGAGCAGTGCTTCAATGTTTTCCATGGCTAATATTCCATTGTGTACATGGACCACTTCTTCTTGGTGCATTCCTCTGTTGATGGACATTTTCGTTGCTTCCAAGTGTTGCCTATGGTAAATATTGCTGGGGTGCAGGATTGCCAGCCTGTGATTTTTGATTTTCCTTTTCTCAGGTGATAGACCCAGCAGTGGGTATGATTGATTGACTGGTATGGTAGCTCAACGTTTACCTTTTCAAGGCACCTCAATTGTGCTTTCATTAGTGGCTCTTACCACGTCCCCCTTAGAATCGAGGGTACGCATTTCTCCACAATCACGTCAGCATTTCTTGTTTGCAGCATTTTTGTTGATGGCCATTCTGACTGGTGTGAGCTGACCGGTTTTTGTAATTTGGGTTTACATGTCTGTAAAACTTCCTACAATTCATCATTTTTCCACGCCTTTTTCTTTTCTGTTAAAAGAAAAAAGAAAAAAAGTGTGAGTATAATATACCTCTTCAAATTTTCTTTTTGGAAGGTTGCACTCTAGAATTTTTTGTTCGATTTTCGACCTCAGTATTTTTTGGAGGGCCGGTGTCATTTACAGACCTGCAATTGGTGAATAATTAGTGACCTTTTGCAGTGGGTTCAAAGCTGCTGTTGTGGGAAACGGCCACAAGGATGCAGCATTTCTCGATTCCCAAATCTGGGTACTAGGGCAGCAGAGCCGTTCTGGAAGTTGTCTGCCTAGGTTTTCAATTTGGATGGAATGCGCCAGGAAAACCCCCCATAAGTTTATGTCTCATTACTCCTAGTTCGTTGTTTTAATTTTTTCAATTGGGGTAAAGGGTAGAAGGTTGCTTGTCCAAGGTGTACACACTCTGGTTCATCTACATATTCTATATACCTATTTATGTAGAGATCCTCTTCCCGTGTAAATTATTACAGAGTGTTCCGTAATCCTTCCTTGCTATATGGTCGGTCTTTTTGATATATGTATATAATATGTATTTGTATACATATGGTAACGCTAATCTTCATGTATCCATTCCCCCCACCTTTCCTTTTAGATAAGCATAGTTTTTTTTTAGTAAGTCTGTGACTGACTTCCTCTGTGGAAATATGTTCATTTGTGTCAGTTATTAGATAACGCCTATAAGTGATATCATAGGATATAGGACTTTTGCTTTCCGACTTACCTCATGTTCTGTGATTATCTCCAAGATGATCTATGGTGCCTCAAAGAGCAGTGTTTCATTGTTTTCCATGGCTAGTATTCATTGTGTACATGGACCACTTCTTCTTTATCCTTTCATCTGTTGATGGACATTTTGGTTGCCTCACTGTCTTGTCTATTGTGAAAAAGGCTGCAGTGCAGCTTTTGCAGCCCGGGTCTTCTCCATTCTGGTCTTCTCAGGTGACAGGCCCTTTGGTGCGCCTGCTGGATTGAATGGTACCTCAATTTTTCCTTTTCAACGCAGCTCCTTTCTGTTCTCATTATTAGCGTTTAACCCTTTTACATCTCACCAGCAGCTAGAGGGTACACAGTTCTCTAAAACCTCTTCAGCATTTATTGTTTGTAGACTTTTTGCCAATGGTCAGTCGACTGGTGTGAGTTGAAAACTTTTTGTAGATTAGATTGCATGAGTCTAATTCTTCCTGAGGCTGAGCTTTTATCCATTTTCCTTTCTTTAAAAAGAGAGCGAGTAAAACTTACCTCTTCATACTATCTTCGTGAACATTTTGCCTGTTTTGAATTTTTTTATCCATTCCCTACCTCAGCACAATTTTGAGGGCAGGTGTCCTTTACAGCCCTGAGTCCTTGTGAATGGTAAGTGACCATTAGCTGGGGGTTAAAAGCTGCTCTTGCGGGAATCGGCCACAAGGCGGCAGCATTTCTCCTTTACCAAATCTGGTTACTAGGGCAACAGAGCCTTACTGGAAGTGGTGTTCTAGGTTGTAAATTAGAATGGAATGTGCGAGGAAAAAGCCCTTTAAGTTTATGTCTCCTTACTTCTTGTTGGTATTTTTAACTTAATTTTTATTTTTTCTCACAGCAAACTTGATTACAATGTTTTGTTTGTTCTAGGTGTGCAAGATGTGGTTCTTTCACACATATACATATATCTATTCTTCTTCGGATCCTTTTCCCATGTAGGTTATGACACAATGTTGAGTAGTCTTCTCTTGGTATTGCGTAGGTCTTTGGTGATTCTATATTTCACATGTGTTTGTAGCTCTCTGTTAACCTCAATATGGTAATGTATCCAATCCTCACACCTGTCCATTTGGTGAACCATAAGATTTTTAATGAATCTATGATAGTGTTTCTCTGTGGAAATATCTTTGTTTGTATCATTTTTTAGGTACCACCTATATGTGATATGATAGGATATGTGTTGTTCGCTTTCTCACTTACTCCAAGTTGCGTGATTACTTCTAGACTCATCTATGGTGCTGGAAATGGCATTGTTTCATTTTTTTCACTAGCTCATATTCCATCTGTACAGGTAGCAGTTCTTCTTTGTCCACCCATCTGTCGGTGGACTCCTTGGTTACTTCCATATCTTGGCTATTGTAATACTATGCAATGCAGATTTGCGTGCCTGTGTCCTTCCAATTCTGTCTTCTTAGTTTATAGGTCCAGGAATAGGTCTGCTGGATCATATGGTAGCTCAATGTTTACCATTTAAAGGCACCTCTCTTCTGTTCTCCTTAGTGTCTCTTTCCAGGTTACGTCCCACTTAAAGGGGAGGGTATGTATTTCTTCCCAGCACCTTCAGGATTTATTCTTTGTAGTTTTTGCTGATGGTTATTCTGAGTGGTGTGAGCTGATACCTCTTTGTGGTTGAATTTGCATGTGTCTCATAATGCGTTGAAATTGAGCTTTAAGGCATGTCCTTTTTTTATATTCCCGGCTGCGATTAGAGCTTATTTCTTCAAAGTGTTTTCTTAAAGTATGTGTCACCATTTGAAATATGTTGGCCATCATCTCCCTCAAGACACTTGGAGGGCAGGTTTCATTTACAGCCCTGCAGTACTTGTTCATATGAAGTGACCATTAGCTCAGGCTTTAAACCTGCTTTTGCAGGTAACGGCCAGAGAGCGGCAGCCTTTCTACGTTCCCCTTGCTGGTACTAGGGAAACAGACCTACCGGCCAGTGGTGTTCTTCGGTTATAAATTAGAGTGCAATGTGCCCGGATAAACCCACAAATGTTGATGTCTCCTTGCTTTTGTTTGTTTTTAAATTTAATTTATATTTATTATGAGAGTAATATTCCATTGTGTACGTGGACCACTTCTTCTTGGTGCATTCCTCAGTTGATGGACATTTTCATTGCTTCCAAGTGCTGGCTATGGTAAATCTTGCTGGCGTACAGGTTTGCCAGCCTGTGACTTTTTGATTCTCATTTTCTCAGGTGATAGGCCAAGCAGTGGTTGTGATTGATTGACTGGTAGCTCAATGTTTCCCTTTTCAAAGCACCTACACTGTGTTTTCATTAGCGGCTCTTTACATGCCCCCCCCTTACAACCGAGGGTACGCATTTCTCCACACTCCCTTCACCGTTAATTTTTTGCAGCATTTTTCCTAATGGCCATTCTGACTGCTGTGAGCTGATAGGTTTTTGTAATATGGGTATGCATGTCATTAAATTTTTTACAATTCATCATATTCCTACGCCTTTTTCTTTCCTCTTAAAAGAAAAAACCGTGAGTACAATATAGCTCTTGAAATTGTCTTCTTCGAAGGTTGCCCTCTTTTGAATTTTTTGGTCGATTTTTGACCCCAGAAATTTTCTGGAGGGCAGGTGTCATTTACAGAACTGCAAGTTGGTGAAAATTTAGTGACCTTTTGCAGTGGGTTCAAAGCTGCTGTTGTGGGAAACGGCCACAAGGAGGTAGCATTTCTCCATTCCCCAATCTGGGTACTAGGGCAGCAGAGCCTTTCTGGAAGTCATTGTCCTAGGTTGTAAATTGGAATGGAATTTGCCAGGAGAAATCCCCATAAGTTTATGTCTCATTACTTCTTCTTGGTTTTTAAAAGTGTTTTAATCTGGGTAAAGTTTAGAATATTGTTTGTCCTGGGTGTACACAATCTGGTTCATTTGTACATTATGTATGTCTATTAATGTACAGATCCTCTTCCCATGTAAAATATTACAGTGTTCCGTCGACCTCCCTTGCTATATGTTCGGTCTTTTTGATACATGTATATAATATGTATTTGTATATGTATAGTAACACTAATCTTCATTTCTCAATTTCCCCCCTCCTTTCCTTTCAGATGAGCATAGTTTGTTTTCTAAGCCTGTGAGTGTCTTTCTCTTTGGAAATATGTTCATCTGTGCCAGTTATTAGATAATGCCATAAGTGATAATATAGGATATAGGTCTTTTGCTTTCCGACCTACTTCATGTTTTGTGATTATCTCCAGGCTCATCTATGGTGCCTCAAAGAGCAGTGCTTCAACGTTTTCCATGGCTAATATTCCATTGTGTACATGGACCACTTCTTCTTGGTGCATTCCTCTGTTGATGGACATTTTCGTTGCTTCCAAGTGTTGCCTATGGTAAATATTGCTGGGGTGCAGGATTGCCAGCCTGTGATTTTTGATTTTCCTTTTCTCAGGTGATAGACCCAGCAGTGGGTATGATTGATTGACTGGTATGGTAGCTCAACGTTTACCTTTTCAAGGCACCTCAATTGTGCTTTCATTAGTGGCTCTTACCACGTCCCCCTTAGAATCGAGGGTACGCATTTCTCCACAATCACGTCAGCATTTCTTGTTTGCAGCATTTTTGTTGATGGCCATTCTGACTGGTGTGAGCTGACCGGTTTTTGTAATTTGGGTTTACATGTCTGTAAAACTTCCTACAATTCATCATTTTTCCACGCCTTTTTCTTTTCTGTTAAAAGAAAAAAGAAAAAAAGTGTGAGTATAATATACCTCTTCAAATTTTCTTTTTGGAAGGTTGCACTCTAGAATTTTTTGTTCGATTTTCGACCTCAGTATTTTTTGGAGGGCCGGTGTCATTTACAGACCTGCAATTGGTGAATAATTAGTGACCTTTTGCAGTGGGTTCAAAGCTGCTGTTGTGGGAAACGGCCACAAGGATGCAGCATTTCTCGATTCCCAAATCTGGGTACTAGGGCAGCAGAGCCGTTCTGGAAGTTGTCTGCCTAGGTTTTCAATTTGGATGGAATGCGCCAGGAAAACCCCCCATAAGTTTATGTCTCATTACTCCTAGTTTGTTGTTTTAATTTTTTCAATTGGGGTAAAGGTTAGAAGGTTGCTTGTCCAAGGTGTACACACTCTGGTTCATCTACGTATTCTATATACCTATTTATGTAGAGATCCTCTTCCCGTGTAAATTATTACAGAGTGTTCCGTAATCCTTCCTTGCTATATGGTCGGTCTTTTTGATATATGTATATAATATGTATTTGTATACATATGGTAACGCTAATCTTCATGTATCCATTCCCCCCACCTTTCCTTTTAGATAAGCATAGTTTTTTTTAATAAGTCTGTGACTGACTTCCTCTGTGGAAATATGTTCATTTGTGTCAGTTATTAGATAACGCCTATAAGTGATATCATAGGATATAGGACTTTTGCTTTCCGACTTACCTCATGTTCTGTGATTATCTCCAAGATGATCTATGGTGCCTCAAAGAGCAGTGTTTCATTGTTTTCCATGGCTAGTATTCATTGTGTACATGGACCACTTCTTCTTTATCCTTTCATCTGTTGATGGACATTTTGGTTGCCTCACTGTCTTGTCTATTGTGAAAAAGGCTGCAGTGCTGCTTTTGCAGCCCGGGTCTTCTCCATTCTGGTCTTCTCAGGTGACAGGCCCTTTGGTGGGCCTGCTGGATTGAATGGTACCTCAATTTTTCCTTTTCAACGCAGCTCCTTTCTGTTCTCATTAGTAGCGTTTAACCCTTTTACATCTCACCAGCAGCTAGAGGGTACACAGTTCTCTAAAACCTCTTCAGCATTTATTGTTTGTAGACTTTTTGCCAATGGTCAGTCGACTGGTGTGAGTTGAAAACTTTTTGTAGATTAGATTGCATGAGTCTAATTCTTCCTGAGGCTGAGCTTTTATCCATTTTCCTTTCTTTAAAAAGAGAGCGAGTAAAACTTACCTCTTCATACTATCTTCGTGAACATTTTGCCTGTTTTGAATTTTTTTATCCATTCCCTACCTCAGCACAATTTTGAGGGCAGGTGTCCTTTACAGCCCTGAGTCCTTGTGAATGGTAAGTGACCATTAGCTGGGGGTTAAAAGCTGCTCTTGCGGGAATCGGCCACAAGGCGGCAGCATTTCTCCTTTACCAAATCTGGTTACTAGGGCAACAGAGCCTTACTGGAAGTGGTGTTCTAGGTTGTAAATTAGAATGGAATGTGCGAGGAAAAAGCCCTTTAAGTTTATGTCTCCTTACTTCTTGTTGGTATTTTTAACTTAATTTTTATTTTTTCTCACAGCAAACTTGATTACAATGTTTTGTTTGTTCTAGGTGTGCAAGATGTGGTTCTTTCACACATATACATATATCTATTCTTCTTCGGATCCTTTTCCCATGTAGGTTATGACACAATGTTGAGTAGTCTTCTCTTGGTATTGCGTAGGTCTTTGGTGATTCTATATTTCACATGTGTTTGTAGCTCTCTGTTAACCTCAATATGGTAATGTATCCAATCCTCACACCTGTCCATTTGGTGAACCATAAGATTTTTAATGAATCTATGATAGTGTTTCTCTGTGGAAATATCTTTGTTTGTATCATTTTTTAGGTACCACCTATATGTGATATGATAGGATATGTGTTGTTCGCTTTCTCACTTACTCCAAGTTGCGTGATTACTTCTAGACTCATCTATGGTGCTGGAAATGGCATTGTTTCATTTTTTTCACTAGCTCATATTCCATCTGTACAGGTAGCAGTTCTTCTTTGTCCACCCATCTGTCGGTGGACTCCTTGGTTACTTCCATATCTTGGCTATTGTAATACTATGCAATGCAGATTTGCGTGCCTGTGTCCTTCCAATTCTGTCTTCTTAGTTTATAGGTCCAGGAATAGGTCTGCTGGATCATATGGTAGCTCAATGTTTACCATTTAAAGGCACCTCTCTTCTGTTCTCCTTAGTGTCTCTTTCCAGGTTACGTCCCACTTAAAGGGGAGGGTATGTATTTCTTCCCAGCACCTTCAGGATTTATTCTTTGTAGTTTTTGCTGATGGTTATTCTGAGTGGTGTGAGCTGATACCTCTTTGTGGTTGAATTTGCATGTGTCTCATAATGCGTTGAAATTGAGCTTTAAGGCATGTCCTTTTTTTATATTCCCGGCTGTGATTAGAGCTTATTTCTTCAAAGTGTTTTCTTAAAGTATGTGTCACCATTTGAAATATGTTGGCCATCATCTCCCTCAAGACACTTTGAGGGCAGGTTTCATTTACAGCCCTGCAGTACTTGTTCATATGAAGTGACCATTAGCTCAGGCTTTAAACCTGCTTTTGCAGGTAACGGCCAGAGAGCGGCAGCCTTTCTACGTTCCCCTTGCTGGTACTAGGGAAACAGACCTACCGGCCAGTGGTGTTCTTCGGTTATAAATTAGAGTGCAATGTGCCCGGATAAACCCACAAATGTTGATGTCTCCTTGCTTTTGTTTGTTTTTAAATTTAATTTATATTTATTATGAGAGTAATATTCCATTGTGTACGTGGACCACTTCTTCTTGGTGCATTCCTCAGTTGATGGACATTTTCATTGCTTCCAAGTGCTGGCTATGGTAAATCTTGCTGGCGTACAGGTTTGCCAGCCTGTGACTTTTTGATTCTCATTTTCTCAGGTGATAGGCCAAGCAGTGGTTGTGATTGATTGACTGGTAGCTCAATGTTTCCCTTTTCAAAGCACCTACACTGTGTTTTCATTAGCGGCTCTTTACATGCCCCCCCCTTACAACCGAGGGTACGCATTTCTCCACACTCCCTTCACCGTTAATTTTTTGCAGCATTTTTCCTAATGGCCATTCTGACTGCTGTGAGCTGATAGGTTTTTGTAATATGGGTATGCATGTCATTAAATTTTTTACAATTCATCATATTCCTACGCCTTTTTCTTTCCTCTTAAAAGAAAAAACCGTGAGTACAATATAGCTCTTGAAATTGTCTTCTTCGAAGGTTGCCCTCTTTTGAATTTTTTGGTCGATTTTTGACCCCAGAAATTTTCTGGAGGGCAGGTGTCATTTACAGAACTGCAAGTTGGTGAAAATTTAGTGACCTTTTGCAGTGGGTTCAAAGCTGCTGTTGTGGGAAACGGCCACAAGGAGGTAGCATTTCTCCATTCCCCAATCTGGGTACTAGGGCAGCAGAGCCTTTCTGGAAGTCATTGTCCTAGGTTGTAAATTAGAATGGAATTTGCCAGGAGAAATCCCCATAAGTTTATGTCTCATTACTTCTTCTTGGTTTTTAAAAGTGTTTTAATCTGGGTAAAGTTTAGAATATTGTTTGTCCTGGGTGTACACAATCTGGTTCATTTGTACATTATGTATGTCTATTAATGTACAGATCCTCTTCCCATGTAAAATATTACAGTGTTCCGTCGACCTCCCTTGCTATATGTTCGGTCTTTTTGATACATGTATATAATATGTATTTGTATATGTATAGTAACACTAATCTTCATTTCTCAATTTCCCCCCTCCTTTCCTTTCAGATGAGCATAGTTTGTTTTCTAAGCCTGTGAGTGTCTTTCTCTTTGGAAATATGTTCATCTGTGCCAGTTATTAGATAATGCCATAAGTGATAATATAGGATATAGGTCTTTTGCTTTCCGACCTACTTCATGTTTTGTGATTATCTCCAGGCTCATCTATGGTGCCTCAAAGAGCAGTGCTTCAACGTTTTCCATGGCTAATATTCCATTGTGTACATGGACCACTTCTTCTTGGTGCATTCCTCTGTTGATGGACATTTTCGTTGCTTCCAAGTGTTGCCTATGGTAAATATTGCTGGGGTGCAGGATTGCCAGCCTGTGATTTTTGATTTTCCTTTTCTCAGGTGATAGACCCAGCAGTGGGTATGATTGATTGACTGGTATGGTAGCTCAACGTTTACCTTTTCAAGGCACCTCAATTGTGCTTTCATTAGTGGCTCTTACCACGTCCCCCTTAGAATCGAGGGTACGCATTTCTCCACAATCACGTCAGCATTTCTTGTTTGCAGCATTTTTGTTGATGGCCATTCTGACTGGTGTGAGCTGACCGGTTTTTGTAATTTGGGTTTACATGTCTGTAAAAATTCCTACAATTCATCATTTTTCCACGCCTTTTTCTTTTCTGTTAAAAGAAAAAAGAAAAAAAGTGTGAGTATAATATACCTCTTCAAATTTTCTTTTTGGAAGGTTGCACTCTAGAATTTTTTGTTCGATTTTCGACCTCAGTATTTTTTGGAGGGCCGGTGTCATTTACAGATCTGCAATTGGTGAATAATTAGTGACCTTTTGCAGTGGGTTCAAAGCTGCTGTTGTGGGAAACGGCCACAAGGATGCAGCATTTCTCGATTCCCAAATCTGGGTACTAGGGCAGCAGAGCCGTTCTGGAAGTTGTCTGCCTAGGTTTTCAATTTGGATGCAATGCGCCAGGAAAACCCCCCATAAGTTTATGTCTCATTACTCCTAGTTCGTTGTTTTAATTTTTTCAATTGGGGTAAAGGTTAGAAGGTTGCTTGTCCAAGGTGTACACACTCTGGTTCATCTACGTATTCTATATACCTATTTATGTAGAGATCCTCTTCCCGTGTAAATTATTACAGAGTGTTCCGTAATCCTTCCTTGCTATATGGTCGGTCTTTTTGATATATGTATATAATATGTATTTGTATACATATGGTAACGCTAATCTTCATGTATCCATTCCCCCCACCTTTCCTTTTAGATAAGCATAGTTTTTTTAATAAGTCTGTGACTGACTTCCTCTGTGGAAATATGTTCATTTGTGTCAGTTATTAGATAACGCCTATAAGTGATATCATAGGATATAGGACTTTTGCTTTCCGACTTACCTCATGTTCTGTGATTATCTCCAAGATGATCTATGGTGCCTCAAAGAGCAGTGTTTCATTGTTTTCCATGGCTAGTATTCATTGTGTACATGGACCACTTCTTCTTTATCCTTTCATCTGTTGATGGACATTTTGGTTGCCTCACTGTCTTGTCTATTGTGAAAAAGGCTGCAGTGCAGCTTTTGCAGCCCGGGTCTTCTCCATTCTGGTCTTCTCAGGTGACAGGCCCTTTGGTGCGCCTGCTGGATTGAATGGTACCTCAATTTTTCCTTTTCAACGCAGCTCCTTTCTGTTCTCATTATTAGCGTTTAACCCTTTTACATCTCACCAGCAGCTAGAGGGTACACAGTTCTCTAAAACCTCTTCAGCATTTATTGTTTGTAGACTTTTTGCCAATGGTCAGTCGACTGGTGTGAGTTGAAAACTTTTTGTAGATTAGATTGCATGAGTCTAATTCTTCCTGAGGCTGAGCTTTTATCCATTTTCCTTTCTTTAAAAAGAGAGCGAGTAAAACTTACCTCTTCATACTATCTTCGTGAACATTTTGCCTGTTTTGAATTTTTTTATCCATTCCCTACCTCCGCACAATTTTGAGGGCAGGTGTCCTTTACAGCCCTGAGTCCTTGTGAATGGTAAGTGACCATTAGCTGGGGGTTAAAAGCTGCTCTTGCGGGAATCGGCCACAAGGCGGCAGCATTTCTCCTTTACCAAATCTGGTTACTAGGGCAACAGAGCCTTACTGGAAGTGGTGTTCTAGGTTGTAAATTAGAATGGAATGTGCGAGGAAAAAGCCCTTTAAGTTTATGTCTCCTTACTTCTTGTTGGTATTTTTAACTTAATTTTTATTTTTTCTCACAGCAAACTTGATTACAATGTTTTGTTTGTTCTAGGTGTGCAAGATGTGGTTCTTTCACACATATACATATATCTATTCTTCTTCGGATCCTTTTCCCATGTAGGTTATGACACAATGTTGAGTAGTCTTCTCTTGGTATTGCGTAGGTCTTTGGTGATTCTATATTTCACATGTGTTTGTAGCTCTCTGTTAACCTCAATATGGTAATGTATCCAATCCTCACACCTGTCCATTTGGTGAACCATAAGATTTTTAATGAATCTATGATAGTGTTTCTCTGTGGAAATATCTTTGTTTGTATCATTTTTTAGGTACCACCTATATGTGATATGATAGGATATGTGTTGTTCGCTTTCTCACTTACTCCAAGTTGCGTGATTACTTCTAGACTCATCTATGGTGCTGGAAATGGCATTGTTTCATTTTTTTCACTAGCTCATATTCCATCTGTACAGGTAGCAGTTCTTCTTTGTCCACCCATCTGTCAGTGGACTCCTTGGTTACTTCCATATCTTGGCTATTGTAATACTATGCAATGCAGATTTGCGTGCCTGTGTCCTTCCAATTCTGTCTTCTTAGTTTATAGGTCCAGGAATAGGTCTGCTGGATCATATGGTAGCTCAATGTTTACCATTTAAAGGCACCTCTCTTCTGTTCTCCTTAGTGTCTCTTTCCAGGTTACGTCCCACTTAAAGGGGAGGGTATGTATTTCTTCCCAGCACCTTCAGGATTTATTCTTTGTAGTTTTTGCTGATGGTTATTCTGAGTGGTGTGAGCTGATACCTCTTTGTGGTTGAATTTGCATGTGTCTCATAATGCGTTGAAATTGAGCTTTAAGGCATGTCCTTTTTTTATATTCCCGGCTGCGATTAGAGCTTATTTCTTCAAAGTGTTTTCTTAAAGTATGTGTCACCATTTGAAATATGTTGGCCATCATCTCCCTCAAGACACTTTGAGGGCAGGTTTCATTTACAGCCCTGCAGTACTTGTTCATATGAAGTGACCATTAGCTCAGGCTTTAAACCTGCTTTTGCAGGTAACGGCCAGAGAGCGGCAGCCTTTCTACGTTCCCCTTGCTGGTACTAGGGAAACAGACCTACCGGCCAGTGGTGTTCTTCGGTTATAAATTAGAGTGCAATGTGCCCGGATAAACCCACAAATGTTGATGTCTCCTTGCTTTTGTTTGTTTTTAAATTTAATTTATATTTATTATGAGAGTAATATTCCATTGTGTACGTGGACCACTTCTTCTTGGTGCATTCCTCAGTTGATGGACATTTTCATTGCTTCCAAGTGCTGGCTATGGTAAATCTTGCTGGCGTACAGGTTTGCCAGCCTGTGACTTTTTGATTCTCATTTTCTCAGGTGATAGGCCAAGCAGTGGTTGTGATTGATTGACTGGTAGCTCAATGTTTCCCTTTTCAAAGCACCTACACTGTGTTTTCATTAGCGGCTCTTTACATGCCCCCCCCTTACAACCGAGGGTACGCATTTCTCCACACTCCCTTCACCGTTAATTTTTTGCAGCATTTTTCCTAATGGCCATTCTGACTGCTGTGAGCTGATAGGTTTTTGTAATATGGGTATGCATGTCATTAAATTTTTTACAATTCATCATATTCCTACGCCTTTTTCTTTCCTCTTAAAAGAAAAAACCGTGAGTACAATATAGCTCTTGAAATTGTCTTCTTCGAAGGTTGCCCTCTTTTGAATTTTTTGGTCGATTTTTGACCCCAGAAATTTTCTGGAGGGCAGGTGTCATTTACAGAACTGCAAGTTGGTGAAAATTTAGTGACCTTTTGCAGTGGGTTCAAAGCTGCTGTTGTGGGAAACGGCCACAAGGAGGTAGCATTTCTCCATTCCCCAATCTGGGTACTAGGGCAGCAGAGCCTTTCTGGAAGTCATTGTCCTAGGTTGTAAATTAGAATGGAATTTGCCAGGAGAAATCCCCATAAGTTTATGTCTCATTACTTCTTCTTGGTTTTTAAAAGTGTTTTAATCTGGGTAAAGTTTAGAATATTGTTTGTCCTGGGTGTACACAATCTGGTTCATTTGTACATTATGTATGTCTATTAATGTACAGATCCTCTTCCCATGTAAAATATTACAGTGTTCCGTCGACCTCCCTTGCTATATGTTCGGTCTTTTTGATACATGTATATAATATGTATTTGTATATGTATAGTAACACTAATCTTCATTTCTCAATTTCCCCCCTCCTTTCCTTTCAGATGAGCATAGTTTGTTTTCTAAGCCTGTGAGTGTCTTTCTCTTTGGAAATATGTTCATCTGTGCCAGTTATTAGATAATGCCATAAGTGATAATATAGGATATAGGTCTTTTGCTTTCCGACCTACTTCATGTTTTGTGATTATCTCCAGGCTCATCTATGGTGCCTCAAAGAGCAGTGCTTCAACGTTTTCCATGGCTAATATTCCATTGTGTACATGGACCACTTCTTCTTGGTGCATTCCTCTGTTGATGGACATTTTCGTTGCTTCCAAGTGTTGCCTATGGTAAATATTGCTGGGGTGCAGGATTGCCAGCCTGTGATTTTTGATTTTCCTTTTCTCAGGTGATAGACCCAGCAGTGGGTATGATTGATTGACTGGTATGGTAGCTCAACGTTTACCTTTTCAAGGCACCTCAATTGTGCTTTCATTAGTGGCTCTTACCACGTCCCCCTTAGAATCGAGGGTACGCATTTCTCCACAATCACGTCAGCATTTCTTGTTTGCAGCATTTTTGTTGATGGCCATTCTGACTGGTGTGAGCTGACCGGTTTTTGTAATTTGGGTTTACATGTCTGTAAAAATTCCTACAATTCATCATTTTTCCACGCCTTTTTCTTTTCTGTTAAAAGAAAAAAGAAAAAAAGTGTGAGTATAATATACCTCTTCAAATTTTCTTTTTGGAAGGTTGCACTCTAGAATTTTTTGTTCGATTTTCGACCTCAGTATTTTTTGGAGGGCCGGTGTCATTTACAGACCTGCAATTGGTGAATAATTAGTGACCTTTTGCAGTGGGTTCAAAGCTGCTGTTGTGGGAAACGGCCACAAGGATGCAGCATTTCTCGATTCCCAAATCTGGGTACTAGGGCAGCAGAGCCGTTCTGGAAGTTGTCTGCCTAGGTTTTCAATTTGGATGCAATGCGCCAGGAAAACCCCCCATAAGTTTATGTCTCATTACTCCTAGTTCGTTGTTTTAATTTTTTCAATTGGGGTAAAGTTTAGAAGGTTGCTTGTCCAAGGTGTACACACTCTGGTTCATCTACATATTCTATATACCTATTTATGTAGAGATCCTCTTCCCGTGTAAATTATTACAGAGTGTTCCGTAATCCTTCCTTGCTATATGGTCGGTCTTTTTGATATATGTATATAATATGTATTTGTATACATATGGTAACGCTAATCTTCATGTATCCATTCCCCCCACCTTTCCTTTTAGATAAGCATAGTTTTTTTTAGTAAGTCTGTGACTGACTTCCTCTGTGGAAATATGTTCATTTGTGTCAGTTATTAGATAACGCCTATAAGTGATATCATAGGATATAGGACTTTTGCTTTCCGACTTACCTCATGTTCTGTGATTATCTCCAAGATGATCTATGGTGCCTCAAAGAGCAGTGTTTCATTGTTTTCCATGGCTAGTATTCATTGTGTACATGGACCACTTCTTCTTTATCCTTTCATCTGTTGATGGACATTTTGGTTGCCTCACTGTCTTGTCTATTGTGAAAAAGGCTGCAGTGCAGCTTTTGCAGCCCGGGTCTTCTCCATTCTGGTCTTCTCAGGTGACAGGCCCTTTGGTGCGCCTGCTGGATTGAATGGTACCTCAATTTTTCCTTTTCAACGCAGCTCCTTTCTGTTCTCATTATTAGCGTTTAACCCTTTTACATCTCACCAGCAGCTAGAGGGTACACAGTTCTCTAAAACCTCTTCAGCATTTATTGTTTGTAGACTTTTTGCCAATGGTCAGTCGACTGGTGTGAGTTGAAAACTTTTTGTAGATTAGATTGCATGAGTCTAATTCTTCCTGAGGCTGAGCTTTTATCCATTTTCCTTTCTTTAAAAAGAGAGCGAGTAAAACTTACCTCTTCATACTATCTTCGTGAACATTTTGCCTGTTTTGAATTTTTTTATCCATTCCCTACCTCAGCACAATTTTGAGGGCAGGTGTCCTTTACAGCCCTGAGTCCTTGTGAATGGTAAGTGACCATTAGCTGGGGGTTAAAAGCTGCTCTTGCGGGAATCGGCCACAAGGCGGCAGCATTTCTCCTTTACCAAATCTGGTTACTAGGGCAACAGAGCCTTACTGGAAGTGGTGTTCTAGGTTGTAAATTAGAATGGAATGTGCGAGGAAAAAGCCCTTTAAGTTTATGTCTCCTTACTTCTTGTTGGTATTTTTAACTTAATTTTTATTTTTTCTCACAGCAAACTTGATTACAATGTTTTGTTTGTTCTAGGTGTGCAAGATGTGGTTCTTTCACACATATACATATATCTATTCTTCTTCGGATCCTTTTCCCATGTAGGTTATGACACAATGTTGAGTAGTCTTCTCTTGGTATTGCGTAGGTCTTTGGTGATTCTATATTTCACATGTGTTTGTAGCTCTCTGTTAACCTCAATATGGTAATGTATCCAATCCTCACACCTGTCCATTTGGTGAACCATAAGATTTTTAATGAATCTATGATAGTGTTTCTCTGTGGAAATATCTTTGTTTGTATCATTTTTTAGGTACCACCTATATGTGATATGATAGGATATGTGTTGTTCGCTTTCTCACTTACTCCAAGTTGCGTGATTACTTCTAGACTCATCTATGGTGCTGGAAATGGCATTGTTTCATTTTTTTCACTAGCTCATATTCCATCTGTACAGGTAGCAGTTCTTCTTTGTCCACCCATCTGTCGGTGGACTCCTTGGTTACTTCCATATCTTGGCTATTGTAATACTATGCAATGCAGATTTGCGTGCCTGTGTCCTTCCAATTCTGTCTTCTTAGTTTATAGGTCCAGGAATAGGTCTGCTGGATCATATGGTAGCTCAATGTTTACCATTTAAAGGCACCTCTCTTCTGTTCTCCTTAGTGTCTCTTTCCAGGTTACGTCCCACTTAAAGGGGAGGGTATGTATTTCTTCCCAGCACCTTCAGGATTTATTCTTTGTAGTTTTTGCTGATGGTTATTCTGAGTGGTGTGAGCTGATACCTCTTTGTGGTTGAATTTGCATGTGTCTCATAATGCGTTGAAATTGAGCTTTAAGGCATGTCCTTTTTTTATATTCCCGGCTGCGATTAGAGCTTATTTCTTCAAAGTGTTTTCTTAAAGTATGTGTCACCATTTGAAATATGTTGGCCATCATCTCCCTCAAGACACTTTGAGGGCAGGTTTCATTTACAGCCCTGCAGTACTTGTTCATATGAAGTGACCATTAGCTCAGGCTTTAAACCTGCTTTTGCAGGTAACGGCCAGAGAGCGGCAGCCTTTCTACGTTCCCCTTGCTGGTACTAGGGAAACAGACCTACCGGCCAGTGGTGTTCTTCGGTTATAAATTAGAGTGCAATGTGCCCGGATAAACCCACAAATGTTGATGTCTCCTTGCTTTTGTTTGTTTTTAAATTTAATTTATATTTATTATGAGAGTAATATTCCATTGTGTACGTGGACCACTTCTTCTTGGTGCATTCCTCAGTTGATGGACATTTTCATTGCTTCCAAGTGCTGGCTATGGTAAATCTTGCTGGCGTACAGGTTTGCCAGCCTGTGACTTTTTGATTCTCATTTTCTCAGGTGATAGGCCAAGCAGTGGTTGTGATTGATTGACTGGTAGCTCAGTGTTTCCCTTTTCAAAGCACCTACACTGTGTTTTCATTAGCGGCTCTTTACATGCCCCCCCCTTACAACCGAGGGTACGCATTTCTCCACACTCCCTTCACCGTTAATTTTTTGCAGCATTTTTCCTAATGGCCATTCTGACTGCTGTGAGCTGATAGGTTTTTGTAATATGGGTATGCATGTCATTAAATTTTTTACAATTCATCATATTCCTACGCCTTTTTCTTTCCTCTTAAAAGAAAAAACCGTGAGTACAATATAGCTCTTGAAATTGTCTTCTTCGAAGGTTGCCCTCTTTTGAATTTTTTGGTCGATTTTTGACCCCAGAAATTTTCTGGAGGGCAGGTGTCATTTACAGAACTGCAAGTTGGTGAAAATTTAGTGACCTTTTGCAGTGGGTTCAAAGCTGCTGTTGTGGGAAACGGCCACAAGGAGGTAGCATTTCTCCATTCCCCAATCTGGGTACTAGGGCAGCAGAGCCTTTCTGGAAGTCATTGTCCTAGGTTGTAAATTAGAATGGAATTTGCCAGGAGAAATCCCCATAAGTTTATGTCTCATTACTTCTTCTTGGTTTTTAAAAGTGTTTTAATCTGGGTAAAGTTTAGAATATTGTTTGTCCTGGGTGTACACAATCTGGTTCATTTGTACATTATGTATGTCTATTAATGTACAGATCCTCTTCCCATGTAAAATATTACAGTGTTCCGTCGACCTCCCTTGCTATATGTTCGGTCTTTTTGATACATGTATATAATATGTATTTGTATATGTATAGTAACACTAATCTTCATTTCTCAATTTCCCCCCTCCTTTCCTTTCAGATGAGCATAGTTTGTTTTCTAAGCCTGTGAGTGTCTTTCTCTTTGGAAATATGTTCATCTGTGCCAGTTATTAGATAATGCCATAAGTGATAATATAGGATATAGGTCTTTTGCTTTCCGACCTACTTCATGTTTTGTGATTATCTCCAGGCTCATCTATGGTGCCTCAAAGAGCAGTGCTTCAATGTTTTCCATGGCTAATATTCCATTGTGTACATGGACCACTTCTTCTTGGTGCATTCCTCTGTTGATGGACATTTTCGTTGCTTCCAAGTGTTGCCTATGGTAAATATTGCTGGGGTGCAGGATTGCCAGCCTGTGATTTTTGATTTTCCTTTTCTCAGGTGATAGACCCAGCAGTGGGTATGATTGATTGACTGGTATGGTAGCTCAACGTTTACCTTTTCAAGGCACCTCAATTGTGCTTTCATTAGTGGCTCTTACCACGTCCCCCTTAGAATCGAGGGTACGCATTTCTCCACAATCACGTCAGCATTTCTTGTTTGCAGCATTTTTGTTGATGGCCATTCTGACTGGTGTGAGCTGACCGGTTTTTGTAATTTGGGTTTACATGTCTGTAAAACTTCCTACAATTCATCATTTTTCCACGCCTTTTTCTTTTCTGTTAAAAGAAAAAAGAAAAAAAGTGTGAGTATAATATACCTCTTCAAATTTTCTTTTTGGAAGGTTGCACTCTAGAATTTTTTGTTCGATTTTCGACCTCAGTATTTTTTGGAGGGCCGGTGTCATTTACAGACCTGCAATTGGTGAATAATTAGTGACCTTTTGCAGTGGGTTCAAAGCTGCTGTTGTGGGAAACGGCCACAAGGATGCAGCATTTCTCGATTCCCAAATCTGGGTACTAGGGCAGCAGAGCCGTTCTGGAAGTTGTCTGCCTAGGTTTTCAATTTGGATGGAATGCGCCAGGAAAACCCCCCATAAGTTTATGTCTCATTACTCCTAGTTCGTTGTTTTAATTTTTTCAATTGGGGTAAAGGGTAGAAGGTTGCTTGTCCAAGGTGTACACACTCTGGTTCATCTACATATTCTATATACCTATTTATGTAGAGATCCTCTTCCCGTGTAAATTATTACAGAGTGTTCCGTAATCCTTCCTTGCTATATGGTCGGTCTTTTTGATATATGTATATAATATGTATTTGTATACATATGGTAACGCTAATCTTCATGTATCCATTCCCCCCACCTTTCCTTTTAGATAAGCATAGTTTTTTTTTAGTAAGTCTGTGACTGACTTCCTCTGTGGAAATATGTTCATTTGTGTCAGTTATTAGATAACGCCTATAAGTGATATCATAGGATATAGGACTTTTGCTTTCCGACTTACCTCATGTTCTGTGATTATCTCCAAGATGATCTATGGTGCCTCAAAGAGCAGTGTTTCATTGTTTTCCATGGCTAGTATTCATTGTGTACATGGACCACTTCTTCTTTATCCTTTCATCTGTTGATGGACATTTTGGTTGCCTCACTGTCTTGTCTATTGTGAAAAAGGCTGCAGTGCAGCTTTTGCAGCCCGGGTCTTCTCCATTCTGGTCTTCTCAGGTGACAGGCCCTTTGGTGCGCCTGCTGGATTGAATGGTACCTCAATTTTTCCTTTTCAACGCAGCTCCTTTCTGTTCTCATTATTAGCGTTTAACCCTTTTACATCTCACCAGCAGCTAGAGGGTACACAGTTCTCTAAAACCTCTTCAGCATTTATTGTTTGTAGACTTTTTGCCAATGGTCAGTCGACTGGTGTGAGTTGAAAACTTTTTGTAGATTAGATTGCATGAGTCTAATTCTTCCTGAGGCTGAGCTTTTATCCATTTTCCTTTCTTTAAAAAGAGAGCGAGTAAAACTTACCTCTTCATACTATCTTCGTGAACATTTTGCCTGTTTTGAATTTTTTTATCCATTCCCTACCTCAGCACAATTTTGAGGGCAGGTGTCCTTTACAGCCCTGAGTCCTTGTGAATGGTAAGTGACCATTAGCTGGGGGTTAAAAGCTGCTCTTGCGGGAATCGGCCACAAGGCGGCAGCATTTCTCCTTTACCAAATCTGGTTACTAGGGCAACAGAGCCTTACTGGAAGTGGTGTTCTAGGTTGTAAATTAGAATGGAATGTGCGAGGAAAAAGCCCTTTAAGTTTATGTCTCCTTACTTCTTGTTGGTATTTTTAACTTAATTTTTATTTTTTCTCACAGCAAACTTGATTACAATGTTTTGTTTGTTCTAGGTGTGCAAGATGTGGTTCTTTCACACATATACATATATCTATTCTTCTTCGGATCCTTTTCCCATGTAGGTTATGACACAATGTTGAGTAGTCTTCTCTTGGTATTGCGTAGGTCTTTGGTGATTCTATATTTCACATGTGTTTGTAGCTCTCTGTTAACCTCAATATGGTAATGTATCCAATCCTCACACCTGTCCATTTGGTGAACCATAAGATTTTTAATGAATCTATGATAGTGTTTCTCTGTGGAAATATCTTTGTTTGTATCATTTTTTAGGTACCACCTATATGTGATATGATAGGATATGTGTTGTTCGCTTTCTCACTTACTCCAAGTTGCGTGATTACTTCTAGACTCATCTATGGTGCTGGAAATGGCATTGTTTCATTTTTTTCACTAGCTCATATTCCATCTGTACAGGTAGCAGTTCTTCTTTGTCCACCCATCTGTCGGTGGACTCCTTGGTTACTTCCATATCTTGGCTATTGTAATACTATGCAATGCAGATTTGCGTGCCTGTGTCCTTCCAATTCTGTCTTCTTAGTTTATAGGTCCAGGAATAGGTCTGCTGGATCATATGGTAGCTCAATGTTTACCATTTAAAGGCACCTCTCTTCTGTTCTCCTTAGTGTCTCTTTCCAGGTTACGTCCCACTTAAAGGGGAGGGTATGTATTTCTTCCCAGCACCTTCAGGATTTATTCTTTGTAGTTTTTGCTGATGGTTATTCTGAGTGGTGTGAGCTGATACCTCTTTGTGGTTGAATTTGCATGTGTCTCATAATGCGTTGAAATTGAGCTTTAAGGCATGTCCTTTTTTTATATTCCCGGCTGCGATTAGAGCTTATTTCTTCAAAGTGTTTTCTTAAAGTATGTGTCACCATTTGAAATATGTTGGCCATCATCTCCCTCAAGACACTTGGAGGGCAGGTTTCATTTACAGCCCTGCAGTACTTGTTCATATGAAGTGACCATTAGCTCAGGCTTTAAACCTGCTTTTGCAGGTAACGGCCAGAGAGCGGCAGCCTTTCTACGTTCCCCTTGCTGGTACTAGGGAAACAGACCTACCGGCCAGTGGTGTTCTTCGGTTATAAATTAGAGTGCAATGTGCCCGGATAAACCCACAAATGTTGATGTCTCCTTGCTTTTGTTTGTTTTTAAATTTAATTTATATTTATTATGAGAGTAATATTCCATTGTGTACGTGGACCACTTCTTCTTGGTGCATTCCTCAGTTGATGGACATTTTCATTGCTTCCAAGTGCTGGCTATGGTAAATCTTGCTGGCATACAGGTTTGCCAGCCTGTGACTTTTTGATTCTCATTTTCTCAGGTGATAGGCCAAGCAGTGGTTGTGATTGATTGACTGGTAGCTCAATGTTTCCCTTTTCAAAGCACCTACACTGTGTTTTCATTAGCGGCTCTTTACATGCCCCCCCCTTACAACCGAGGGTACGCATTTCTCCACACTCCCTTCACCGTTAATTTTTTGCAGCATTTTTCCTAATGGCCATTCTGACTGCTGTGAGCTGATAGGTTTTTGTAATATGGGTATGCATGTCATTAAATTTTTTACAATTCATCATATTCCTACGCCTTTTTCTTTCCTCTTAAAAGAAAAAACCGTGAGTACAATATAGCTCTTGAAATTGTCTTCTTCGAAGGTTGCCCTCTTTTGAATTTTTTGGTCGATTTTTGACCCCAGAAAATTTCTGGAGGGCAGGTGTCATTTACAGAACTGCAAGTTGGTGAAAATTTAGTGACCTTTTGCAGTGGGTTCAAAGCTGCTGTTGTGGGAAACGGCCACAAGGAGGTAGCATTTCTCCATTCCCCAATCTGGGTACTAGGGCAGCAGAGCCTTTCTGGAAGTCATTGTCCTAGGTTGTAAATTGGAATGGAATTTGCCAGGAGAAATCCCCATAAGTTTATGTCTCATTACGTCTTCTTGGTTTTTAAAAGTGTTTTAATCTGGGTAAAGTTTAGAATATTGTTTGTCCTGGGTGTACACAATCTGGTTCATTTGTACATTATGTATGTCTATTAATGTACAGATCCTCTTCCCATGTAAAATATTACAGTGTTCCGTCGACCTCCCTTGCTATATGTTCGGTCTTTTTGATACATGTATATAATATGTATTTGTATATGTATAGTAACTCTAATCTTCATTTCTCAATTTCCCCCCTCCTTTCCTTTCAGATGAGCATAGTTTGTTTTCTAAGCCTGTGAGTGTCTTTCTCTTTGGAAATATGTTCATCTGTGCCAGTTATTAGATAATGCCATAAGTGATAATATAGGATATAGGTCTTTTGCTTTCCGACCTACTTCATGTTTTGTGATTATCTCCAGGCTCATCTATGGTGCCTCAAAGAGCAGTGCTTCAACGTTTTCCATGGCTAATATTCCATTGTGTACATGGACCACTTCTTCTTGGTGCATTCCTCTGTTGATGGACATTTTCGTTGCTTCCAAGTGTTGCCTATGGTAAATATTGCTGGGGTGCAGGATTGCCAGCCTGTGATTTTTGATTTTCCTTTTCTCAGGTGATAGACCCAGCAGTGGGTATGATTGATTGACTGGTATGGTAGCTCAACGTTTACCTTTTCAAGGCACCTCAATTGTGCTTTCATTAGTGGCTCTTACCACGTCCCCCTTAGAATCGAGGGTACGCATTTCTCCACAATCACGTCAGCATTTCTTGTTTGCAGCATTTTTGTTGATGGCCATTCTGACTGGTGTGAGCTGACCGGTTTTTGTAATTTGGGTTTACATGTCTGTAAAAATTCCTACAATTCATCATTTTTCCACGCCTTTTTCTTTTCTGTTAAAAGAAAAAAGAAAAAAAGTGTGAGTATAATATACCTCTTCAAATTTTCTTTTTGGAAGGTTGCACTCTAGAATTTTTTGTTCGATTTTCGACCTCAGTATTTTTTGGAGGGCCGGTGTCATTTACAGACCTGCAATTGGTGAATAATTAGTGACCTTTTGCAGTGGGTTCAAAGCTGCTGTTGTGGGAAACGGCCACAAGGATGCAGCATTTCTCGATTCCCAAATCTGGGTACTAGGGCAGCAGAGCCGTTCTGGAAGTTGTCTGCCTAGGTTTTCAATTTGGATGCAATGCGCCAGGAAAACCCCCCATAAGTTTATGTCTCATTACTCCTAGTTCGTTGTTTTAATTTTTTCAATTGGGGTAAAGGGTAGAAGGTTGCTTGTCCAAGGTGTACACACTCTGGTTCATCTACATATTCTATATACCTATTTATGTAGAGATCCTCTTCCCGTGTAAATTATTACAGAGTGTTCCGTAATCCTTCCTTGCTATATGGTCGGTCTTTTTGATATATGTATATAATATGTATTTGTATACATATGGTAACGCTAATCTTCATGTATCCATTCCCCCCACCTTTCCTTTTAGATAAGCATAGTTTTTTTTAGTAAGTCTGTGACTGACTTCCTCTGTGGAAATATGTTCATTTGTGTCAGTTATTAGATAACGCCTATAAGTGATATCATGGATATAGGACTTTTGCTTTCCGACTTACCTCATGTTCTGTGATTATCTCCAAGATGATCTATGGTGCCTCAAAGAGCAGTGTTTCATTGTTTTCCATGGCTAGTATTCATTGTGTACATGGACCACTTCTTCTTTATCCTTTCATCTGTTGATGGACATTTTGGTTGCCTCACTGTCTTGTCTATTGTGAAAAAGGCTGCAGTGCAGCTTTTGCAGCCCGGGTCTTCTCCATTCTGGTCTTCTCAGGTGACAGGCCCTTTGGTGCGCCTGCTGGATTGAATGGTACCTCAATTTTTCCTTTTCAACGCAGCTCCTTTCTGTTCTCATTATTAGCGTTTAACCCTTTTACATCTCACCAGCAGCTAGAGGGTACACAGTTCTCTAAAACCTCTTCAGCATTTATTGTTTGTAGACTTTTTGCCAATGGTCAGTCGACTGGTGTGAGTTGAAAACTTTTTGTAGATTAGATTGCATGAGTCTAATTCTTCCTGAGGCTGAGCTTTTATCCATTTTCCTTTCTTTAAAAAGAGAGCGAGTAAAACTTACCTCTTCATACTATCTTCGTGAACATTTTGCCTGTTTTGAATTTTTTTATCCATTCCCTACCTCAGCACAATTTTGAGGGCAGGTGTCCTTTACAGCCCTGAGTCCTTGTGAATGGTAAGTGACCATTAGCTGTGGGTTAAAAGCTGCTCTTGCGGGAATCGGCCACAAGGCGGCAGCATTTCTCCTTTACCAAATCTGGTTACTAGGGCAACAGAGCCTTACTGGAAGTGGTGTTCTAGGTTGTAAATTAGAATGGAATGTGCGAGGAAAAAGCCCTTTAAGTTTATGTCTCCTTACTTCTTGTTGGTATTTTTAACTTAATTTTTATTTTTTCTCACAGCAAACTTGATTACAATGTTTTGTTTGTTCTAGGTGTGCAAGATGTGGTTCTTTCACACATATACATATATCTATTCTTCTTCGGATCCTTTTCCCATGTAGGTTATGACACAATGTTGAGTAGTCTTCTCTTGGTATTGCGTAGGTCTTTGGTGATTCTATATTTCACATGTGTTTGTAGCTCTCTGTTAACCTCAATATGGTAATGTATCCAATCCTCACACCTGTCCATTTGGTGAACCATAAGATTTTTAATGAATCTATGATAGTGTTTCTCTGTGGAAATATCTTTGTTTGTATCATTTTTTAGGTACCACCTATATGTGATATGATAGGATATGTGTTGTTCGCTTTCTCACTTACTCCAAGTTGCGTGATTACTTCTAGACTCATCTATGGTGCTGGAAATGGCATTGTTTCATTTTTTTCACTAGCTCATATTCCATCTGTACAGGTAGCAGTTCTTCTTTGTCCACCCATCTGTCGGTGGACTCCTTGGTTACTTCCATATCTTGGCTATTGTAATACTATGCAATGCAGATTTGCGTGCCTGTGTCCTTCCAATTCTGTCTTCTTAGTTTATAGGTCCAGGAATAGGTCTGCTGGATCATATGGTAGCTCAATGTTTACCATTTAAAGGCACCTCTCTTCTGTTCTCCTTAGTGTCTCTTTCCAGGTTACGTCCCACTTAAAGGGGAGGGTATGTATTTCTTCCCAGCACCTTCAGGATTTATTCTTTGTAGTTTTTGCTGATGGTTATTCTGAGTGGTGTGAGCTGATACCTCTTTGTGGTTGAATTTGCATGTGTCTCATAATGCGTTGAAATTGAGCTTTAAGGCATGTCCTTTTTTTATATTCCCGGCTGCGATTAGAGCTTATTTCTTCAAAGTGTTTTCTTAAAGTATGTGTCACCATTTGAAATATGTTGGCCATCATCTCCCTCAAGACACTTGGAGGGCAGGTTTCATTTACAGCCCTGCAGTACTTGTTCATATGAAGTGACCATTAGCTCAGGCTTTAAACCTGCTTTTGCAGGTAACGGCCAGAGAGCGGCAGCCTTTCTACGTTCCCCTTGCTGGTACTAGGGAAACAGACCTACCGGCCAGTGGTGTTCTTCGGTTATAAATTAGAGTGCAATGTGCCCGGATAAACCCACAAATGTTGATGTCTCCTTGCTTTTGTTTGTTTTTAAATTTAATTTATATTTATTATGAGAGTAATATTCCATTGTGTACGTGGACCACTTCTTCTTGGTGCATTCCTCAGTTGATGGACATTTTCATTGCTTCCAAGTGCTGGCTATGGTAAATCTTGCTGGCGTACAGGTTTGCCAGCCTGTGACTTTTTGATTCTCATTTTCTCAGGTGATAGGCCAAGCAGTGGTTGTGATTGATTGACTGGTAGCTCAATGTTTCCCTTTTCAAAGCACCTACACTGTGTTTTCATTAGCGGCTCTTTACATGCCCCCCCCTTACAACCGAGGGTACGCATTTCTCCACACTCCCTTCACCGTTAATTTTTTGCAGCATTTTTCCTAATGGCCATTCTGACTGCTGTGAGCTGATAGGTTTTTGTAATATGGGTATGCATGTCATTAAATTTTTTACAATTCATCATATTCCTACGCCTTTTTCTTTCCTCTTAAAAGAAAAAACCGTGAGTACAATATAGCTCTTGAAATTGTCTTCTTCGAAGGTTGCCCTCTTTTGAATTTTTTGGTCGATTTTTGACCCCAGAAATTTTCTGGAGGGCAGGTGTCATTTACAGAACTGCAAGTTGGTGAAAATTTAGTGACCTTTTGCAGTGGGTTCAAAGCTGCTGTTGTGGGAAACGGCCACAAGGAGGTAGCATTTCTCCATTCCCCAATCTGGGTACTAGGGCAGCAGAGCCTTTCTGGAAGTCATTGTCCTAGGTTGTAAATTGGAATGGAATTTGCCAGGAGAAATCCCCATAAGTTTATGTCTCATTACTTCTTCTTGGTTTTTAAAAGTGTTTTAATCTGGGTAAAGTTTAGAATATTGTTTGTCCTGGGTGTACACAATCTGGTTCATTTGTACATTATGTATGTCTATTAATGTACAGATCCTCTTCCCATGTAAAATATTACAGTGTTCCGTCGACCTCCCTTGCTATATGTTCGGTCTTTTTGATACATGTATATAATATGTATTTGTATATGTATAGTAACACTAATCTTCATTTCTCAATTTCCCCCCTCCTTTCCTTTCAGATGAGCATAGTTTGTTTTCTAAGCCTGTGAGTGTCTTTCTCTTTGGAAATATGTTCATCTGTGCCAGTTATTAGATAATGCCATAAGTGATAATATAGGATATAGGTCTTTTGCTTTCCGACCTACTTCATGTTTTGTGATTATCTCCAGGCTCATCTATGGTGCCTCAAAGAGCAGTGCTTCAACGTTTTCCATGGCTAATATTCCATTGTGTACATGGACCACTTCTTCTTGGTGCATTCCTCTGTTGATGGACATTTTCGTTGCTTCCAAGTGTTGCCTATGGTAAATATTGCTGGGGTGCAGGATTGCCAGCCTGTGATTTTTGATTTTCCTTTTCTCAGGTGATAGACCCAGCAGTGGGTATGATTGATTGACTGGTATGGTAGCTCAACGTTTACCTTTTCAAGGCACCTCAATTGTGCTTTCATTAGTGGCTCTTACCACGTCCCCCTTAGAATCGAGGGTACGCATTTCTCCACAATCACGTCAGCATTTCTTGTTTGCAGCATTTTTGTTGATGGCCATTCTGACTGGTGTGAGCTGACCGGTTTTTGTAATTTGGGTTTACATGTCTGTAAAAATTCCTACAATTCATCATTTTTCCACGCCTTTTTCTTTTCTGTTAAAAGAAAAAAGAAAAAAAGTGTGAGTATAATATACCTCTTCAAATTTTCTTTTTGGAAGGTTGCACTCTAGAATTTTTTGTTCGATTTTCGACCTCAGTATTTTTTGGAGGGCCGGTGTCATTTACAGACCTGCAATTGGTGAATAATTAGTGACCTTTTGCAGTGGGTTCAAAGCTGCTGTTGTGGGAAACGGCCACAAGGATGCAGCATTTCTCGATTCCCAAATCTGGGTACTAGGGCAGCAGAGCCGTTCTGGAAGTTGTCTGCCTAGGTTTTCAATTTGGATGGAATGCGCCAGGAAAACCCCCCATAAGTTTATGTCTCATTACTCCTAGTTCGTTGTTTTAATTTTTTCAATTGGGGTAAAGGGTAGAAGGTTGCTTGTCCAAGGTGTACACACTCTGGTTCATCTACATATTCTATATACCTATTTATGTAGAGATCCTCTTCCCGTGTAAATTATTACAGAGTGTTCCGTAATCCTTCCTTGCTATATGGTCGGTCTTTTTGATATATGTATATAATATGTATTTGTATACATATGGTAACGCTAATCTTCATGTATCCATTCCCCCCACCTTTCCTTTTAGATAAGCATAGTTTTTTTTTAGTAAGTCTGTGACTGACTTCCTCTGTGGAAATATGTTCATTTGTGTCAGTTATTAGATAACGCCTATAAGTGATATCATAGGATATAGGACTTTTGCTTTCCGACTTACCTCATGTTCTGTGATTATCTCCAAGATGATCTATGGTGCCTCAAAGAGCAGTGTTTCATTGTTTTCCATGGCTAGTATTCATTGTGTACATGGACCACTTCTTCTTTATCCTTTCATCTGTTGATGGACATTTTGGTTGCCTCACTGTCTTGTCTATTGTGAAAAAGGCTGCAGTGCAGCTTTTGCAGCCCGGGTCTTCTCCATTCTGGTCTTCTCAGGTGACAGGCCCTTTGGTGCGCCTGCTGGATTGAATGGTACCTCAATTTTTCCTTTTCAACGCAGCTCCTTTCTGTTCTCATTATTAGCGTTTAACCCTTTTACATCTCACCAGCAGCTAGAGGGTACACAGTTCTCTAAAACCTCTTCAGCATTTATTGTTTGTAGACTTTTTGCCAATGGTCAGTCGACTGGTGTGAGTTGAAAACTTTTTGTAGATTAGATTGCATGAGTCTAATTCTTCCTGAGGCTGAGCTTTTATCCATTTTCCTTTCTTTAAAAAGAGAGCGAGTAAAACTTACCTCTTCATACTATCTTCGTGAACATTTTGCCTGTTTTGAATTTTTTTATCCATTCCCTACCTCAGCACAATTTTGAGGGCAGGTGTCCTTTACAGCCCTGAGTCCTTGTGAATGGTAAGTGACCATTAGCTGGGGGTTAAAAGCTGCTCTTGCGGGAATCGGCCACAAGGCGGCAGCATTTCTCCTTTACCAAATCTGGTTACTAGGGCAACAGAGCCTTACTGGAAGTGGTGTTCTAGGTTGTAAATTAGAATGGAATGTGCGAGGAAAAAGCCCTTTAAGTTTATGTCTCCTTACTTCTTGTTGGTATTTTTAACTTAATTTTTATTTTTTCTCACAGCAAACTTGATTACAATGTTTTGTTTGTTCTAGGTGTGCAAGATGTGGTTCTTTCACACATATACATATATCTATTCTTCTTCGGATCCTTTTCCCATGTAGGTTATGACACAATGTTGAGTAGTCTTCTCTTGGTATTACGTAGGTCTTTGGTGATTCTATATTTCACATGTGTTTGTAGCTCTCTGTTAACCTCAATATGGTAATGTATCCAATCCTCACACCTGTCCATTTGGTGAACCATAAGATTTTTAATGAATCTATGATAGTGTTTCTCTGTGGAAATATCTTTGTTTGTATCATTTTTTAGGTACCACCTATATGTGATATGATAGGATATGTGTTGTTCGCTTTCTCACTTACTCCAAGTTGCGTGATTACTTCTAGACTCATCTATGGTGCTGGAAATGGCATTGTTTCATTTTTTTCACTAGCTCATATTCCATCTGTACAGGTAGCAGTTCTTCTTTGTCCACCCATCTGTCGGTGGACTCCTTGGTTACTTCCATATCTTGGCTATTGTAATACTATGCAATGCAGATTTGCGTGCCTGTGTCCTTCCAATTCTGTCTTCTTAGTTTATAGGTCCAGGAATAGGTCTGCTGGATCATATGGTAGCTCAATGTTTACCATTTAAAGGCACCTCTCTTCTGTTCTCCTTAGTGTCTCTTTCCAGGTTACGTCCCACTTAAAGGGGAGGGTATGTATTTCTTCCCAGCACCTTCAGGATTTATTCTTTGTAGTTTTTGCTGATGGTTATTCTGAGTGGTGTGAGCTGATACCTCTTTGTGGTTGAATTTGCATGTGTCTCATAATGCGTTGAAATTGAGCTTTAAGGCATGTCCTTTTTTTATATTCCCGGCTGCGATTAGAGCTTATTTCTTCAAAGTGTTTTCTTAAAGTATGTGTCACCATTTGAAATATGTTGGCCATCATCTCCCTCAAGACACTTGGAGGGCAGGTTTCATTTACAGCCCTGCAGTACTTGTTCATATGAAGTGACCATTAGCTCAGGCTTTAAACCTGCTTTTGCAGGTAACGGCCAGAGAGCGGCAGCCTTTCTACGTTCCCCTTGCTGGTACTAGGGAAACAGACCTACCGGCCAGTGGTGTTCTTCGGTTATAAATTAGAGTGCAATGTGCCCGGATAAACCCACAAATGTTGATGTCTCCTTGCTTTTGTTTGTTTTTAAATTTAATTTATATTTATTATGAGAGTAATATTCCATTGTGTACGTGGACCACTTCTTCTTGGTGCATTCCTCAGTTGATGGACATTTTCATTGCTTCCAAGTGCTGGCTATGGTAAATCTTGCTGGCATACAGGTTTGCCAGCCTGTGACTTTTTGATTCTCATTTTCTCAGGTGATAGGCCAAGCAGTGGTTGTGATTGATTGACTGGTAGCTCAATGTTTCCCTTTTCAAAGCACCTACACTGTGTTTTCATTAGCGGCTCTTTACATGCCCCCCCCTTACAACCGAGGGTACGCATTTCTCCACACTCCCTTCACCGTTAATTTTTTGCAGCATTTTTCCTAATGGCCATTCTGACTGCTGTGAGCTGATAGGTTTTTGTAATATGGGTATGCATGTCATTAAATTTTTTACAATTCATCATATTCCTACGCCTTTTTCTTTCCTCTTAAAAGAAAAAACCGTGAGTACAATATAGCTCTTGAAATTGTCTTCTTCGAAGGTTGCCCTCTTTTGAATTTTTTGGTCGATTTTTGACCCCAGAAAATTTCTGGAGGGCAGGTGTCATTTACAGAACTGCAAGTTGGTGAAAATTTAGTGACCTTTTGCAGTGGGTTCAAAGCTGCTGTTGTGGGAAACGGCCACAAGGAGGTAGCATTTCTCCATTCCCCAATCTGGGTACTAGGGCAGCAGAGCCTTTCTGGAAGTCATTGTCCTAGGTTGTAAATTGGAATGGAATTTGCCAGGAGAAATCCCCATAAGTTTATGTCTCATTACGTCTTCTTGGTTTTTAAAAGTGTTTTAATCTGGGTAAAGTTTAGAATATTGTTTGTCCTGGGTGTACACAATCTGGTTCATTTGTACATTATGTATGTCTATTAATGTACAGATCCTCTTCCCATGTAAAATATTACAGTGTTCCGTCGACCTCCCTTGCTATATGTTCGGTCTTTTTGATACATGTATATAATATGTATTTGTATATGTATAGTAACTCTAATCTTCATTTCTCAATTTCCCCCCTCCTTTCCTTTCAGATGAGCATAGTTTGTTTTCTAAGCCTGTGAGTGTCTTTCTCTTTGGAAATATGTTCATCTGTGCCAGTTATTAGATAATGCCATAAGTGATAATATAGGATATAGGTCTTTTGCTTTCCGACCTACTTCATGTTTTGTGATTATCTCCAGGCTCATCTATGGTGCCTCAAAGAGCAGTGCTTCAACGTTTTCCATGGCTAATATTCCATTGTGTACATGGACCACTTCTTCTTGGTGCATTCCTCTGTTGATGGACATTTTCGTTGCTTCCAAGTGTTGCCTATGGTAAATATTGCTGGGGTGCAGGATTGCCAGCCTGTGATTTTTGATTTTCCTTTTCTCAGGTGATAGACCCAGCAGTGGGTATGATTGATTGACTGGTATGGTAGCTCAACGTTTACCTTTTCAAGGCACCTCAATTGTGCTTTCATTAGTGGCTCTTACCACGTCCCCCTTAGAATCGAGGGTACGCATTTCTCCACAATCACGTCAGCATTTCTTGTTTGCAGCATTTTTGTTGATGGCCATTCTGACTGGTGTGAGCTGACCGGTTTTTGTAATTTGGGTTTACATGTCTGTAAAAATTCCTACAATTCATCATTTTTCCACGCCTTTTTCTTTTCTGTTAAAAGAAAAAAGAAAAAAAGTGTGAGTATAATATACCTCTTCAAATTTTCTTTTTGGAAGGTTGCACTCTAGAATTTTTTGTTCGATTTTCGACCTCAGTATTTTTTGGAGGGCCGGTGTCATTTACAGACCTGCAATTGGTGAATAATTAGTGACCTTTTGCAGTGGGTTCAAAGCTGCTGTTGTGGGAAACGGCCACAAGGATGCAGCATTTCTCGATTCCCAAATCTGGGTACTAGGGCAGCAGAGCCGTTCTGGAAGTTGTCTGCCTAGGTTTTCAATTTGGATGGAATGCGCCAGGAAAACCCCCCATAAGTTTATGTCTCATTACTCCTAGTTCGTTGTTTTAATTTTTTCAATTGGGGTAAAGTTTAGAAGGTTGCTTGTCCAAGGTGTACACACTCTGGTTCATCTACATATTCTATATACCTATTTATGTAGAGATCCTCTTCCCGTGTAAATTATTACAGAGTGTTCCGTAATCCTTCCTTGCTATATGGTCGGTCTTTTTGATATATGTATATAATATGTATTTGTATACATATGGTAACGCTAATCTTCATGTATCCATTCCCCCCACCTTTCCTTTTAGATAAGCATAGTTTTTTTTAGTAAGTCTGTGACTGACTTCCTCTGTGGAAATATGTTCATTTGTGTCAGTTATTAGATAACGCCTATAAGTGATATCATAGGATATAGGACTTTTGCTTTCCGACTTACCTCATGTTCTGTGATTATCTCCAAGATGATCTATGGTGCCTCAAAGAGCAGTGTTTCATTGTTTTCCATGGCTAGTATTCATTGTGTACATGGACCACTTCTTCTTTATCCTTTCATCTGTTGATGGACATTTTGGTTGCCTCACTGTCTTGTCTATTGTGAAAAAGGCTGCAGTGCAGCTTTTGCAGCCCGGGTCTTCTCCATTCTGGTCTTCTCAGGTGACAGGCCCTTTGGTGCGCCTGCTGGATTGAATGGTACCTCAATTTTTCCTTTTCAACGCAGCTCCTTTCTGTTCTCATTATTAGCGTTTAACCCTTTTACATCTCACCAGCAGCTAGAGGGTACACAGTTCTCTAAAACCTCTTCAGCATTTATTGTTTGTAGACTTTTTGCCAATGGTCAGTCGACTGGTGTGAGTTGAAAACTTTTTGTAGATTAGATTGCATGAGTCTAATTCTTCCTGAGGCTGAGCTTTTATCCATTTTCCTTTCTTTAAAAAGAGAGCGAGTAAAACTTACCTCTTCATACTATCTTCGTGAACATTTTGCCTGTTTTGAATTTTTTTATCCATTCCCTACCTCAGCACAATTTTGAGGGCAGGTGTCCTTTACAGCCCTGAGTCCTTGTGAATGGTAAGTGACCATTAGCTGGGGGTTAAAAGCTGCTCTTGCGGGAATCGGCCACAAGGCGGCAGCATTTCTCCTTTACCAAATCTGGTTACTAGGGCAACAGAGCCTTACTGGAAGTGGTGTTCTAGGTTGTAAATTAGAATGGAATGTGCGAGGAAAAAGCCCTTTAAGTTTATGTCTCCTTACTTCTTGTTGGTATTTTTAACTTAATTTTTATTTTTTCTCACAGCAAACTTGATTACAATGTTTTGTTTGTTCTAGGTGTGCAAGATGTGGTTCTTTCACACATATACATATATCTATTCTTCTTCGGATCCTTTTCCCATGTAGGTTATGACACAATGTTGAGTAGTCTTCTCTTGGTATTGCGTAGGTCTTTGGTGATTCTATATTTCACATGTGTTTGTAGCTCTCTGTTAACCTCAATATGGTAATGTATCCAATCCTCACACCTGTCCATTTGGTGAACCATAAGATTTTTAATGAATCTATGATAGTGTTTCTCTGTGGAAATATCTTTGTTTGTATCATTTTTTAGGTACCACCTATATGTGATATGATAGGATATGTGTTGTTCGCTTTCTCACTTACTCCAAGTTGCGTGATTACTTCTAGACTCATCTATGGTGCTGGAAATGGCATTGTTTCATTTTTTTCACTAGCTCATATTCCATCTGTACAGGTAGCAGTTCTTCTTTGTCCACCCATCTGTCGGTGGACTCCTTGGTTACTTCCATATCTTGGCTATTGTAATACTATGCAATGCAGATTTGCGTGCCTGTGTCCTTCCAATTCTGTCTTCTTAGTTTATAGGTCCAGGAATAGGTCTGCTGGATCATATGGTAGCTCAATGTTTACCATTTAAAGGCACCTCTCTTCTGTTCTCCTTAGTGTCTCTTTCCAGGTTACGTCCCACTTAAAGGGGAGGGTATGTATTTCTTCCCAGCACCTTCAGGATTTATTCTTTGTAGTTTTTGCTGATGGTTATTCTGAGTGGTGTGAGCTGATACCTCTTTGTGGTTGAATTTGCATGTGTCTCATAATGCGTTGAAATTGAGCTTTAAGGCATGTCCTTTTTTTATATTCCCGGCTGCGATTAGAGCTTATTTCTTCAAAGTGTTTTCTTAAAGTATGTGTCACCATTTGAAATATGTTGGCCATCATCTCCCTCAAGACACTTTGAGGGCAGGTTTCATTTACAGCCCTGCAGTACTTGTTCATATGAAGTGACCATTAGCTCAGGCTTTAAACCTGCTTTTGCAGGTAACGGCCAGAGAGCGGCAGCCTTTCTACGTTCCCCTTGCTGGTACTAGGGAAACAGACCTACCGGCCAGTGGTGTTCTTCGGTTATAAATTAGAGTGCAATGTGCCCGGATAAACCCACAAATGTTGATGTCTCCTTGCTTTTGTTTGTTTTTAAATTTAATTTATATTTATTATGAGAGTAATATTCCATTGTGTACGTGGACCACTTCTTCTTGGTGCATTCCTCAGTTGATGGACATTTTCATTGCTTCCAAGTGCTGGCTATGGTAAATCTTGCTGGCGTACAGGTTTGCCAGCCTGTGACTTTTTGATTCTCATTTTCTCAGGTGATAGGCCAAGCAGTGGTTGTGATTGATTGACTGGTAGCTCAATGTTTCCCTTTTCAAAGCACCTACACTGTGTTTTCATTAGCGGCTCTTTACATGCCCCCCCCTTACAACCGAGGGTACGCATTTCTCCACACTCCCTTCACCGTTAATTTTTTGCAGCATTTTTCCTAATGGCCATTCTGACTGCTGTGAGCTGATAGGTTTTTGTAATATGGGTATGCATGTCATTAAATTTTTTACAATTCATCATATTCCTACGCCTTTTTCTTTCCTCTTAAAAGAAAAAACCGTGAGTACAATATAGCTCTTGAAATTGTCTTCTTCGAAGGTTGCCCTCTTTTGAATTTTTTGGTCGATTTTTGACCCCAGAAATTTTCTGGAGGGCAGGTGTCATTTACAGAACTGCAAGTTGGTGAAAATTTAGTGACCTTTTGCAGTGGGTTCAAAGCTGCTGTTGTGGGAAACGGCCACAAGGAGGTAGCATTTCTCCATTCCCCAATCTGGGTACTAGGGCAGCAGAGCCTTTCTGGAAGTCATTGTCCTAGGTTGTAAATTGGAATGGAATTTGCCAGGAGAAATCCCCATAAGTTTATGTCTCATTACTTCTTCTTGGTTTTTAAAAGTGTTTTAATCTGGGTAAAGTTTAGAATATTGTTTGTCCTGGGTGTACACAATCTGGTTCATTTGTACATTATGTATGTCTATTAATGTACAGATCCTCTTCCCATGTAAAATATTACAGTGTTCCGTCGACCTCCCTTGCTATATGTTCGGTCTTTTTGATACATGTATATAATATGTATTTGTATATGTATAGTAACACTAATCTTCATTTCTCAATTTCCCCCCTCCTTTCCTTTCAGATGAGCATAGTTTGTTTTCTAAGCCTGTGAGTGTCTTTCTCTTTGGAAATATGTTCATCTGTGCCAGTTATTAGATAATGCCATAAGTGATAATATAGGATATAGGTCTTTTGCTTTCCGACCTACTTCATGTTTTGTGATTATCTCCAGGCTCATCTATGGTGCCTCAAAGAGCAGTGCTTCAACGTTTTCCATGGCTAATATTCCATTGTGTACATGGACCACTTCTTCTTGGTGCATTCCTCTGTTGATGGACATTTTCGTTGCTTCCAAGTGTTGCCTATGGTAAATATTGCTGGGGTGCAGGATTGCCAGCCTGTGATTTTTGATTTTCCTTTTCTCAGGTGATAGACCCAGCAGTGGGTATGATTGATTGACTGGTATGGTAGCTCAACGTTTACCTTTTCAAGGCACCTCAATTGTGCTTTCATTAGTGGCTCTTACCACGTCCCCCTTAGAATCGAGGGTACGCATTTCTCCACAATCACGTCAGCATTTCTTGTTTGCAGCATTTTTGTTGATGGCCATTCTGACTGGTGTGAGCTGACCGGTTTTTGTAATTTGGGTTTACATGTCTGTAAAAATTCCTACAATTCATCATTTTTCCACGCCTTTTTCTTTTCTGTTAAAAGAAAAAAGAAAAAAAGTGTGAGTATAATATACCTCTTCAAATTTTCTTTTTGGAAGGTTGCACTCTAGAATTTTTTGTTCGATTTTCGACCTCAGTATTTTTTGGAGGGCCGGTGTCATTTACAGACCTGCAATTGGTGAATAATTAGTGACCTTTTGCAGTGGGTTCAAAGCTGCTGTTGTGGGAAACGGCCACAAGGATGCAGCATTTCTCGATTCCCAAATCTGGGTACTAGGGCAGCAGAGCCGTTCTGGAAGTTGTCTGCCTAGGTTTTCAATTTGGATGGAATGCGCCAGGAAAACCCCCCATAAGTTTATGTCTCATTACTCCTAGTTCGTTGTTTTAATTTTTTCAATTGGGGTAAAGGTTAGAAGGTTGCTTGTCCAAGGTGTACACACTCTGGTTCATCTACATATTCTATATACCTATTTATGTAGAGATCCTCTTCCCGTGTAAATTATTACAGAGTGTTCCGTAATCCTTCCTTGCTATATGGTCGGTCTTTTTGATATATGTATATAATATGTATTTGTATACATATGGTAACGCTAATCTTCATGTATCCATTCCCCCCACCTTTCCTTTTAGATAAGCATAGTTTTTTTTTAATAAGTCTGTGACTGACTTCCTCTGTGGAAATATGTTCATTTGTGTCAGTTATTAGATAACGCCTATAAGTGATATCATAGGATATAGGACTTTTGCTTTCCGACTTACCTCATGTTCTGTGATTATCTCCAAGATGATCTATGGTGCCTCAAAGAGCAGTGTTTCATTGTTTTCCATGGCTAGTATTCATTGTGTACATGGACCACTTCTTCTTTATCCTTTCATCTGTTGATGGACATTTTGGTTGCCTCACTGTCTTGTCTATTGTGAAAAAGGCTGCAGTGCAGCTTTTGCAGCCCGGGTCTTCTCCATTCTGGTCTTCTCATGTGACAGGCCCTTTGGTGCGCCTGCTGGATTGAATGGTACCTCAATTTTTCCTTTTCAACGCAGCTCCTTTCTGTTCTCATTATTAGCGTTTAACCCTTTTACATCTCACCAGCAGCTAGAGGGTACACAGTTCTCTAAAACCTCTTCAGCATTTATTGTTTGTAGACTTTTCGCCAATGGTCAGTCGACTGGTGTGAGTTGAAAACTTTTTGTAGATTAGATTGCATGAGTCTAATTCTTCCTGAGGCTGAGCTTTTATCCATTTTCCTTTCTTTAAAAAGAGAGTGAGTAAAACTTACCTCTTCATACTATCTTCGTGAACATTTTGCCTGTTTTGAATTTTTTTATCCATTCCCTACCTCAGCACAATTTTGAGGGCAGGTGTCCTTTACAGCCCTGAGTCCTTGTGAATGGTAAGTGACCATTAGCTGTGGGTTAAAAGCTGCTCTTGCGGGAATCGGCCACAAGGCGGCAGCATTTCTCCTTTACCAAATCTGGTTACTAGGGCAACAGAGCCTTACTGGAAGTGGTGTTCTAGGTTGTAAATTAGAATGGAATGTGCGAGGAAAAAGCCCTTTAAGTTTATGTCTCCTTACTTCTTGTTGGTATTTTTAACTTAATTTTTATTTTTTCTCACAGCAAACTTGATTACAATGTTTTGTTTGTTCTAGGTGTGCAAGATGTGGTTCTTTCACACATATACATATATCTATTCTTCTTCGGATCCTTTTCCCATGTAGGTTATGACACAATGTTGAGTAGTCTTCTCTTGGTATTGCGTAGGTCTTTGGTGATTCTATATTTCACATGTGTTTGTAGCTCTCTGTTAACCTCAATATGGTAATGTATCCAATCCTCACACCTGTCCATTTGGTGAACCATAAGTTTTTTAATGAATCTATGATAGTGTTTCTCTGTGGAAATATCTTTGTTTGTATCATTTTTTAGGTACCACCTATATGTGATATGATAGGATATGTGTTGTTCGCTTTCTCACTTACTCCAAGTTGCGTGATTACTTCTAGACTCATCTATGGTGCTGGAAATGGCATTGTTTCATTTTTTTCACTAGCTCATATTCCATCTGTACAGGTAGCAGTTCTTCTTTGTCCACCCATCTGTCGGTGGACTCCTTGGTTACTTCCATATCTTGGCTATTGTAATACTATGCAATGCAGATTTGCGTGCCTGTGTCCTTCCAATTCTGTCTTCTTAGTTTATAGGTCCAGGAATAGGTCTGCTGGATCATATGGTAGCTCAATGTTTACCATTTAAAGGCACCTCTCTTCTGTTCTCCTTAGTGTCTCTTTCCAGGTTACGTCCCACTTAAAGGGGAGGGTATGTATTTCTTCCCAGCACCTTCAGGATTTATTCTTTGTAGTTTTTGCTGATGGTTATTCTGAGTGGTGTGAGCTGATACCTCTTTGTGGTTGAATTTGCATGTGTCTCATAATGCGTTGAAATTGAGCTTTAAGGCATGTCCTTTTTTTATATTCCCGGCTGTGATTAGAGCTTATTTCTTCAAAGTGTTTTCTTAAAGTATGTGTCACCATTTGAAATATGTTGGCCATCATCTCCCTCAAGACACTTGGAGGGCAGGTTTCATTTACAGCCCTGCAGTACTTGTTCATATGAAGTGACCATTAGCTCAGGCTTTAAACCTGCTTTTGCAGGTAACGGCCAGAGAGCGGCAGCCTTTCTACGTTCCCCTTGCTGGTACTAGGGAAACAGACCTACCGGCCAGTGGTGTTCTTCGGTTATAAATTAGAGTGCAATGTGCCCGGATAAACCCACAAATGTTGATGTCTCCTTGCTTTTGTTTGTTTTTAAATTTAATTTATATTTATTATGAGAGTAATATTCCATTGTGTACGTGGACCACTTCTTCTTGGTGCATTCCTCAGTTGATGGACATTTTCATTGCTTCCAAGTGCTGGCTATGGTAAATCTTGCTGGCGTACAGGTTTGCCAGCCTGTGACTTTTTGATTCTCATTTTCTCAGGTGATAGGCCAAGCAGTGGTTGTGATTGATTGACTGGTAGCTCAATGTTTCCCTTTTCAAAGCACCTACACTGTGTTTTCATTAGCGGCTCTTTACATGCCCCCCCCTTACAACCGAGGGTACGCATTTCTCCACACTCCCTTCACCGTTTATTTTTTGCAGCATTTTTCCTAATGGCCATTCTGACTGCTGTGAGCTGATAGGTTTTTGTAATATGGGTATGCATGTCATTAAATTTTTTACAATTCATCATATTCCTACGCCTTTTTCTTTCCTCTTAAAAGAAAAAACCGTGAGTACAATATAGCTCTTGAAATTGTCTTCTTCGAAGGTTGCCCTCTTTTGAATTTTTTGGTCGATTTTTGACCCCAGAAATTTTCTGGAGGGCAGGTGTCATTTACAGAACTGCAAGTTGGTGAAAATTTAGTGACCTTTTGCAGTGGGTTCAAAGCTGCTGTTGTGGGAAACGGCCACAAGGAGGTAGCATTTCTCCATTCCCCAATCTGGGTACTAGGGCAGCAGAGCCTTTCTGGAAGTCATTGTCCTAGGTTGTAAATTGGAATGGAATTTGCCAGGAGAATTCCCCATAAGTTTATGTCTCATTACGTCTTCTTGGTTTTTAAAAGTGTTTTAATCTGGGTAAAGTTTAGAATATTGTTTGTCCTGGGTGTACACAATCTGGTTCATTTGTACATTATGTATGTCTATTAATGTACAGATCCTCTTCCCATGTAAAATATTACAGTGTTCCGTCGACCTCCCTTGCTATATGTTCGGTCTTTTTGATACATGTATATAATATGTATTTGTATATGTATAGTAACTCTAATCTTCATTTCTCAATTTCCCCCCTCCTTTCCTTTCAGATGAGCATAGTTTGTTTCTAAGCCTGTGAGTGTCTTTCTCTTTGGAAATATGTTCATCTGTGCCAGTTATTAGATAATGCCATAAGTGATAATATAGGATATAGGTCTTTTGCTTTCCGACCTACTTCATGTTTTGTGATTATCTCCAGGCTCATCTATGGTGCCTCAAAGAGCAGTGCTTCAACGTTTTCCATGGCTAATATTCCATTGTGTACATGGACTACTTCTTCTTGGTGCATTCCTCTGTTGATGGACATTTTCGTTGCTTCCAAGTGTTGCCTATGGTAAATATTGCTGGGGTGCAGGATTGCCAGCCTGTGATTTTTGATTTTCCTTTTCTCAGGTGATAGACCCAGCAGTGGGTATGATTGATTGACTGGTATGGTAGCTCAACGTTTACCTTTTCAAGGCACCTCAATTGTGCTTTCATTAGTGGCTCTTACCACGTCCCCCTTAGAATCGAGGGTACGCATTTCTCCACAATCACGTCAGCATTTCTTGTTTGCAGCATTTTTGTTGATGGCCATTCTGACTGGTGTGAGCTGACCGGTTTTTGTAATTTGGGTTTACATGTCTGTAAAAATTCCTACAATTCATCATTTTTCCACGCCTTTTTCTTTTCTGTTAAAAGAAAAAAGAAAAAAAGTGTGAGTATAATATACCTCTTCAAATTTTCTTTTTGGAAGGTTGCACTCTAGAATTTTTTGTTCGATTTTCGACCTCAGTATTTTTTGGAGGGCCGGTGTCATTTACAGACCTGCAATTGGTGAATAATTAGTGACCTTTTGCAGTGGGTTCAAAGCTGCTGTTGTGGGAAACGGCCACAAGGATGCAGCATTTCTCGATTCCCAAATCTGGGTACTAGGGCAGCAGAGCCGTTCTGGAAGTTGTCTGCCTAGGTTTTCAATTTGGATGCAATGCGCCAGGAAAACCCCCCATAAGTTTATGTCTCATTACTCCTAGTTCGTTGTTTTAATTTTTTCAATTGGGGTAAAGGTTAGAAGGTTGCTTGTCCAAGGTGTACACACTCTGGTTCATCTACATATTCTATATACCTGTTTATGTAGAGATCCTCTTCCCGTGTAAATTATTACAGAGTGTTCCGTAATCCTTCCTTGCTATATGGTCGGTCTTTTTGATATATGTATATAATATGTATTTGTATACATATGGTAACGCTAATCTTCATGTATCCATTCCCCCCACCTTTCCTTTTAGATAAGCATAGTTTTTTTTAGTAAGTCTGTGACTGACTTCCTCTGTGGAAATATGTTCATTTGTGTCAGTTATTAGATAACGCCTATAAGTGATATCATAGGATATAGGACTTTTGCTTTCCGACTTACCTCATGTTCTGTGATTATCTCCAAGATGATCTATGGTGCCTCAAAGAGCAGTGTTTCATTGTTTTCCATGGCTAGTATTCATTGTGTACATGGACCACTTCTTCTTTATCCTTTCATCTGTTGATGGACATTTTGGTTGCCTCACTGTCTTGTCTATTGTGAAAAAGGCTGCAGTGCAGCTTTTGCAGCCCGGGTCTTCTCCATTCTGGTCTTCTCAGGTGACAGGCCCTTTGGTGCGCCTGCTGGATTGAATGGTACCTCAATTTTTCCTTTTCAACGCAGCTCCTTTCTGTTCTCATTATTAGCGTTTAACCCTTTTACATCTCACCAGCAGCTAGAGGGTACACAGTTCTCTAAAACCTCTTCAGCATTTATTGTTTGTAGACTTTTTGCCAATGGTCAGTCGACTGGTGTGAGTTGAAAACTTTTTGTAGATTAGATTGCATGAGTCTAATTCTTCCTGAGGCTGAGCTTTTATCCATTTTCCTTTCTTTAAAAAGAGAGCGAGTAAAACTTACCTCTTCATACTATCTTCGTGAACATTTTGCCTGTTTTGAATTTTTTTATCCATTCCCTACCTCAGCACAATTTTGAGGGCAGGTGTCCTTTACAGCCCTGAGTCCTTGTGAATGGTAAGTGACCATTAGCTGGGGGTTAAAAGCTGCTCTTGCGGGAATCGGCCACAAGGCGGCAGCATTTCTCCTTTATCAAATCTGGTTACTAGGGCAACAGAGCCTTACTGGAAGTGGTGTTCTAGGTTGTAAATTAGAATGGAATGTGCGAGGAAAAAGCCCTTTAAGTTTATGTCTCCTTACTTCTTGTTGGTATTTTTAACTTAATTTTTATTTTTTCTCACAGCAAACTTGATTACAATGTTTTGTTTGTTCTAGGTGTGCAAGATGTGGTTCTTTCACACATATACATATATCTATTCTTCTTCGGATCCTTTTCCCATGTAGGTTATGACACAATGTTGAGTAGTCTTCTCTTGGTATTGCGTAGGTCTTTGGTGATTCTATATTTCACATGTGTTTGTAGCTCTCTGTTAACCTCAATATGGTAATGTATCCAATCCTCACACCTGTCCATTTGGTGAACCATAAGTTTTTAAATGAATCTATGATAGTGTTTCTCTGTGGAAATATCTTTGTTTGTATCATTTTTTAGGTACCACCTATATGTGATATGATAGGATATGTGTTGTTCGCTTTCTCACTTACTCCAAGTTGCGTGATTACTTCTAGACTCATCTATGGTGCTGGAAATGGCATTGTTTCATTTTTTTCACTAGCTCATATTCCATCTGTACAGGTAGCAGTTCTTCTTTGTCCACCCATCTGTCGGTGGACTCCTTGGTTACTTCCATATCTTGGCTATTGTAATACTATGCAATGCAGATTTGCGTGCCTGTGTCCTTCCAATTCTGTCTTCTTAGTTTATAGGTCCAGGAATAGGTCTGCTGGATCATATGGTAGCTCAATGTTTACCATTTAAAGGCACCTCTCTTCTGTTCTCCTTAGTGTCTCTTTCCAGGTTACGTCCCACTTAAAGGGGAGGGTATGTATTTCTTCCCAGCACCTTCAGGATTTATTCTTTGTAGTTTTTGCTGATGGTTATTCTGAGTGGTGTGAGCTGATACCTCTTTGTGGTTGAATTTGCATGTGTCTCATAATGCGTTGAAATTGAGCTTTAAGGCATGTCCTTTTTTTATATTCCCGGCTGTGATTAGAGCTTATTTCTTCAAAGTGTTTTCTTAAAGTATGTGTCACCATTTGAAATATGTTGGCCATCATCTCCCTCAAGACACTTGGAGGGCAGGTTTCATTTACAGCCCTGCAGTACTTGTTCATATGAAGTGACCATTAGCTCAGGCTTTAAACCTGCTTTTGCAGGTAACGGCCAGAGAGCGGCAGCCTTTCTACGTTCCCCTTGCTGGTACTAGGGAAACAGACCTACCGGCCAGTGGTGTTCTTCGGTTATAAATTAGAGTGCAATGTGCCCGGATAAACCCACAAATGTTGATGTCTCCTTGCTTTTGTTTGTTTTTAAATTTAATTTATATTTATTATTAGAGTAATATTCCATTGTGTACGTGGACCACTTCTTCTTGGTGCATTCCTCAGTTGATGGACATTTTCATTGCTTCCAAGTGCTGGCTATGGTAAATCTTGCTGGCGTACAGGTTTGCCAGCCTGTGACTTTTTGATTCTCATTTTCTCAGGTGATAGGCCAAGCAGTGGTTGTGATTGATTGACTGGTAGCTCAATGTTTCCCTTTTCAAAGCACCTACACTGTGTTTTCATTAGCGGCTCTTTACATGCCCCCCCCTTACAACCGAGGGTACGCATTTCTCCACACTCCCTTCACCGTTTATTTTTTGCAGCATTTTTCCTAATGGCCATTCTGACTGCTGTGAGCTGATAGGTTTTTGTAATATGGGTATGCATGTCATTAAATTTTTTACAATTCATCATATTCCTACGCCTTTTTCTTTCCTCTTAAAAGAAAAAACCGTGAGTACAATATAGCTCTTGAAATTGTCTTCTTCGAAGGTTGCCCTCTTTTGAATTTTTTGGTCGATTTTTGACCCCAGAAATTTTCTGGAGGGCAGGTGTCATTTACAGAACTGCAAGTTGGTGAAAATTTAGTGACCTTTTGCAGTGGGTTCAAAGCTGCTGTTGTGGGAAACGGCCACAAGGAGGTAGCATTTCTCCATTCCCCAATCTGGGTACTAGGGCAGCAGAGCCTTTCTGGAAGTCATTGTCCTAGGTTGTAAATTGGAATGGAATTTGCCAGGAGAATTCCCCATAAGTTTATGTCTCATTACGTCTTCTTGGTTTTTAAAAGTGTTTTAATCTGGGTAAAGTTTAGAATATTGTTTGTCCTGGGTGTACACAATCTGGTTCATTTGTACATTATGTATGTCTATTAATGTACAGATCCTCTTCCCATGTAAAATATTACAGTGTTCCGTCGACCTCCCTTGCTATATGTTCGGTCTTTTTGATACATGTATATAATATGTATATGTATAGTAACACTAATCTTCATTTCTCAATTTCCCCCCTCCTTTCCTTTCAGATGAGCATAGTTTGTTTTCTAAGCCTGTGAGTGTCTTTCTCTTTGGAAATATGTTCATCTGTGCCAGTTATTAGATAATGCCATAAGTGATAATATAGGATATAGGTCTTTTGCTTTCCGACCTACTTCATGTTTTGTGATTATCTCCAGGCTCATCTATGGTGCCTCAAAGAGCAGTGCTTCAATGTTTTCCATGGCTAATATTCCATTGTGTACATGGACCACTTCTTCTTGGTGCATTCCTCTGTTGATGGACATTTTCGTTGCTTCCAAGTGTTGCCTATGGTAAATATTGCTGGGGTGCAGGATTGCCAGCCTGTGATTTTTGATTTTCCTTTTCTCAGGTGATAGACCCAGCAGTGGGTATGATTGATTGACTGGTATGGTAGCTCAACGTTTACCTTTTCAAGGCACCTCAATTGTGCTTTCATTAGTGGCTCTTACCACGTCCCCCTTAGAATCGAGGGTACGCATTTCTCCACAATCACGTCAGCATTTCTTGTTTGCAGCATTTTTGTTGATGGCCATTCTGACTGGTGTGAGCTGACCGGTTTTTGTAATTTGGGTTTACATGTCTGTAAAAATTCCTACAATTCATCATTTTTCCACGCCTTTTTCTTTTCTGTTAAAAGAAAAAAGAAAAAAAGTGTGAGTATAATATACCTCTTCAAATTTTCTTTTTGGAAGGTTGCACTCTAGAATTTTTTGTTCGATTTTCGACCTCAGTATTTTTTGGAGGGCCGGTGTCATTTACAGACCTGCAATTGGTGAATAATTAGTGACCTTTTGCAGTGGGTTCAAAGCTGCTGTTGTGGGAAACGGCCACAAGGATGCAGCATTTCTCGATTCCCAAATCTGGGTACTAGGGCAGCAGAGCCGTTCTGGAAGTTGTCTGCCTAGGTTTTCAATTTGGATGCAATGCGCCAGGAAAACCCCCCATAAGTTTATGTCTCATTACTCCTAGTTCGTTGTTTTAATTTTTTCAATTGGGGTAAAGGTTAGAAGGTTGCTTGTCCAAGGTGTACACACTCTGGTTCATCTACATATTCTATATACCTATTTATGTAGAGATCCTCTTCCCGTGTAAATTATTACAGAGTGTTCCGTAATCCTTCCTTGCTATATGGTCGGTCTTTTTGATATATGTATATAATATGTATTTGTATACATATGGTAACGCTAATCTTCATGTATCCATTCCCCCCACCTTTCCTTTTAGATAAGCATAGTTTTTTTTTAATAAGTCTGTGACTGACTTCCTCTGTGGAAATATGTTCATTTGTGTCAGTTATTAGATAACGCCTATAAGTGATATCATAGGATATAGGACTTTTGCTTTCCGACTTACCTCATGTTCTGTGATTATCTCCAAGATGATCTATGGTGCCTCAAAGAGCAGTGTTTCATTGTTTTCCATGGCTAGTATTCATTGTGTACATGGACCACTTCTTCTTTATCCTTTCATCTGTTGATGGACATTTTGGTTGCCTCACTGTCTTGTCTATTGTGAAAAAGGCTGCAGTGCAGCTTTTGCAGCCCGGGTCTTCTCCATTCTGGTCTTCTCAGGTGACAGGCCCTTTGGTGCGCCTGCTGGATTGAATGGTACCTCAATTTTTCCTTTTCAACGCAGCTCCTTTCTGTTCTCATTATTAGCGTTTAACCCTTTTACATCTCACCAGCAGCTAGAGGGTACACAGTTCTCTAAAACCTCTTCAGCATTTATTGTTTGTAGACTTTTTGCCAATGGTCAGTCGACTGGTGTGAGTTGAAAACTTTTTGTAGATTAGATTGCATGAGTCTAATTCTTCCTGAGGCTGAGCTTTTATCCATTTTCCTTTCTTTAAAAAGAGAGCGAGTAAAACTTACCTCTTCATACTATCTTCGTGAACATTTTGCCTGTTTTGAATTTTTTTATCCATTCCCTACCTCAGCACAATTTTGAGGGCAGGTGTCCTTTACAGCCCTGAGTCCTTGTGAATGGTAAGTGACCATTAGCTGTGGGTTAAAAGCTGCTCTTGCGGGAATCGGCCACAAGGCGGCAGCATTTCTCCTTTACCAAATCTGGTTACTAGGGCAACAGAGCCTTACTGGAAGTGGTGTTCTAGGTTGTAAATTAGAATGGAATGTGCGAGGAAAAAGCCCTTTAAGTTTATGTCTCCTTACTTCTTGTTGGTATTTTTAACTTAATTTTTATTTTTTCTCACAGCAAACTTGATTACAATGTTTTGTTTGTTCTAGGTGTGCAAGATGTGGTTCTTTCACACATATACATATATCTATTCTTCTTCGGATCCTTTTCCCATGTAGGTTATGACACAATGTTGAGTAGTCTTCTCTTGGTATTGCGTAGGTCTTTGGTGATTCTATATTTCACATGTGTTTGTAGCTCTCTGTTAACCTCAATATGGTAATGTATCCAATCCTCACACCTGTCCATTTGGTGAACCATAAGTTTTTTAATGAATCTATGATAGTGTTTCTCTGTGGAAATATCTTTGTTTGTATCATTTTTTAGGTACCACCTATATGTGATATGATAGGATATGTGTTGTTCGCTTTCTCACTTACTCCAAGTTGCGTGATTACTTCTAGACTCATCTATGGTGCTGGAAATGGCATTGTTTCATTTTTTTCACTAGCTCATATTCCATCTGTACAGGTAGCAGTTCTTCTTTGTCCACCCATCTGTCGGTGGACTCCTTGGTTACTTCCATATCTTGGCTATTGTAATACTATGCAATGCAGATTTGCGTGCCTGTGTCCTTCCAATTCTGTCTTCTTAGTTTATAGGTCCAGGAATAGGTCTGCTGGATCATATGGTAGCTCAATGTTTACCATTTAAAGGCACCTCTCTTCTGTTCTCCTTAGTGTCTCTTTCCAGGTTACGTCCCACTTAAAGGGGAGGGTATGTATTTCTTCCCAGCACCTTCAGGATTTATTCTTTGTAGTTTTTGCTGATGGTTATTCTGAGTGGTGTGAGCTGATACCTCTTTGTGGTTGAATTTGCATGTGTCTCATAATGCGTTGAAATTGAGCTTTAAGGCATGTCCTTTTTTTATATTCCCGGCTGTGATTAGAGCTTATTTCTTCAAAGTGTTTTCTTAAAGTATGTGTCACCATTTGAAATATGTTGGCCATCATCTCCCTCAAGACACTTGGAGGGCAGGTTTCATTTACAGCCCTGCAGTACTTGTTCATATGAAGTGACCATTAGCTCAGGCTTTAAACCTGCTTTTGCAGGTAACGGCCAGAGAGCGGCAGCCTTTCTACGTTCCCCTTGCTGGTACTAGGGAAACAGACCTACCGGCCAGTGGTGTTCTTCGGTTATAAATTAGAGTGCAATGTGCCCGGATAAACCCACAAATGTTGATGTCTCCTTGCTTTTGTTTGTTTTTAAATTTAATTTATATTTATTATGAGAGTAATATTCCATTGTGTACGTGGACCACTTCTTCTTGGTGCATTCCTCAGTTGATGGACATTTTCATTGCTTCCAAGTGCTGGCTATGGTAAATCTTGCTGGCGTACAGGTTTGCCAGCCTGTGACTTTTTGATTCTCATTTTCTCAGGTGATAGGCCAAGCAGTGGTTGTGATTGATTGACTGGTAGCTCAATGTTTCCCTTTTCAAAGCACCTACACTGTGTTTTCATTAGCGGCTCTTTACATGCCCCCCCCTTACAACCGAGGGTACGCATTTCTCCACACTCCCTTCACCGTTAATTTTTTGCAGCATTTTTCCTAATGGCCATTCTGACTGCTGTGAGCTGATAGGTTTTTGTAATATGGGTATGCATGTCATTAAATTTTTTACAATTCATCATATTCCTACGCCTTTTTCTTTCCTCTTAAAAGAAAAAACCGTGAGTACAATATAGCTCTTGAAATTGTCTTCTTCGAAGGTTGCCCTCTTTTGAATTTTTTGGTCGATTTTTGACCCCAGAAATTTTCTGGAGGGCAGGTGTCATTTACAGAACTGCAAGTTGGTGAAAATTTAGTGACCTTTTGCAGTGGGTTCAAAGCTGCTGTTGTGGGAAACGGCCACAAGGAGGTAGCATTTCTCCATTCCCCAATCTGGGTACTAGGGCAGCAGAGCCTTTCTGGAAGTCATTGTCCTAGGTTGTAAATTGGAATGGAATTTGCCAGGAGAAATCCCCATAAGTTTATGTCTCATTACTTCTTCTTGGTTTTTAAAAGTGTTTTAATCTGGGTAAAGTTTAGAATATTGTTTGTCCTGGGTGTACACAATCTGGTTCATTTGTACATTATGTATGTCTATTAATGTACAGATCCTCTTCCCATGTAAAATATTACAGTGTTCCGTCGACCTCCCTTGCTATATGTTCGGTCTTTTTGATACATGTATATAATATGTATTTGTATATGTATAGTAACACTAATCTTCATTTCTCAATTTCCCCCCTCCTTTCCTTTCAGATGAGCATAGTTTGTTTTCTAAGCCTGTGAGTGTCTTTCTCTTTGGAAATATGTTCATCTGTGCCAGTTATTAGATAATGCCATAAGTGATAATATAGGATATAGGTCTTTTGCTTTCCGACCTACTTCATGTTTTGTGATTATCTCCAGGCTCATCTATGGTGCCTCAAAGAGCAGTGCTTCAATGTTTTCCATGGCTAATATTCCATTGTGTACATGGACCACTTCTTCTTGGTGCATTCCTCTGTTGATGGACATTTTCGTTGCTTCCAAGTGTTGCCTATGGTAAATATTGCTGGGGTGCAGGATTGCCAGCCTGTGATTTTTGATTTTCCTTTTCTCAGGTGATAGACCCAGCAGTGGGTATGATTGATTGACTGGTATGGTAGCTCAACGTTTACCTTTTCAAGGCACCTCAATTGTGCTTTCATTAGTGGCTCTTACCACGTCCCCCTTAGAATCGAGGGTACGCATTTCTCCACAATCACGTCAGCATTTCTTGTTTGCAGCATTTTTGTTGATGGCCATTCTGACTGGTGTGAGCTGACCGGTTTTTGTAATTTGGGTTTACATGTCTGTAAAAATTCCTACAATTCATCATTTTTCCACGCCTTTTTCTTTTCTGTTAAAAGAAAAAAGAAAAAAAGTGTGAGTATAATATACCTCTTCAAATTTTCTTTTTGGAAGGTTGCACTCTAGAATTTTTTGTTCGATTTTCGACCTCAGTATTTTTTGGAGGGCCGGTGTCATTTACAGACCTGCAATTGGTGAATAATTAGTGACCTTTTGCAGTGGGTTCAAAGCTGCTGTTGTGGGAAACGGCCACAAGGATGCAGCATTTCTCGATTCCCAAATCTGGGTACTAGGGCAGCAGAGCCGTTCTGGAAGTTGTCTGCCTAGGTTTTCAATTTGGATGCAATGCGCCAGGAAAACCCCCCATAAGTTTATGTCTCATTACTCCTAGTTCGTTGTTTTAATTTTTTCAATTGGGGTAAAGGTTAGAAGGTTGCTTGTCCAAGGTGTACACACTCTGGTTCATCTACATATTCTATATACCTATTTATGTAGAGATCCTCTTCCCGTGTAAATTATTACAGAGTGTTCCGTAATCCTTCCTTGCTATATGGTCGGTCTTTTTGATATATGTATATAATATGTATTTGTATACATATGGTAACGCTAATCTTCATGTATCCATTCCCCCCACCTTTCCTTTTAGATAAGCATAGTTTTTTTTTAATAAGTCTGTGACTGACTTCCTCTGTGGAAATATGTTCATTTGTGTCAGTTATTAGATAACGCCTATAAGTGATATCATAGGATATAGGACTTTTGCTTTCCGACTTACCTCATGTTCTGTGATTATCTCCAAGATGATCTATGGTGCCTCAAAGAGCAGTGTTTCATTGTTTTCCATGGCTAGTATTCATTGTGTACATGGACCACTTCTTCTTTATCCTTTCATCTGTTGATGGACATTTTGGTTGCCTCACTGTCTTGTCTATTGTGAAAAAGGCTGCAGTGCAGCTTTTGCAGCCCGGGTCTTCTCCATTCTGGTCTTCTCATGTGACAGGCCCTTTGGTGCGCCTGCTGGATTGAATGGTACCTCAATTTTTCCTTTTCAACGCAGCTCCTTTCTGTTCTCATTATTAGCGTTTAACCCTTTTACATCTCACCAGCAGCTAGAGGGTACACAGTTCTCTAAAACCTCTTCAGCATTTATTGTTTGTAGACTTTTCGCCAATGGTCAGTCGACTGGTGTGAGTTGAAAACTTTTTGTAGATTAGATTGCATGAGTCTAATTCTTCCTGAGGCTGAGCTTTTATCCATTTTCCTTTCTTTAAAAAGAGAGTGAGTAAAACTTACCTCTTCATACTATCTTCGTGAACATTTTGCCTGTTTTGAATTTTTTTATCCATTCCCTACCTCAGCACAATTTTGAGGGCAGGTGTCCTTTACAGCCCTGAGTCCTTGTGAATGGTAAGTGACCATTAGCTGTGGGTTAAAAGCTGCTCTTGCGGGAATCGGCCACAAGGCGGCAGCATTTCTCCTTTACCAAATCTGGTTACTAGGGCAACAGAGCCTTACTGGAAGTGGTGTTCTAGGTTGTAAATTAGAATGGAATGTGCGAGGAAAAAGCCCTTTAAGTTTATGTCTCCTTACTTCTTGTTGGTATTTTTAACTTAATTTTTATTTTTTCTCACAGCAAACTTGATTACAATGTTTTGTTTGTTCTAGGTGTGCAAGATGTGGTTCTTTCACACATATACATATATCTATTCTTCTTCGGATCCTTTTCCCATGTAGGTTATGACACAATGTTGAGTAGTCTTCTCTTGGTATTGCGTAGGTCTTTGGTGATTATATATTTCACATGTGTTTGTAGCTCTCTGTTAACCTCAATATGGTAATGTATCCAATCCTCACACCTGTCCATTTGGTGAACCATAAGTTTTTTAATGAATCTATGATAGTGTTTCTCTGTGGAAATATCTTTGTTTGTATCATTTTTTAGGTACCACCTATATGTGATATGATAGGATATGTGTTGTTCGCTTTCTCACTTACTCCAAGTTGCGTGATTACTTCTAGACTCATCTATGGTGCTGGAAATGGCATTGTTTCATTTTTTTCACTAGCTCATATTCCATCTGTACAGGTAGCAGTTCTTCTTTGTCCACCCATCTGTCGGTGGACTCCTTGGTTACTTCCATATCTTGGCTATTGTAATACTATGCAATGCAGATTTGCGTGCCTGTGTCCTTCCAATTCTGTCTTCTTAGTTTATAGGTCCAGGAATAGGTCTGCTGGATCATATGGTAGCTCAATGTTTACCATTTAAAGGCACCTCTCTTCTGTTCTCCTTAGTGTCTCTTTCCAGGTTACGTCCCACTTAAAGGGGAGGGTATGTATTTCTTCCCAGCACCTTCAGGATTTATTCTTTGTAGTTTTTGCTGATGGTTATTCTGAGTGGTGTGAGCTGATACCTCTTTGTGGTTGAATTTGCATGTGTCTCATAATGCGTTGAAATTGAGCTTTAAGGCATGTCCTTTTTTTATATTCCCGGCTGTGATTAGAGCTTATTTCTTCAAAGTGTTTTCTTAAAGTATGTGTCACCATTTGAAATATGTTGGCCATCATCTCCCTCAAGACACTTGGAGGGCAGGTTTCATTTACAGCCCTGCAGTACTTGTTCATATGAAGTGACCATTAGCTCAGGCTTTAAACCTGCTTTTGCAGGTAACGGCCAGAGAGCGGCAGCCTTTCTACGTTCCCCTTGCTGGTACTAGGGAAACAGACCTACCGGCCAGTGGTGTTCTTCGGTTATAAATTAGAGTGCAATGTGCCCGGATAAACCCACAAATGTTGATGTCTCCTTGCTTTTGTTTGTTTTTAAATTTAATTTATATTTATTATGAGAGTAATATTCCATTGTGTACGTGGACCACTTCTTCTTGGTGCATTCCTCAGTTGATGGACATTTTCATTGCTTCCAAGTGCTGGCTATGGTAAATCTTGCTGGCGTACAGGTTTGCCAGCCTGTGACTTTTTGATTCTCATTTTCTCAGGTGATAGGCCAAGCAGTGGTTGTGATTGATTGACTGGTAGCTCAATGTTTCCCTTTTCAAAGCACCTACACTGTGTTTTCATTAGCGGCTCTTTACATGCCCCCCCCTTACAACCGAGGGTACGCATTTCTCCACACTCCCTTCACCGTTTATTTTTTGCAGCATTTTTCCTAATGGCCATTCTGACTGCTGTGAGCTGATAGGTTTTTGTAATATGGGTATGCATGTCATTAAATTTTTTACAATTCATCATATTCCTACGCCTTTTTCTTTCCTCTTAAAAGAAAAAACCGTGAGTACAATATAGCTCTTGAAATTGTCTTCTTCGAAGGTTGCCCTCTTTTGAATTTTTTGGTCGATTTTTGACCCCAGAAATTTTCTGGAGGGCAGGTGTCATTTACAGAACTGCAAGTTGGTGAAAATTTAGTGACCTTTTGCAGTGGGTTCAAAGCTGCTGTTGTGGGAAACGGCCACAAGGAGGTAGCATTTCTCCATTCCCCAATCTGGGTACTAGGGCAGCAGAGCCTTTCTGGAAGTCATTGTCCTAGGTTGTAAATTGGAATGGAATTTGCCAGGAGAATTCCCCATAAGTTTATGTCTCATTACGTCTTCTTGGTTTTTAAAAGTGTTTTAATCTGGGTAAAGTTTAGAATATTGTTTGTCCTGGGTGTACACAATCTGGTTCATTTGTACATTATGTATGTCTATTAATGTACAGATCCTCTTCCCATGTAAAATATTACAGTGTTCCGTCGACCTCCCTTGCTATATGTTCGGTCTTTTTGATACATGTATATAATATGTATTTGTATATGTATAGTAACTCTAATCTTCATTTCTCAATTTCCCCCCTCCTTTCCTTTCAGATGAGCATAGTTTGTTTCTAAGCCTGTGAGTGTCTTTCTCTTTGGAAATATGTTCATCTGTGCCAGTTATTAGATAATGCCATAAGTGATAATATAGGATATAGGTCTTTTGCTTTCCGACCTACTTCATGTTTTGTGATTATCTCCAGGCTCATCTATGGTGCCTCAAAGAGCAGTGCTTCAACGTTTTCCATGGCTAATATTCCATTGTGTACATGGACTACTTCTTCTTGGTGCATTCCTCTGTTGATGGACATTTTCGTTGCTTCCAAGTGTTGCCTATGGTAAATATTGCTGGGGTGCAGGATTGCCAGCCTGTGATTTTTGATTTTCCTTTTCTCAGGTGATAGACCCAGCAGTGGGTATGATTGATTGACTGGTATGGTAGCTCAACGTTTACCTTTTCAAGGCACCTCAATTGTGCTTTCATTAGTGGCTCTTACCACGTCCCCCTTAGAATCGAGGGTACGCATTTCTCCACAATCACGTCAGCATTTCTTGTTTGCAGCATTTTTGTTGATGGCCATTCTGACTGGTGTGAGCTGACCGGTTTTTGTAATTTGGGTTTACATGTCTGTAAAAATTCCTACAATTCATCATTTTTCCACGCCTTTTTCTTTTCTGTTAAAAGAAAAAAGAAAAAAAGTGTGAGTATAATATACCTCTTCAAATTTTCTTTTTGGAAGGTTGCACTCTAGAATTTTTTGTTCGATTTTCGACCTCAGTATTTTTTGGAGGGCCGGTGTCATTTACAGACCTGCAATTGGTGAATAATTAGTGACCTTTTGCAGTGGGTTCAAAGCTGCTGTTGTGGGAAACGGCCACAAGGATGCAGCATTTCTCGATTCCCAAATCTGGGTACTAGGGCAGCAGAGCCGTTCTGGAAGTTGTCTGCCTAGGTTTTCAATTTGGATGCAATGCGCCAGGAAAACCCCCCATAAGTTTATGTCTCATTACTCCTAGTTCGTTGTTTTAATTTTTTCAATTGGGGTAAAGGTTAGAAGGTTGCTTGTCCAAGGTGTACACACTCTGGTTCATCTACATATTCTATATACCTGTTTATGTAGAGATCCTCTTCCCGTGTAAATTATTACAGAGTGTTCCGTAATCCTTCCTTGCTATATGGTCGGTCTTTTTGATATATGTATATAATATGTATTTGTATACATATGGTAACGCTAATCTTCATGTATCCATTCCCCCCACCTTTCCTTTTAGATAAGCATAGTTTTTTTTAATAAGTCTGTGACTGACTTCCTCTGTGGAAATATGTTCATTTGTGTCAGTTATTAGATAACGCCTATAAGTGATATCATAGGATATAGGACTTTTGCTTTCCGACTTACCTCATGTTCTGTGATTATCTCCAAGATGATCTATGGTGCCTCAAAGAGCAGTGTTTCATTGTTTTCCATGGCTAGTATTCATTGTGTACATGGACCACTTCTTCTTTATCCTTTCATCTGTTGATGGACATTTTGGTTGCCTCACTGTCTTGTCTATTGTGAAAAAGGCTGCAGTGCAGCTTTTGCAGCCCGGGTCTTCTCCATTCTGGTCTTCTCAGGTGACAGGCCCTTTGGTGCGCCTGCTGGATTGAATGGTACCTCAATTTTTCCTTTTCAACGCAGCTCCTTTCTGTTCTCATTATTAGCGTTTAACCCTTTTACATCTCACCAGCAGCTAGAGGGTACACAGTTCTCTAAAACCTCTTCAGCATTTATTGTTTGTAGACTTTTTGCCAATGGTCAGTCGACTGGTGTGAGTTGAAAACTTTTTGTAGATTAGATTGCATGAGTCTAATTCTTCCTGAGGCTGAGCTTTTATCCATTTTCCTTTCTTTAAAAAGAGAGCGAGTAAAACTTACCTCTTCATACTATCTTCGTGAACATTTTGCCTGTTTTGAATTTTTTTATCCATTCCCTACCTCAGCACAATTTTGAGGGCAGGTGTCCTTTACAGCCCTGAGTCCTTGTGAATGGTAAGTGACCATTAGCTGGGGGTTAAAAGCTGCTCTTGCGGGAATCGGCCACAAGGCGGCAGCATTTCTCCTTTATCAAATCTGGTTACTAGGGCAACAGAGCCTTACTGGAAGTGGTGTTCTAGGTTGTAAATTAGAATGGAATGTGCGAGGAAAAAGCCCTTTAAGTTTATGTCTCCTTACTTCTTGTTGGTATTTTTAACTTAATTTTTATTTTTTCTCACAGCAAACTTGATTACAATGTTTTGTTTGTTCTAGGTGTGCAAGATGTGGTTCTTTCACACATATACATATATCTATTCTTCTTCGGATCCTTTTCCCATGTAGGTTATGACACAATGTTGAGTAGTCTTCTCTTGGTATTGCGTAGGTCTTTGGTGATTCTATATTTCACATGTGTTTGTAGCTCTCTGTTAACCTCAATATGGTAATGTATCCAATCCTCACACCTGTCCATTTGGTGAACCATAAGTTTTTAAATGAATCTATGATAGTGTTTCTCTGTGGAAATATCTTTGTTTGTATCATTTTTTAGGTACCACCTATATGTGATATGATAGGATATGTGTTGTTCGCTTTCTCACTTACTCCAAGTTGCGTGATTACTTCTAGACTCATCTATGGTGCTGGAAATGGCATTGTTTCATTTTTTTCACTAGCTCATATTCCATCTGTACAGGTAGCAGTTCTTCTTTGTCCACCCATCTGTCGGTGGACTCCTTGGTTACTTCCATATCTTGGCTATTGTAATACTATGCAATGCAGATTTGCGTGCCTGTGTCCTTCCAATTCTGTCTTCTTAGTTTATAGGTCCAGGAATAGGTCTGCTGGATCATATGGTAGCTCAATGTTTACCATTTAAAGGCACCTCTCTTCTGTTCTCCTTAGTGTCTCTTTCCAGGTTACGTCCCACTTAAAGGGGAGGGTATGTATTTCTTCCCAGCACCTTCAGGATTTATTCTTTGTAGTTTTTGCTGATGGTTATTCTGAGTGGTGTGAGCTGATACCTCTTTGTGGTTGAATTTGCATGTGTCTCATAATGCGTTGAAATTGAGCTTTAAGGCATGTCCTTTTTTTATATTCCCGGCTGTGATTAGAGCTTATTTCTTCAAAGTGTTTTCTTAAAGTATGTGTCACCATTTGAAATATGTTGGCCATCATCTCCCTCAAGACACTTGGAGGGCAGGTTTCATTTACAGCCCTGCAGTACTTGTTCATATGAAGTGACCATTAGCTCAGGCTTTAAACCTGCTTTTGCAGGTAACGGCCAGAGAGCGGCAGCCTTTCTACGTTCCCCTTGCTGGTACTAGGGAAACAGACCTACCGGCCAGTGGTGTTCTTCGGTTATAAATTAGAGTGCAATGTGCCCGGATAAACCCACAAATGTTGATGTCTCCTTGCTTTTGTTTGTTTTTAAATTTAATTTATATTTATTATTAGAGTAATATTCCATTGTGTACGTGGACCACTTCTTCTTGGTGCATTCCTCAGTTGATGGACATTTTCATTGCTTCCAAGTGCTGGCTATGGTAAATCTTGCTGGCGTACAGGTTTGCCAGCCTGTGACTTTTTGATTCTCATTTTCTCAGGTGATAGGCCAAGCAGTGGTTGTGATTGATTGACTGGTAGCTCAATGTTTCCCTTTTCAAAGCACCTACACTGTGTTTTCATTAGCGGCTCTTTACATGCCCCCCCCTTACAACCGAGGGTACGCATTTCTCCACACTCCCTTCACCGTTTATTTTTTGCAGCATTTTTCCTAATGGCCATTCTGACTGCTGTGAGCTGATAGGTTTTTGTAATATGGGTATGCATGTCATTAAATTTTTTACAATTCATCATATTCCTACGCCTTTTTCTTTCCTCTTAAAAGAAAAAACCGTGAGTACAATATAGCTCTTGAAATTGTCTTCTTCGAAGGTTGCCCTCTTTTGAATTTTTTGGTCGATTTTTGACCCCAGAAATTTTCTGGAGGGCAGGTGTCATTTACAGAACTGCAAGTTGGTGAAAATTTAGTGACCTTTTGCAGTGGGTTCAAAGCTGCTGTTGTGGGAAACGGCCACAAGGAGGTAGCATTTCTCCATTCCCCAATCTGGGTACTAGGGCAGCAGAGCCTTTCTGGAAGTCATTGTCCTAGGTTGTAAATTGGAATGGAATTTGCCAGGAGAATTCCCCATAAGTTTATGTCTCATTACGTCTTCTTGGTTTTTAAAAGTGTTTTAATCTGGGTAAAGTTTAGAATATTGTTTGTCCTGGGTGTACACAATCTGGTTCATTTGTACATTATGTATGTCTATTAATGTACAGATCCTCTTCCCATGTAAAATATTACAGTGTTCCGTCGACCTCCCTTGCTATATGTTCGGTCTTTTTGATACATGTATATAATATGTATATGTATAGTAACACTAATCTTCATTTCTCAATTTCCCCCCTCCTTTCCTTTCAGATGAGCATAGTTTGTTTTCTAAGCCTGTGAGTGTCTTTCTCTTTGGAAATATGTTCATCTGTGCCAGTTATTAGATAATGCCATAAGTGATAATATAGGATATAGGTCTTTTGCTTTCCGACCTACTTCATGTTTTGTGATTATCTCCAGGCTCATCTATGGTGCCTCAAAGAGCAGTGCTTCAATGTTTTCCATGGCTAATATTCCATTGTGTACATGGACCACTTCTTCTTGGTGCATTCCTCTGTTGATGGACATTTTCGTTGCTTCCAAGTGTTGCCTATGGTAAATATTGCTGGGGTGCAGGATTGCCAGCCTGTGATTTTTGATTTTCCTTTTCTCAGGTGATAGACCCAGCAGTGGGTATGATTGATTGACTGGTATGGTAGCTCAACGTTTACCTTTTCAAGGCACCTCAATTGTGCTTTCATTAGTGGCTCTTACCACGTCCCCCTTAGAATCGAGGGTACGCATTTCTCCACAATCACGTCAGCATTTCTTGTTTGCAGCATTTTTGTTGATGGCCATTCTGACTGGTGTGAGCTGACCGGTTTTTGTAATTTGGGTTTACATGTCTGTAAAAATTCCTACAATTCATCATTTTTCCACGCCTTTTTCTTTTCTGTTAAAAGAAAAAAGAAAAAAAGTGTGAGTATAATATACCTCTTCAAATTTTCTTTTTGGAAGGTTGCACTCTAGAATTTTTTGTTCGATTTTCGACCTCAGTATTTTTTGGAGGGCCGGTGTCATTTACAGACCTGCAATTGGTGAATAATTAGTGACCTTTTGCAGTGGGTTCAAAGCTGCTGTTGTGGGAAACGGCCACAAGGATGCAGCATTTCTCGATTCCCAAATCTGGGTACTAGGGCAGCAGAGCCGTTCTGGAAGTTGTCTGCCTAGGTTTTCAATTTGGATGCAATGCGCCAGGAAAACCCCCCATAAGTTTATGTCTCATTACTCCTAGTTCGTTGTTTTAATTTTTTCAATTGGGGTAAAGGTTAGAAGGTTGCTTGTCCAAGGTGTACACACTCTGGTTCATCTACATATTCTATATACCTATTTATGTAGAGATCCTCTTCCCGTGTAAATTATTACAGAGTGTTCCGTAATCCTTCCTTGCTATATGGTCGGTCTTTTTGATATATGTATATAATATGTATTTGTATACATATGGTAACGCTAATCTTCATGTATCCATTCCCCCCACCTTTCCTTTTAGATAAGCATAGTTTTTTTTTAATAAGTCTGTGACTGACTTCCTCTGTGGAAATATGTTCATTTGTGTCAGTTATTAGATAACGCCTATAAGTGATATCATAGGATATAGGACTTTTGCTTTCCGACTTACCTCATGTTCTGTGATTATCTCCAAGATGATCTATGGTGCCTCAAAGAGCAGTGTTTCATTGTTTTCCATGGCTAGTATTCATTGTGTACATGGACCACTTCTTCTTTATCCTTTCATCTGTTGATGGACATTTTGGTTGCCTCACTGTCTTGTCTATTGTGAAAAAGGCTGCAGTGCAGCTTTTGCAGCCCGGGTCTTCTCCATTCTGGTCTTCTCAGGTGACAGGCCCTTTGGTGCGCCTGCTGGATTGAATGGTACCTCAATTTTTCCTTTTCAACGCAGCTCCTTTCTGTTCTCATTATTAGCGTTTAACCCTTTTACATCTCACCAGCAGCTAGAGGGTACACAGTTCTCTAAAACCTCTTCAGCATTTATTGTTTGTAGACTTTTTGCCAATGGTCAGTCGACTGGTGTGAGTTGAAAACTTTTTGTAGATTAGATTGCATGAGTCTAATTCTTCCTGAGGCTGAGCTTTTATCCATTTTCCTTTCTTTAAAAAGAGAGCGAGTAAAACTTACCTCTTCATACTATCTTCGTGAACATTTTGCCTGTTTTGAATTTTTTTATCCATTCCCTACCTCAGCACAATTTTGAGGGCAGGTGTCCTTTACAGCCCTGAGTCCTTGTGAATGGTAAGTGACCATTAGCTGTGGGTTAAAAGCTGCTCTTGCGGGAATCGGCCACAAGGCGGCAGCATTTCTCCTTTACCAAATCTGGTTACTAGGGCAACAGAGCCTTACTGGAAGTGGTGTTCTAGGTTGTAAATTAGAATGGAATGTGCGAGGAAAAAGCCCTTTAAGTTTATGTCTCCTTACTTCTTGTTGGTATTTTTAACTTAATTTTTATTTTTTCTCACAGCAAACTTGATTACAATGTTTTGTTTGTTCTAGGTGTGCAAGATGTGGTTCTTTCACACATATACATATATCTATTCTTCTTCGGATCCTTTTCCCATGTAGGTTATGACACAATGTTGAGTAGTCTTCTCTTGGTATTGCGTAGGTCTTTGGTGATTATATATTTCACATGTGTTTGTAGCTCTCTGTTAACCTCAATATGGTAATGTATCCAATCCTCACACCTGTCCATTTGGTGAACCATAAGTTTTTTAATGAATCTATGATAGTGTTTCTCTGTGGAAATATCTTTGTTTGTATCATTTTTTAGGTACCACCTATATGTGATATGATAGGATATGTGTTGTTCGCTTTCTCACTTACTCCAAGTTGCGTGATTACTTCTAGACTCATCTATGGTGCTGGAAATGGCATTGTTTCATTTTTTTCACTAGCTCATATTCCATCTGTACAGGTAGCAGTTCTTCTTTGTCCACCCATCTGTCGGTGGACTCCTTGGTTACTTCCATATCTTGGCTATTGTAATACTATGCAATGCAGATTTGCGTGCCTGTGTCCTTCCAATTCTGTCTTCTTAGTTTATAGGTCCAGGAATAGGTCTGCTGGATCATATGGTAGCTCAATGTTTACCATTTAAAGGCACCTCTCTTCTGTTCTCCTTAGTGTCTCTTTCCAGGTTACGTCCCACTTAAAGGGGAGGGTATGTATTTCTTCCCAGCACCTTCAGGATTTATTCTTTGTAGTTTTTGCTGATGGTTATTCTGAGTGGTGTGAGCTGATACCTCTTTGTGGTTGAATTTGCATGTGTCTCATAATGCGTTGAAATTGAGCTTTAAGGCATGTCCTTTTTTTATATTCCCGGCTGTGATTAGAGCTTATTTCTTCAAAGTGTTTTCTTAAAGTATGTGTCACCATTTGAAATATTTTGGCCATCATCTCCCTCAAGACACTTGGAGGGCAGGTTTCATTTACAGCCCTGCAGTACTTGTTCATATGAAGTGACCATTAGCTCAGGCTTTAAACCTGCTTTTGCAGGTAACGGCCAGAGAGCGGCAGCCTTTCTACCTTCCCCTTGCTGGTACTAGGGAAACAGACCTACCGGCCAGTGGTGTTCTTCGGTTATAAATTAGAGTGCAATGTGCCCGGATAAACCCACAAATGTTGATGTCTCCTTGCTTTTGTTTGTTTTTAAATTTAATTTATATTTATTATTAGAGTAATATTCCATTGTGTACGTGGACCACTTCTTCTTGGTGCATTCCTCAGTTGATGGACATTTTCATTGCTTCCAAGTGCTGGCTATGGTAAATCTTGCTGGCGTACAGGTTTGCCAGCCTGTGACTTTTTGATTCTCATTTTCTCAGGTGATAGGCCAAGCAGTGGTTGTGATTGATTGACTGGTAGCTCAATGTTTCCCTTTTCAAAGCACCTACACTGTGTTTTCATTAGCGGCTCTTTACATGCCCCCCCCCTTACAACCGAGGGTACGCATTTCTCCACACTCCCTTCACCGTTAATTTTTTGCAGCATTTTTCCTAATGGCCATTCTGACTGCTGTGAGCTGATAGGTTTTTGTAATATGGGTATGCATGTCATTAAATTTTTTACAATTCATCATATTCCTACGCCTTTTTCTTTCCTCTTAAAAGAAAAAACCGTGAGTACAATATAGCTCTTGAAATTGTCTTCTTCGAAGGTTGCCCTCTTTTGAATTTTTTGGTCGATTTTTGACCCCAGAAATTTTCTGGAGGGCAGGTGTCATTTACAGAACTGCAAGTTGGTGAAAATTTAGTGACCTTTTGCAGTGGGTTCAAAGCTGCTGTTGTGGGAAACGGCCACAAGGAGGTAGCATTTCTCCATTCCCCAATCTGGGTACTAGGGCAGCAGAGCCTTTCTGGAAGTCATTGTCCTAGGTTGTAAATTGGAATGGAATTTGCCAGGAGAAATCCCCATAAGTTTATGTCTCATTACTTCTTCTTGGTTTTTAAAAGTGTTTTAATCTGGGTAAAGTTTAGAATATTGTTTGTCCTGGGTGTACACAATCTGGTTCATTTGTACATTATGTATGTCTATTAATGTACAGATCCTCTTCCCATGTAAAATATTACAGTGTTCCGTCGACCTCCCTTGCTATATGTTCGGTCTTTTTGATACATGTATATAATATGTATTTGTATATGTATAGTAACACTAATTTTCATTTCTCAATTTCCCCCCTCCTTTCCTTTCAGATGAGCATAGTTTGTTTTCTAAGCCTGTGAGTGTCTTTCTCTTTGGAAATATGTTCATCTGTGCCAGTTATTAGATAATGCCATAAGTGATAATATAGGATATAGGTCTTTTGCTTTCCGACCTACTTCATGTTTTGTGATTATCTCCAGGCTCATCTATGGTGCCTCAAAGAGCAGTGCTTCAACGTTTTCCATGGCTAATATTCCATTGTGTACATGGACCACTTCTTCTTGGTGCATTCCTCTGTTGATGGACATTTTCGTTGCTTCCAAGTGTTGCCTATGGTAAATATTGCTGGGGTGCAGGATTGCCAGCCTGTGATTTTTGATTTTCCTTTTCTCAGGTGATAGACCCAGCAGTGGGTATGATTGATTGACTGGTATGGTAGCTCAACGTTTACCTTTTCAAGGCACCTCAATTGTGCTTTCATTAGTGGCTCTTACCACGTCCCCCTTAGAATCGAGGGTACGCATTTCTCCACAATCACGTCAGCATTTCTTGTTTGCAGCATTTTTGTTGATGGCCATTCTGACTGGTGTGAGCTGACCGGTTTTTGTAATTTGGGTTTACATGTCTGTAAAAATTCCTACAATTCATCATTTTTCCACGCCTTTTTCTTTTCTGTTAAAAGAAAAAAGAAAAAAAGTGTGAGTATAATATACCTCTTCAAATTTTCTTTTTGGAAGGTTGCACTCTAGAATTTTTTGTTCGATTTTCGACCTCAGTATTTTTTGGAGGGCCGGTGTCATTTACAGACCTGCAATTGGTGAATAATTAGTGACCTTTTGCAGTGGGTTCAAAGCTGCTGTTGTGGGAAACGGCCACAAGGATGCAGCATTTCTCGATTCCCAAATCTGGGTACTAGGGCAGCAGAGCCGTTCTGGAAGTTGTCTGCCTAGGTTTTCAATTTGGATGGAATGCGCCAGGAAAACCCCCCATAAGTTTATGTCTCATTACTCCTAGTTCGTTGTTTTAATTTTTTCAATTGGGGTAAAGGTTAGAAGGTTGCTTGTCCAAGGTGTACACACTCTGGTTCATCTACATATTCTATATACCTATTTATGTAGAGATCCTCTTCCCGTGTAAATTATTACAGAGTGTTCCGTAATCCTTCCTTGCTATATGGTCGGTCTTTTTGATATATGTATATAATATGTATTTGTATACATGTGGTAACGCTAATCTTCATGTATCCATTCCCCCCACCTTTCCTTTTAGATAAGCATAGTTTTTTTTAGTAAGTCTGTGACTGACTTCCTCTGTGGAAATATGTTCATTTGTGTCAGTTATTAGATAACGCCTATAAGTGATATCATAGGATATAGGACTTTTGCTTTCCGACTTACCTCATGTTCTGTGATTATCTCCAAGATGATCTATGGTGCCTCAAAGAGCAGTGTTTCATTGTTTTCCATGGCTAGTATTCATTGTGTACATGGACCACTTCTTCTTTATCCTTTCATCTGTTGATGGACATTTTGGTTGCCTCACTGTCTTGTCTATTGTGAAAAAGGCTGCAGTGCAGCTTTTGCAGCCCGGGTCTTCTCCATTCTGGTCTTCTCAGGTGACAGGCCCTTTGGTGCGCCTGCTGGATTGAATGGTACCTCAATTTTTCCTTTTCAACGCAGCTCCTTTCTGTTCTCATTATTAGCGTTTAACCCTTTTACATCTCACCAGCAGCTAGAGGGTACACAGTTCTCTAAAACCTCTTCAGCATTTATTGTTTGTAGACTTTTTGCCAATGGTCAGTCGACTGGTGTGAGTTGAAAACTTTTTGTAGATTAGATTGCATGAGTCTAATTCTTCCTGAGGCTGAGCTTTTATCCATTTTCCTTTCTTTAAAAAGAGAGCGAGTAAAACTTACCTCTTCATACTATCTTCGTGAACATTTTGCCTGTTTTGAATTTTTTTATCCATTCCCTACCTCAGCACAATTTTGAGGGCAGGTGTCCTTTACAGCCCTGAGTCCTTGTGAATGGTAAGTGACCATTAGCTGGGGGTTAAAAGCTGCTCTTGCGGGAATCGGCCACAAGGCGGCAGCATTTCTCCTTTACCAAATCTGGTTACTAGGGCAACAGAGCCTTACTGGAAGTGGTGTTCTAGGTTGTAAATTAGAATGGAATGTGCGAGGAAAAAGCCCTTTAAGTTTATGTCTCCTTACTTCTTGTTGGTATTTTTAACTTAATTTTTATTTTTTCTCACAGCAAACTTGATTACAATGTTTTGTTTGTTCTAGGTGTGCAAGATGTGGTTCTTTCACACATATACATATATCTATTCTTCTTCGGATCCTTTTCCCATGTAGGTTATGACACAATGTTGAGTAGTCTTCTCTTGGTATTGCGTAGGTCTTTGGTGATTCTATATTTCACATGTGTTTGTAGCTCTCTGTTAACCTCAATATGGTAATGTATCCAATCCTCACACCTGTCCATTTGGTGAACCATAAGTTTTTTAATGAATCTATGATAGTGTTTCTCTGTGGAAATATCTTTGTTTGTATCATTTTTTAGGTACCACCTATATGTGATATGATAGGATATGTGTTGTTCGCTTTCTCACTTACTCCAAGTTGCGTGATTACTTCTAGACTCATCTATGGTGCTGGAAATGGCATTGTTTCATTTTTTTCACTAGCTCATATTCCATCTGTACAGGTAGCAGTTCTTCTTTGTCCACCCATCTGTCGGTGGACTCCTTGGTTACTTCCATATCTTGGCTATTGTAATACTATGCAATGCAGATTTGCGTGCCTGTGTCCTTCCAATTCTGTCTTCTTAGTTTATAGGTCCAGGAATAGGTCTGCTGGATCATATGGTAGCTCAATGTTTACCATTTAAAGGCACCTCTCTTCTGTTCTCCTTAGTGTCTCTTTCCAGGTTACGTCCCACTTAAAGGGGAGGGTATGTATTTCTTCCCAGCACCTTCAGGATTTATTCTTTGTAGTTTTTGCTGATGGTTATTCTGAGTGGTGTGAGCTGATACCTCTTTGTGGTTGAATTTGCATGTGTCTCATAATGCGTTGAAATTGAGCTTTAAGGCATGTCCTTTTTTTATATTCCCGGCTGTGATTAGAGCTTATTTCTTCAAAGTGTTTTCTTAAAGTATGTGTCACCATTTGAAATATTTTGGCCATCATCTCCCTCAAGACACTTGGAGGGCAGGTTTCATTTACAGCCCTGCAGTACTTGTTCATATGAAGTGACCATTAGCTCAGGCTTTAAACCTGCTTTTGCAGGTAACGGCCAGAGAGCGGCAGCCTTTCTACCTTCCCCTTGCTGGTACTAGGGAAACAGACCTACCGGCCAGTGGTGTTCTTCGGTTATAAATTAGAGTGCAATGTGCCCGGATAAACCCACAAATGTTGATGTCTCCTTGCTTTTGTTTGTTTTTAAATTTAATTTATATTTATTATTAGAGTAATATTCCATTGTGTACGTGGACCACTTCTTCTTGGTGCATTCCTCAGTTGATGGACATTTTCATTGCTTCCAAGTGCTGGCTATGGTAAATCTTGCTGGCGTACAGGTTTGCCAGCCTGTGACTTTTTGATTCTCATTTTCTCAGGTGATAGGCCAAGCAGTGGTTGTGATTGATTGACTGGTAGCTCAATGTTTCCCTTTTCAAAGCACCTACACTGTGTTTTCATTAGCGGCTCTTTACATGCCCCCCCCCTTACAACCGAGGGTACGCATTTCTCCACACTCCCTTCACCGTTAATTTTTTGCAGCATTTTTCCTAATGGCCATTCTGACTGCTGTGAGCTGATAGGTTTTTGTAATATGGGTATGCATGTCATTAAATTTTTTACAATTCATCATATTCCTACGCCTTTTTCTTTCCTCTTAAAAGAAAAAACCGTGAGTACAATATAGCTCTTGAAATTGTCTTCTTCGAAGGTTGCCCTCTTTTGAATTTTTTGGTCGATTTTTGACCCCAGAAATTTTCTGGAGGGCAGGTGTCATTTACAGAACTGCAAGTTGGTGAAAATTTAGTGACCTTTTGCAGTGGGTTCAAAGCTGCTGTTGTGGGAAACGGCCACAAGGAGGTAGCATTTCTCCATTCCCCAATCTGGGTACTAGGGCAGCAGAGCCTTTCTGGAAGTCATTGTCCTAGGTTGTAAATTGGAATGGAATTTGCCAGGAGAAATCCCCATAAGTTTATGTCTCATTACTTCTTCTTGGTTTTTAAAAGTGTTTTAATCTGGGTAAAGTTTAGAATATTGTTTGTCCTGGGTGTACACAATCTGGTTCATTTGTACATTATGTATGTCTATTAATGTACAGATCCTCTTCCCATGTAAAATATTACAGTGTTCCGTCGACCTCCCTTGCTATATGTTCGGTCTTTTTGATACATGTATATAATATGTATTTGTATATGTATAGTAACACTAATTTTCATTTCTCAATTTCCCCCCTCCTTTCCTTTCAGATGAGCATAGTTTGTTTTCTAAGCCTGTGAGTGTCTTTCTCTTTGGAAATATGTTCATCTGTGCCAGTTATTAGATAATGCCATAAGTGATAATATAGGATATAGGTCTTTTGCTTTCCGACCTACTTCATGTTTTGTGATTATCTCCAGGCTCATCTATGGTGCCTCAAAGAGCAGTGCTTCAACGTTTTCCATGGCTAATATTCCATTGTGTACATGGACCACTTCTTCTTGGTGCATTCCTCTGTTGATGGACATTTTCGTTGCTTCCAAGTGTTGCCTATGGTAAATATTGCTGGGGTGCAGGATTGCCAGCCTGTGATTTTTGATTTTCCTTTTCTCAGGTGATAGACCCAGCAGTGGGTATGATTGATTGACTGGTATGGTAGCTCAACGTTTACCTTTTCAAGGCACCTCAATTGTGCTTTCATTAGTGGCTCTTACCACGTCCCCCTTAGAATCGAGGGTACGCATTTCTCCACAATCACGTCAGCATTTCTTGTTTGCAGCATTTTTGTTGATGGCCATTCTGACTGGTGTGAGCTGACCGGTTTTTGTAATTTGGGTTTACATGTCTGTAAAAATTCCTACAATTCATCATTTTTCCACGCCTTTTTCTTTTCTGTTAAAAGAAAAAAGAAAAAAAGTGTGAGTATAATATACCTCTTCAAATTTTCTTTTTGGAAGGTTGCACTCTAGAATTTTTTGTTCGATTTTCGACCTCAGTATTTTTTGGAGGGCCGGTGTCATTTACAGACCTGCAATTGGTGAATAATTAGTGACCTTTTGCAGTGGGTTCAAAGCTGCTGTTGTGGGAAACGGCCACAAGGATGCAGCATTTCTCGATTCCCAAATCTGGGTACTAGGGCAGCAGAGCCGTTCTGGAAGTTGTCTGCCTAGGTTTTCAATTTGGATGGAATGCGCCAGGAAAACCCCCCATAAGTTTATGTCTCATTACTCCTAGTTCGTTGTTTTAATTTTTTCAATTGGGGTAAAGGTTAGAAGGTTGCTTGTCCAAGGTGTACACACTCTGGTTCATCTACATATTCTATATACCTATTTATGTAGAGATCCTCTTCCCGTGTAAATTATTACAGAGTGTTCCGTAATCCTTCCTTGCTATATGGTCGGTCTTTTTGATATATGTATATAATATGTATTTGTATACATGTGGTAACGCTAATCTTCATGTATCCATTCCCCCCACCTTTCCTTTTAGATAAGCATAGTTTTTTTTAGTAAGTCTGTGACTGACTTCCTCTGTGGAAATATGTTCATTTGTGTCAGTTATTAGATAACGCCTATAAGTGATATCATAGGATATAGGACTTTTGCTTTCCGACTTACCTCATGTTCTGTGATTATCTCCAAGATGATCTATGGTGCCTCAAAGAGCAGTGTTTCATTGTTTTCCATGGCTAGTATTCATTGTGTACATGGACCACTTCTTCTTTATCCTTTCATCTGTTGATGGACATTTTGGTTGCCTCACTGTCTTGTCTATTGTGAAAAAGGCTGCAGTGCAGCTTTTGCAGCCCGGGTCTTCTCCATTCTGGTCTTCTCAGGTGACAGGCCCTTTGGTGCGCCTGCTGGATTGAATGGTACCTCAATTTTTCCTTTTCAACGCAGCTCCTTTCTGTTCTCATTATTAGCGTTTAACCCTTTTACATCTCACCAGCAGCTAGAGGGTACACAGTTCTCTAAAACCTCTTCAGCATTTATTGTTTGTAGACTTTTTGCCAATGGTCAGTCGACTGGTGTGAGTTGAAAACTTTTTGTAGATTAGATTGCACGAGTCTAATTCTTCCTGAGTCTGAGCTTTTATCCATTTTCCTTTCTTTAAAAAGAGAGCGAGTAAAACTTACCTCTTCATACTATCTTCGTGAACATTTTGCCTGTTTTGAATTTTTTTATCCATTCCCTACCTCAGCACAATTTTGAGGGCAGGTGTCCTTTACAGCCCTGAGTCCTTGTGAATGGTAAGTGACCATTAGCTGGGGGTTAAAAGCTGCTCTTGCGGGAATCGGCCACAAGGCGGCAGCATTTCTCCTTTACCAAATCTGGTTACTAGGGCAACAGAGCCTTACTGGAAGTGGTGTTCTAGGTTGTAAATTAGAATGGAATGTGCGAGGAAAAAGCCCTTTAAGTTTATGTCTCCTTACTTCTTGTTGGTATTTTTAACTTAATTTTTATTTTTTCTCACAGCAAACTTGATTACAATGTTTTGTTTGTTCTAGGTGTGCAAGATGTGGTTCTTTCACACATATACATATATCTATTCTTCTTCGGATCCTTTTCCCATGTAGGTTATGACACAATGTTGAGTAGTCTTCTCTTGGTATTGCGTAGGTCTTTGGTGATTCTATATTTCACATGTGTTTGTAGCTCTCTGTTAACCTCAATATGGTAATGTATCCAATCCTCACACCTGTCCATTTGGTGAACCATAAGATTTTTAATGAATCTATGATAGTGTTTCTCTGTGGAAATATCTTTGTTTGTATCATTTTTTAGGTACCACCTATATGTGATATGATAGGATATGTGTTGTTCGCTTTCTCACTTACTCCAAGTTGCGTGATTACTTCTAGACTCATCTATGGTGCTGGAAATGGCATTGTTTCATTTTTTTCACTAGCTCATATTCCATCTGTACAGGTAGCAGTTCTTCTTTGTCCACCCATCTGTCGGTGGACTCCTTGGTTACTTCCATATCTTGGCTATTGTAATACTATGCAATGCAGATTTGCGTGCCTGTGTCCTTCCAATTCTGTCTTCTTAGTTTATAGGTCCAGGAATAGGTCTGCTGGATCATATGGTAGCTCAATGTTTACCATTTAAAGGCACCTCTCTTCTGTTCTCCTTAGTGTCTCTTTCCAGGTTACGTCCCACTTAAAGGGGAGGGTATGTATTTCTTCCCAGCACCTTCAGGATTTATTCTTTGTAGTTTTTGCTGATGGTTATTCTGAGTGGTGTGAGCTGATACCTCTTTGTGGTTGAATTTGCATGTGTCTCATAATGCGTTGAAATTGAGCTTTAAGGCATGTCCTTTTTTAATATTCCCGGCTGTGATTAGAGCTTATTTCTTCAAAGTGTTTTCTTAAAGTATGTGTCACCATTTGAAATATGTTGGCCATCATCTCCCTCAAGACACTTGGAGGGCAGGTTTCATTTACAGCCCTGCAGTACTTGTTCATATGAAGTGACCATTAGCTCAGGCTTTAAACCTGCTTTTGCAGGTAACGGCCAGAGAGCGGCAGCCTTTCTACGTTCCCCTTGCTGGTACTAGGGAAACAGACCTACCGGCCAGTGGTGTTCTTTGGTTATAAATTAGAGTGCAATGTGCCCGGATAAACCCACAAATGTTGATGTCTCCTTGCTTTTGTTTGTTTTTAAATTTAATTTATATTTATTATGAGAGTAATATTCCATTGTGTACGTGGACCACTTCTTCTTGGTGCATTCCTCAGTTGATGGACATTTTCATTGCTTCCAAGTGCTGGCTATGGTAAATCTTGCTGGCGTACAGGTTTGCCAGCCTGTGACTTTTTGATTCTCATTTTCTCAGGTGATAGGCCAAGCAGTGGTTGTGATTGATTGACTGGTAGCTCAATGTTTCCCTTTTCAAAGCACCTACACTGTGTTTTCATTAGCGGCTCTTTACATGCCCCCCCCTTACAACCGAGGGTACGCATTTCTCCACACTCCCTTCACCGTTTATTTTTTGCAGCATTTTTCCTAATGGCCATTCTGACTGCTGTGAGCTGATAGGTTTTTGTAATATGGGTATGCATGTCATTAAATTTTTTACAATTCATCATATTCCTACGCCTTTTTCTTTCCTCTTAAAAGAAAAAACCGTGAGTACAATATAGCTCTTGAAATTGTCTTCTTCGAAGGTAGCCCTCTTTTGAATTTTTTGGTCGATTTTTGACCCCAGAAATTTTCTGGAGGGCAGGTGTCATTTACAGAACTGCAAGTTGGTGAAAATTTAGTGACCTTTTGCAGTGGGTTCAAAGCTGCTGTTGTGGGAAATGGCCACAAGGAGGTAGCATTTCTCCATTCCCCAATCTGGGTACTAGGGCAGCAGAGCCTTTCTGGAAGTCATTGTCCTAGGTTGTAAATTGGAATGGAATTTGCCAGGAGAAATCCCCATAAGTTTATGTCTCATTACTTCTTCTTGGTTTTTAAAAGTGTTTTAATCTGGGTAAAGTTTAGAATATTGTTTGTCCTGGGTGTACACAATCTGGTTCATTTGTACATTATGTATGTCTATTAATGTACAGATCCTCTTCCCATGTAAAATATTACAGTGTTCCGTCGACCTCCCTTGCTATATGTTCGGTCTTTTTGATACATGTATATAATATGTATTTGTATATGTATAGTAACTCTAATCTTCATTTCTCAATTTCCCCCCTCCTTTCCTTTCAGATGAGCATAGTTTGTTTTCTAAGCCTGTGAGTGTCTTTCTCTTTGGAAATATGTTCATCTGTGCCAGTTATTAGATAATGCCATAAGTGATAATATAGGATATAGGTCTTTTGCTTTCCGACCTACTTCATGTTTTGTGATTATCTCCAGGCTCATCTATGGTGCCTCAAAGAGCAGTGCTTCAATGTTTTCCATGGCTAATATTCCATTGTGTACATGGACCACTTCTTCTTGGTGCATTCCTCTGTTGATGGACATTTTCGTTGCTTCCAAGTGTTGCCTATGGTAAATATTGCTGGGGTGCAGGATTGCCAGCCTGTGATTTTTGATTTTCCTTTTCTCAGGTGATAGACCCAGCAGTGGGTATGATTGATTGACTGGTATGGTAGCTCAACGTTTACCTTTTCAAGGCACCTCAATTGTGCTTTCATTAGTGGCTCTTACCACGTCCCCCTTAGAATCGAGGGTACGCATTTCTCCACAATCACGTCAGCATTTCTTGTTTGCAGCATTTTTGTTGATGGCCATTCTGACTGGTGTGAGCTGACCGGTTTTTGTAATTTGGGTTTACATGTCTGTAAAAATTCCTACAATTCATCATTTTTCCACGCCTTTTTCTTTTCTGTTAAAAGAAAAAAGAAAAAAAGTGTGAGTATAATATACCTCTTCAAATTTTCTTTTTGGAAGGTTGCACTCTAGAATTTTTTGTTCGATTTTCGACCTCAGTATTTTTTGGAGGGCCGGTGTCATTTACAGACCTGCAATTGGTGAATAATTAGTGACCTTTTGCAGTGGGTTCAAAGCTGCTGTTGTGGGAAACGGCCACAAGGATGCAGCATTTCTCGATTCCCAAATCTGGGTACTAGGGCAGCAGAGCCGTTCTGGAAGTTGTCTGCCTAGGTTTTCAATTTGGATGCAATGCGCCAGGAAAACCCCCCATAAGTTTATGTCTCATTACTCCTAGTTCGTTGTTTTAATTTTTTCAATTGGGGTAAAGGTTAGAAGGTTGCTTGTCCAAGGTGTACACACTCTGGTTCATCTACATATTCTATATACCTATTTATGTAGAGATCCTCTTCCCGTGTAAATTATTACAGAGTGTTCCGTAATCCTTCCTTGCTATATGGTCGGTCTTTTTGATATATGTATATAATATGTATTTGTATACATATGGTAACGCTAATCTTCATGTATCCATTCCCCCCACCTTTCCTTTTAGATAAGCATAGTTTTTTTTAGTAAGTCTGTGATTGACTTCCTCTGTGGAAATATGTTCATTTGTGTCAGTTATTAGATAACGCCTATAAGTGATATCATAGGATATAGGACTTTTGCTTTCCGACTTACCTCATGTTCTGTGATTATCTCCAAGATGATCTATGGTGCCTCAAAGAGCAGTGTTTCATTGTTTTCCATGGCTAGTATTCATTGTGTACATGGACCACTTCTTCTTTATCCTTTCATCTGTTGATGGACATTTTGGTTGCCTCACTGTCTTGTCTATTGTGAAAAAGGCTGCAGTGCTGCTTTTGCAGCCCGGGTCTTCTCCATTCTGGTCTTCTCAGGTGACAGGCCCTTTGGTGCGCCTGCTGGATTGAATGGTACCTCAATTTTTCCTTTTCAACGCAGCTCCTTTCTGTTCTCATTATTAGCGTTTAACCCTTTTACATCTCACCAGCAGCTAGAGGGTACACAGTTCTCTAAAACCTCTTCAGCATTTATTGTTTGTAGACTTTTTGCCAATGGTCAGTCGACTGGTGTGAGTTGAAAACTTTTTGTAGATTAGATTGCATGAGTCTAATTCTTCCTGAGGCTGAGCTTTTATCCATTTTCCTTTCTTTAAAAAGAGAGCGAGTAAAAGTTACCTCTTCATACTATCTTCGTGAACATTTTGCCTGTTTTGAATTTTTTTATCCATTCCCTACCTCAGCACAATTTTGAGGGCAGGTGTCCTTTACAGCCCTGAGTCCTTGTGAATGGTAAGTGACCATTAGCTGGGGGTTAAAAGCTGCTCTTGCGGGAATCGGCCACAAGGCGGCAGCATTTCTCCTTTACCAAATCTGGTTACTAGGGCAACAGAGCCTTACTGGAAGTGGTGTTCTAGGTTGTAAATTAGAATGGAATGTGCGAGGAAAAAGCCCTTTAAGTTTATGTCTCCTTACTTCTTGTTGGTATTTTTAACTTAATTTTTATTTTTTCTCACAGCAAACTTGATTACAATGTTTTGTTTGTTCTAGGTGTGCAAGATGTGGTTCTTTCACACATATACATATATCTATTCTTCTTCGGATCCTTTTCCCATGTAGGTTATGACACAATGTTGAGTAGTCTTCTCTTGGTATTGCGTAGGTCTTTGGTGATTCTATATTTCACATGTGTTTGTAGCTCTCTGTTAACCTCAATATGGTAATGTATCCAATCCTCACACCTGTCCATTTGGTGAACCATAAGATTTTTAATGAATCTATGATAGTGTTTCTCTGTGGAAATATCTTTGTTTGTATCATTTTTTAGGTACCACCTATATGTGATATGATAGGATATGTGTTGTTCGCTTTCTCACTTACTCCAAGTTGCGTGATTACTTCTAGACTCATCTATGGTGCTGGAAATGGCATTGTTTCATTTTTTTCACTAGCTCATATTCCATCTGTACAGGTAGCAGTTCTTCTTTGTCCACCCATCTGTCGGTGGACTCCTTGGTTACTTCCATATCTTGGCTATTGTAATACTATGCAATGCAGATTTGCGTGCCTGTGTCCTTCCAATTCTGTCTTCTTAGTTTATAGGTCCAGGAATAGGTCTGCTGGATCATATGGTAGCTCAATGTTTACCATTTAAAGGCACCTCTCTTCTGTTCTCCTTAGTGTCTCTTTCCAGGTTACGTCCCACTTAAAGGGGAGGGTATGTATTTCTTCCCAGCACCTTCAGGATTTATTCTTTGTAGTTTTTGCTGATGGTTATTCTGAGTGGTGTGAGCTGATACCTCTTTGTGGTTGAATTTGCATGTGTCTCATAATGCGTTGAAATTGAGCTTTAAGGCATGTCCTTTTTTTATATTCCCGGCTGTGATTAGAGCTTATTTCTTCAAAGTGTTTTCTTAAAGTATGTGTCACCATTTGAAATATGTTGGCCATCATCTCCCTCAAGACACTTTGAGGGCAGGTTTCATTTACAGCCCTGCAGTACTTGTTCATATGAAGTGACCATTAGCTCAGGCTTTAAACCTGCTTTTGCAGGTAACGGCCAGAGAGCGGCAGCCTTTCTACGTTCCCCTTGCTGGTACTAGGGAAACAGACCTACCGGCCAGTGGTGTTCTTCGGTTATAAATTAGAGTGCAATGTGCCCGGATAAACCCACAAATGTTGATGTCTCCTTGCTTTTGTTTGTTTTTAAATTTAATTTATATTTATTATGAGAGTAATATTCCATTGTGTACGTGGACCACTTCTTCTTGGTGCATTCCTCAGTTGATGGACATTTTCATTGCTTCCAAGTGCTGGCTATGGTAAATCTTGCTGGCGTACAGGTTTGCCAGCCTGTGACTTTTTGATTCTCATTTTCTCAGGTGATAGGCCAAGCAGTGGTTGTGATTGATTGACTGGTAGCTCAATGTTTCCCTTTTCAAAGCACCTACACTGTGTTTTCATTAGCGGCTCTTTACATGCCCCCCCTTACAACCGAGGGTACGCATTTCTCCACACTCCCTTCACCGTTAATTTTTTGCAGCATTTTTCCTAATGGCCATTCTGACTGCTGTGAGCTGATAGGTTTTTGTAATATGGGTATGCATGTCATTAAATTTTTTACAATTCATCATATTCCTACGCCTTTTTCTTTCCTCTTAAAAGAAAAAACCGTGAGTACAATATAGCTCTTGAAATTGTCTTCTTCGACGGTTGCCCTCTTTTGAATTTTTTGGTCGATTTTTGACCCCAGAAATTTTCTGGAGGGCAGGTGTCATTTACAGAACTGCAAGTTGGTGAAAATTTAGTGACCTTTTGCAGTGGGTTCAAAGCTGCTGTTGTGGGAAACGGCCACAAGGAGGTAGCATTTCTCCATTCCCCAATCTGGGTACTAGGGCAGCAGAGCCTTTCTGGAAGTCATTGTCCTAGGTTGTAAATTAGAATGGAATTTGCCAGGAGAAATCCCCATAAGTTTATGTCTCATTACTTCTTCTTGGTTTTTAAAAGTGTTTTAATCTGGGTAAAGTTTAGAATATTGTTTGTCCTGGGTGTACACAATCTGGTTCATTTGTACATTATGTATGTCTATTAATGTACAGATCCTCTTCCCATGTAAAATATTACAGTGTTCCGTCGTCCTCCCTTGCTATATGTTCGGTCTTTTTGATACATGTATATAATATGTATTTGTATATGTATAGTAACACTAATCTTCATTTCTCAATTTCCCCCCTCCTTTCCTTTCAGATGAGCATAGTTTGTTTTCTAAGCCTGTGAGTGTCTTTCTCTTTGGAAATATGTTCATCTGTGCCAGTTATTAGATAATGCCATAAGTGATAATATAGGATATAGGTCTTTTGCTTTCCGACCTACTTCATGTTTTGTGATTATCTCCAGGCTCATCTATGGTGCCTCAAAGAGCAGTGCTTCAATGTTTTCCATGGCTAATATTCCATTGTGTACATGGACCACTTCTTCTTGGTGCATTCCTCTGTTGATGGACATTTTCGTTGCTTCCAAGTGTTGCCTATGGTAAATATTGCTGGGGTGCAGGATTGCCAGCCTGTGATTTTTGATTTTCCTTTTCTCAGGTGATAGACCCAGCAGTGGGTATGATTGATTGACTGGTATGGTAGCTCAACGTTTACCTTTTCAAGGCACCTCAATTGTGCTTTCATTAGTGGCTCTTACCACGTCCCCCTTAGAATCGAGGGTACGCATTTCTCCACAATCACGTCAGCATTTCTTGTTTGCAGCATTTTTGTTGATGGCCATTCTGACTGGTGTGAGCTGACCGGTTTTTGTAATTTGGGTTTACATGTCTGTAAAAATTCCTACAATTCATCATTTTTCCACGCCTTTTTCTTTTCTGTTAAAAGAAAAAAGAAAAAAAGTGTGAGTATAATATACCTCTTCAAATTTTCTTTTTGGAAGGTTGCACTCTAGAATTTTTTGTTCGATTTTCGACCTCAGTATTTTTTGGAGGGCCGGTGTCATTTACAGACCTGCAATTGGTGAATAATTAGTGACCTTTTGCAGTGGGTTCAAAGCTGCTGTTGTGGGAAACGGCCACAAGGATGCAGCATTTCTCGATTCCCAAATCTGGGTACTAGGGCAGCAGAGCCGTTCTGGAAGTTGTCTGCCTAGGTTTTCAATTTGGATGCAATGCGCCAGGAAAACCCCCCATAAGTTTATGTCTCATTACTCCTAGTTCGTTGTTTTAATTTTTTCAATTGGGGTAAAGGTTAGAAGGTTGCTTGTCCAAGGTGTACACACTCTGGTTCATCTACATATTCTATATACCTATTTATGTAGAGATCCTCTTCCCGTGTAAATTATTACAGAGTGTTCCGTAATCCTTCCTTGCTATATGGTCGGTCTTTTTGATATATGTATATAATATGTATTTGTATACATATGGTAACGCTAATCTTCATGTATCCATTCCCCCCACCTTTCCTTTTAGATAAGCATAGTTTTTTTTAGTAAGTCTGTGATTGACTTCCTCTGTGGAAATATGTTCATTTGTGTCAGTTATTAGATAACGCCTATAAGTGATATCATAGGATATAGGACTTTTGCTTTCCGACTTACCTCATGTTCTGTGATTATCTCCAAGATGATCTATGGTGCCTCAAAGAGCAGTGTTTCATTGTTTTCCATGGCTAGTATTCATTGTGTACATGGACCACTTCTTCTTTATCCTTTCATCTGTTGATGGACATTTTGGTTGCCTCACTGTCTTGTCTATTGTGAAAAAGGACGCAGTGCTGCTTTTGCAGCCCGGGTCTTCTCCATTCTGGTCTTCTCAGGTGACAGGCCCTTTGGTGCGCCTGCTGGATTGAATGGTACCTCAATTTTTCCTTTTCAACGCAGCTCCTTTCTGTTCTCATTATTAGCGTTTAACCCTTTTACATCTCACCAGCAGCTAGAGGGTACACAGTTCTCTAAAACCTCTTCAGCATTTATTGTTTGTAGACTTTTCGCCAATGGTCAGTCGACTGGTGTGAGTTGAAAACTTTTTGTAGATTAGATTGCATGAGTCTAATTCTTCCTGAGGCTGAGCTTTTATCCATTTTCCTTTCTTTAAAAAGAGAGTGAGTAAAACTTACCTCTTCATACTATCTTCGTGAACATTTTGCCTGTTTTGAATTTTTTTATCCATTCCCTACCTCAGCACAATTTTGAGGGCAGGTGTCCTTTACAGCCCTGAGTCCTTGTGAATGGTAAGTGACCATTAGCTGTGGGTTAAAAGCTGCTCTTGCGGGAATCGGCCACAAGGCGGCAGCATTTCTCCTTTACCAAATCTGGTTACTAGGGCAACAGAGCCTTACTGGAAGTGGTGTTCTAGGTTGTAAATTAGAATGGAATGTGCGAGGAAAAAGCCCTTTAAGTTTATGTCTCCTTACTTCTTGTTGGTATTTTTAACTTAATTTTTATTTTTTCTCACAGCAAACTTGATTACAATGTTTTGTTTGTTCTAGGTGTGCAAGATGTGGTTCTTTCACACATATACATATATCTATTCTTCTTCGGATCCTTTTCCCATGTAGGTTATGACACAATGTTGAGTAGTCTTCTCTTGGTATTGCGTAGGTCTTTGGTGATTCTATATTTCACATGTGTTTGTAGCTCTCTGTTAACCTCAATATGGTAATGTATCCAATCCTCACACCTGTCCATTTGGTGAACCATAAGTTTTTTAATGAATCTATGATAGTGTTTCTCTGTGGAAATATCTTTGTTTGTATCATTTTTTAGGTACCACCTATATGTGATATGATAGGATATGTGTTGTTCGCTTTCTCACTTACTCCAAGTTGCGTGATTACTTCTAGACTCATCTATGGTGCTGGAAATGGCATTGTTTCATTTTTTTCACTAGCTCATATTCCATCTGTACAGGTAGCAGTTCTTCTTTGTCCACCCATCTGTCGGTGGACTCCTTGGTTACTTCCATATCTTGGCTATTGTAATACTATGCAATGCAGATTTGCGTGCCTGTGTCCTTCCAATTCTGTCTTCTTAGTTTATAGGTCCAGGAATAGGTCTGCTGGATCATATGGTAGCTCAATGTTTACCATTTAAAGGCACCTCTCTTCTGTTCTCCTTAGTGTCTCTTTCCAGGTTACGTCCCACTTAAAGGGGAGGGTATGTATTTCTTCCCAGCACCTTCAGGATTTATTCTTTGTAGTTTTTGCTGATGGTTATTCTGAGTGGTGTGAGCTGATACCTCTTTGTGGTTGAATTTGCATGTGTCTCATAATGCGTTGAAATTGAGCTTTAAGGCATGTCCTTTTTTTATATTCCCGGCTGTGATTAGAGCTTATTTCTTCAAAGTGTTTTCTTAAAGTATGTGTCACCATTTGAAATATGTTGGCCATCATTTCCCTCAAGACACTTGGAGGGCAGGTTTCATTTACAGCCCTGCAGTACTTGTTCATATGAAGTGACCATTAGCTCAGGCTTTAAACCTGCTTTTGCAGGTAACGGCCAGAGAGCGGCAGCCTTTCTACGTTCCCCTTGCTGGTACTAGGGAAACAGACCTACCGGCCAGTGGTGTTCTTCGGTTATAAATTAGAGTGCAATGTGCCCGGATAAACCCACAAATGTTGATGTCTCCTTGCTTTTGTTTGTTTTTAAATTTAATTTATATTTATTATGAGAGTAATATTCCATTGTGTACGTGGACCACTTCTTCTTGGTGCATTCCTCAGTTGATGGACATTTTCATTGCTTCCAAGTGCTGGCTATGGTAAATCTTGCTGGCGTACAGGTTTGCCAGCCTGTGACTTTTTGATTCTCATTTTCTCAGGTGATAGGCCAAGCAGTGGTTGTGATTGATTGACTGGTAGCTCAATGTTTCCCTTTTCAAAGCACCTACACTGTGTTTTCATTAGCGGCTCTTTACATGCCCCCCCCTTACAACCGAGGGTACGCATTTCTCCACACTCCCTTCACCGTTTATTTTTTGCAGCATTTTTCCTAATGGCCATTCTGACTGCTGTGAGCTGATAGGTTTTTGTAATATGGGTATGCATGTCATTAAATTTTTTACAATTCATCATATTCCTACGCCTTTTTCTTTCCTCTTAAAAGAAAAAACCGTGAGTACAATATAGCTCTTGAAATTGTCTTCTTCGAAGGTTGCCCTCTTTTGAATTTTTTGGTCGATTTTTGACCCCAGAAATTTTCTGGAGGGCAGGTGTCATTTACAGAACTGCAAGTTGGTGAAAATTTAGTGACCTTTTGCAGTGGGTTCAAAGCTGCTGTTGTGGGAAACGGCCACAAGGAGGTAGCATTTCTCCATTCCCCAATCTGGGTACTAGGGCAGCAGAGCCTTTCTGGAAGTCATTGTCCTAGGTTGTAAATTGGAATGGAATTTGCCAGGAGAATTCCCCATAAGTTTATGTCTCATTACGTCTTCTTGGTTTTTAAAAGTGTTTTAATCTGGGTAAAGTTTAGAATATTGTTTGTCCTGGGTGTACACAATCTGGTTCATTTGTACATTATGTATGTCTATTAATGTACAGATCCTCTTCCCATGTAAAATATTACAGTGTTCCGTCGACCTCCCTTGCTATATGTTCGGTCTTTTTGATACATGTATATAATATGTATTTGTATATGTATAGTAACTCTAATCTTCATTTCTCAATTTCCCCCCTCCTTTCCTTTCAGATGAGCATAGTTTGTTTCTAAGCCTGTGAGTGTCTTTCTCTTTGGAAATATGTTCATCTGTGCCAGTTATTAGATAATGCCATAAGTGATAATATAGGATATAGGTCTTTTGCTTTCCGACCTACTTCATGTTTTGTGATTATCTCCAGGCTCATCTATGGTGCCTCAAAGAGCAGTGCTTCAACGTTTTCCATGGCTAATATTCCATTGTGTACATGGACCACTTCTTCTTGGTGCATTCCTCTGTTGATGGACATTTTCGTTGCTTCCAAGTGTTGCCTATGGTAAATATTGCTGGGGTGCAGGATTGCCAGCCTGTGATTTTTGATTTTCCTTTTCTCAGGTGATAGACCCAGCAGTGGGTATGATTGATTGACTGGTATGGTAGCTCAACGTTTACCTTTTCAAGGCACCTCAATTGTGCTTTCATTAGTGGCTCTTACCACGTCCCCCTTAGAATCGAGGGTACGCATTTCTCCACAATCACGTCAGCATTTCTTGTTTGCAGCATTTTTGTTGATGGCCATTCTGACTGGTGTGAGCTGACCGGTTTTTGTAATTTGGGTTTACATGTCTGTAAAAATTCCTACAATTCATCATTTTTCCACGCCTTTTTCTTTTCTGTTAAAAGAAAAAAGAAAAAAAGTGTGAGTATAATATACCTCTTCAAATTTTCTTTTTGGAAGGTTGCACTCTAGAATTTTTTGTTCGATTTTCGACCTCAGTATTTTTTGGAGGGCCGGTGTCATTTACAGACCTGCAATTGGTGAATAATTAGTGACCTTTTGCAGTGGGTTCAAAGCTGCTGTTGTGGGAAACGGCCACAAGGATGCAGCATTTCTCGATTCCCAAATCTGGGTACTAGGGCAGCAGAGCCGTTCTGGAAGTTGTCTGCCTAGGTTTTCAATTTGGATGCAATGCGCCAGGAAAATCCCCCATAAGTTTATGTCTCATTACTCCTAGTTCGTTGTTTTAATTTTTTCAATTGGGGTAAAGGTTAGAAGGTTGCTTGTCCAAGGTGTACACACTCTGGTTCATCTACATATTCTATATACCTATTTATGTAGAGATCCTCTTCCCGTGTAAATTATTACAGAGTGTTCCGTAATCCTTCCTTGCTATATGGTCGGTCTTTTTGATATATGTATATAATATGTATTTGTATACATATGGTAACGCTAATCTTCATGTATCCATTCCCCCCACCTTTCCTTTTAGATAAGCATAGTTTTTTTTAATAAGTCTGTGACTGACTTCCTCTGTGGAAATATGTTCATTTGTGTCAGTTATTAGATAACGCCTATAAGTGATATCATAGGATATAGGACTTTTGCTTTCCGACTTACCTCATGTTCTGTGATTATCTCCAAGATGATCTATGGTGCCTCAAAGAGCAGTGTTTCATTGTTTTCCATGGCTAGTATTCATTGTGTACATGGACCACTTCTTCTTTATCCTTTCATCTGTTGATGGACATTTTGGTTGCCTCACTGTCTTGTCTATTGTGAAAAAGGCTGCAGTGCAGCTTTTGCAGCCCGGGTCTTCTCCATTCTGGTCTTCTCAGGTGACAGGCCCTTTGGTGCGCCTGCTGGATTGAATGGTACCTCAATTTTTCCTTTTCAACGCAGCTCCTTTCTGTTCTCATTATTAGCGTTTAACCCTTTTACATCTCACCAGCAGCTAGAGGGTACACAGTTCTCTAAAACCTCTTCAGCATTTATTGTTTGTAGACTTTTTGCCAATGGTCAGTCGACTGGTGTGAGTTGAAAACTTTTTGTAGATTAGATTGCATGAGTCTAATTCTTCCTGAGGCTGAGCTTTTATCCATTTTCCTTTCTTTAAAAAGAGAGCGAGTAAAACTTACCTCTTCATACTATCTTCGTGAACATTTTGCCTGTTTTGAATTTTTTTATCCATTCCCTACCTCAGCACAATTTTGAGGGCAGGTGTCCTTTACAGCCCTGAGTCCTTGTGAATGGTAAGTGACCATTAGCTGGGGGTTAAAAGCTGCTCTTGCGGGAATCGGCCACAAGGCGGCAGCATTTCTCCTTTATCAAATCTGGTTACTAGGGCAACAGAGCCTTACTGGAAGTGGTGTTCTAGGTTGTAAATTAGAATGGAATGTGCGAGGAAAAAGCCCTTTAAGTTTATGTCTCCTTACTTCTTGTTGGTATTTTTAACTTAATTTTTATTTTTTCTCACAGCAAACTTGATTACAATGTTTTGTTTGTTCTAGGTGTGCAAGATGTGGTTCTTTCACACATATACATATATCTATTCTTCTTCGGATCCTTTTCCCATGTAGGTTATGACACAATGTTGAGTAGTCTTCTCTTGGTATTGCGTAGGTCTTTGGTGATTCTATATTTCACATGTGTTTGTAGCTCTCTGTTAACCTCAATATGGTAATGTATCCAATCCTCACACCTGTCCATTTGGTGAACCATAAGTTTTTTAATGAATCTATGATAGTGTTTCTCTGTGGAAATATCTTTGTTTGTATCATTTTTTAGGTACCACCTATATGTGATATGATAGGATATGTGTTGTTCGCTTTCTCACTTACTCCAAGTTGCGTGATTACTTCTAGACTCATCTATGGTGCTGGAAATGGCATTGTTTCATTTTTTTCACTAGCTCATATTCCATCTGTACAGGTAGCAGTTCTTCTTTGTCCACCCATCTGTCGGTGGACTCCTTGGTTACTTCCATATCTTGGCTATTGTAATACTATGCAATGCAGATTTGCGTGCCTGTGTCCTTCCAATTCTGTCTTCTTAGTTTATAGGTCCAGGAATAGGTCTGCTGGATCATATGGTAGCTCAATGTTTACCATTTAAAGGCACCTCTCTTCTGTTCTCCTTAGTGTCTCTTTCCAGGTTACGTCCCACTTAAAGGGGAGGGTATGTATTTCTTCCCAGCACCTTCAGGATTTATTCTTTGTAGTTTTTGCTGATGGTTATTCTGAGTGGTGTGAGCTGATACCTCTTTGTGGTTGAATTTGCATGTGTCTCATAATGCGTTGAAATTGAGCTTTAAGGCATGTCCTTTTTTTATATTCCCGGCTGTGATTAGAGCTTATTTCTTCAAAGTGTTTTCTTAAAGTATGTGTCACCATTTGAAATATTTTGGCCATCATCTCCCTCAAGACACTTGGAGGGCAGGTTTCATTTACAGCCCTGCAGTACTTGTTCATATGAAGTGACCATTAGCTCAGGCTTTAAACCTGCTTTTGCAGGTAACGGCCAGAGAGCGGCAGCCTTTCTACGTTCCCCTTGCTGGTACTAGGGAAACAGACCTACCGGCCAGTGGTGTTCTTCGGTTATAAATTAGAGTGCAATGTGCCCGGATAAACCCACAAATGTTGATGTCTCCTTGCTTTTGTTTGTTTTTAAATTTAATTTATATTTATTATGAGAGTAATATTCCATTGTGTACGTGGACCACTTCTTCTTGGTGCATTCCTCAGTTGATGGACATTTTCATTGCTTCCAAGTGCTGGCTATGGTAAATCTTGCTGGCGTACAGGTTTGCCAGCCTGTGACTTTTTGATTCTCATTTTCTCAGGTGATAGGCCAAGCAGTGGTTGTGATTGATTGACTGGTAGCTCAATGTTTCCCTTTTCAAAGCACCTACACTGTGTTTTCATTAGCGGCTCTTTACATGCCCCCCCCTTACAACCGAGGGTACGCATTTCTCCACACTCCCTTCACCGTTTATTTTTTGCAGCATTTTTCCTAATGGCCATTCTGACTGCTGTGAGCTGATAGGTTTTTGTAATATGGGTATGCATGTCATTAAATTTTTTACAATTCATCATATTCCTACGCCTTTTTCTTTCCTCTTAAAAGAAAAAACCGTGAGTACAATATAGCTCTTGAAATTGTCTTCTTCGAAGGTTGCCCTCTTTTGAATTTTTTGGTCGATTTTTGACCCCAGAAATTTTCTGGAGGGCAGGTGTCATTTACAGAACTGCAAGTTGGTGAAAATTTAGTGACCTTTTGCAGTGGGTTCAAAGCTGCTGTTGTGGGAAACGGCCACAAGGAGGTAGCATTTCTCCATTCCCCAATCTGGGTACTAGGGCAGCAGAGCCTTTCTGGAAGTCATTGTCCTAGGTTGTAAATTGGAATGGAATTTGCCAGGAGAATTCCCCATAAGTTTATGTCTCATTACGTCTTCTTGGTTTTTAAAAGTGTTTTAATCTGGGTAAAGTTTAGAATATTGTTTGTCCTGGGTGTACACAATCTGGTTCATTTGTACATTATGTATGTCTATTAATGTACAGATCCTCTTCCCATGTAAAATATTACAGTGTTCCGTCGACCTCCCTTGCTATATGTTCGGTCTTTTTGATACATGTATATAATATGTATATGTATAGTAACACTAATCTTCATTTCTCAATTTCCCCCCTCCTTTCCTTTCAGATGAGCATAGTTTGTTTTCTAAGCCTGTGAGTGTCTTTCTCTTTGGAAATATGTTCATCTGTGCCAGTTATTAGATAATGCCATAAGTGATAATATAGGATATAGGTCTTTTGCTTTCCGACCTACTTCATGTTTTGTGATTATCTCCAGGCTCATCTATGGTGCCTCAAAGAGCAGTGCTTCAATGTTTTCCATGGCTAATATTCCATTGTGTACATGGACCACTTCTTCTTGGTGCATTCCTCTGTTGATGGACATTTTCGTTGCTTCCAAGTGTTGCCTATGGTAAATATTGCTGGGGTGCAGGATTGCCAGCCTGTGATTTTTGATTTTCCTTTTCTCAGGTGATAGACCCAGCAGTGGGTATGATTGATTGACTGGTATGGTAGCTCAACGTTTACCTTTTCAAGGCACCTCAATTGTGCTTTCATTAGTGGCTCTTACCACGTCCCCCTTAGAATCGAGGGTACGCATTTCTCCACAATCACGTCAGCATTTCTTGTTTGCAGCATTTTTGTTGATGGCCATTCTGACTGGTGTGAGCTGACCGGTTTTTGTAATTTGGGTTTACATGTCTGTAAAAATTCCTACAATTCATCATTTTTCCACGCCTTTTTCTTTTCTGTTAAAAGAAAAAAGAAAAAAAGTGTGAGTATAATATACCTCTTCAAATTTTCTTTTTGGAAGGTTGCACTCTAGAATTTTTTGTTCGATTTTCGACCTCAGTATTTTTTGGAGGGCCGGTGTCATTTACAGACCTGCAATTGGTGAATAATTAGTGACCTTTTGCAGTGGGTTCAAAGCTGCTGTTGTGGGAAACGGCCACAAGGATGCAGCATTTCTCGATTCCCAAATCTGGGTACTAGGGCAGCAGAGCCGTTCTGGAAGTTGTCTGCCTAGGTTTTCAATTTGGATGGAATGCGCCAGGAAAACCCCCCATAAGTTTATGTCTCATTACTCCTAGTTCGTTGTTTTAATTTTTTCAATTGGGGTAAAGGTTAGAAGGTTGCTTGTCCAAGGTGTACACACTCTGGTTCATCTACATATTCTATATACCTATTTATGTAGAGATCCTCTTCCCGTGTAAATTATTACAGAGTGTTCCGTAATCCTTCCTTGCTATATGGTCGGTCTTTTTGATATATGTATATAATATGTATTTGTATACATATGGTAACGCTAATCTTCATGTATCCATTCCCCCCACCTTTCCTTTTAGATAAGCATAGTTTTTTTTAATAAGTCTGTGACTGACTTCCTCTGTGGAAATATGTTCATTTGTGTCAGTTATTAGATAACGCCTATAAGTGATATCATAGGATATAGGACTTTTGCTTTCCGACTTACCTCATGTTCTGTGATTATCTCCAAGATGATCTATGGTGCCTCAAAGAGCAGTGTTTCATTGTTTTCCATGGCTAGTATTCATTGTGTACATGGACCACTTCTTCTTTATCCTTTCATCTGTTGATGGACATTTTGGTTGCCTCACTGTCTTGTCTATTGTGAAAAAGGCTGCAGTGCAGCTTTTGCAGCCCGGGTCTTCTCCATTCTGGTCTTCTCAGGTGACAGGCCCTTTGGTGCGCCTGCTGGATTGAATGGTACCTCAATTTTTCCTTTTCAACGCAGCTCCTTTCTGTTCTCATTATTAGCGTTTAACCCTTTTACATCTCACCAGCAGCTAGAGGGTACACAGTTCTCTAAAACCTCTTCAGCATTTATTGTTTGTAGACTTTTTGCCAATGGTCAGTCGACTGGTGTGAGTTGAAAACTTTTTGTAGATTAGATTGCATGAGTCTAATTCTTCCTGAGGCTGAGCTTTTATCCATTTTCCTTTCTTTAAAAAGAGAGTGAGTAAAACTTACCTCTTCATACTATCTTCGTGAACATTTTGCCTGTTTTGAATTTTTTTATCCATTCCCTACCTCAGCACAATTTTGAGGGCAGGTGTCCTTTACAGCCCTGAGTCCTTGTGAATGGTAAGTGACCATTAGCTGGGGGTTAAAAGCTGCTCTTGCGGGAATCGGCCACAAGGCGGCAGCATTTCTCCTTTACCAAATCTGGTTACTAGGGCAACAGAGCCTTACTGGAAGTGGTGTTCTAGGTTGTAAATTAGAATGGAATGTGCGAGGAAAAAGCCCTTTAAGTTTATGTCTCCTTACTTCTTGTTGGTATTTTTAACTTAATTTTTATTTTTTCTCACAGCAAACTTGATTACAATGTTTTGTTTGTTCTAGGTGTGCAAGATGTGGTTCTTTCACACATATACATATATCTATTCTTCTTCGGATCCTTTTCCCATGTAGGTTATGACACAATGTTGAGTAGTCTTCTCTTGGTATTGCGTAGGTCTTTGGTGATTCTATATTTCACATGTGTTTGTAGCTCTCTGTTAACCTCAATATGGTAATGTATCCAATCCTCACACCTGTCCATTTGGTGAACCATAAGTTTTTTAATGAATCTATGATAGTGTTTCTCTGTGGAAATATCTTTGTTTGTATCATTTTTTAGGTACCACCTATATGTGATATGATAGGATATGTGTTGTTCGCTTTCTCACTTACTCCAAGTTGCGTGATTACTTCTAGACTCATCTATGGTGCTGGAAATGGCATTGTTTCATTTTTTTCACTAGCTCATATTCCATCTGTACAGGTAGCAGTTCTTCTTTGTCCACCCATCTGTCGGTGGACTCCTTGGTTACTTCCATATCTTGGCTATTGTAATACTATGCAATGCAGATTTGCGTGCCTGTGTCCTTCCAATTCTGTCTTCTTAGTTTATAGGTCCAGGAATAGGTCTGCTGGATCATATGGTAGCTCAATGTTTACCATTTAAAGGCACCTCTCTTCTGTTCTCCTTAGTGTCTCTTTCCAGGTTACGTCCCACTTAAAGGGGAGGGTATGTATTTCTTCCCAGCACCTTCAGGATTTATTCTTTGTAGTTTTTGCTGATGGTTATTCTGAGTGGTGTGAGCTGATACCTCTTTGTGGTTGAATTTGCATGTGTCTCATAATGCGTTGAAATTGAGCTTTAAGGCATGTCCTTTTTTTATATTCCCGGCTGTGATTAGAGCTTATTTCTTCAAAGTGTTTTCTTAAAGTATGTGTCACCATTTGAAATATTTTGGCCATCATCTCCCTCAAGACACTTGGAGGGCAGGTTTCATTTACAGCCCTGCAGTACTTGTTCATATGAAGTGACCATTAGCTCAGGCTTTAAACCTGCTTTTGCAGGTAACGGCCAGAGAGCGGCAGCCTTTCTACCTTCCCCTTGCTGGTACTAGGGAAACAGACCTACCGGCCAGTGGTGTTCTTCGGTTATAAATTAGAGTGCAATGTGCCCGGATAAACCCACAAATGTTGATGTCTCCTTGCTTTTGTTTGTTTTTAAATTTAATTTATATTTATTATTAGAGTAATATTCCATTGTGTACGTGGACCACTTCTTCTTGGTGCATTCCTCAGTTGATGGACATTTTCATTGCTTCCAAGTGCTGGCTATGGTAAATCTTGCTGGCGTACAGGTTTGCCAGCCTGTGACTTTTTGATTCTCATTTTCTCAGGTGATAGGCCAAGCAGTGGTTGTGATTGATTGACTGGTAGCTCAATGTTTCCCTTTTCAAAGCACCTACACTGTGTTTTCATTAGCGGCTCTTTACATGCCCCCCCCTTACAACCGAGGGTACGCATTTCTCCACACTCCCTTCACCGTTTATTTTTTGCAGCATTTTTCCTAATGGCCATTCTGACTGCTGTGAGCTGATAGGTTTTTGTAATATGGGTATGCATGTCATTAAATTTTTTACAATTCATCATATTCCTACGCCTTTTTCTTTCCTCTTAAAAGAAAAAACCGTGAGTACAATATAGCTCTTGAAATTGTCTTCTTCGAAGGTTGCCCTCTTTTGAATTTTTTGGTCGATTTTTGACCCCAGAAATTTTCTGGAGGGCAGGTGTCATTTACAGAACTGCAAGTTGGTGAAAATTTAGTGACCTTTTGCAGTGGGTTCAAAGCTGCTGTTGTGGGAAACGGCCACAAGGAGGTAGCATTTCTCCATTCCCCAATCTGGGTACTAGGGCAGCAGAGCCTTTCTGGAAGTCATTGTCCTAGGTTGTAAATTGGAATGGAATTTGCCAGGAGAAATCCCCATAAGTTTATGTCTCATTACTTCTTCTTGGTTTTTAAAAGTGTTTTAATCTGGGTAAAGTTTAGAATATTGTTTGTCCTGGGTGTACACAATCTGGTTCATTTGTACATTATGTATGTCTATTAATGTACAGATCCTCTTCCCATGTAAAATATTACAGTGTTCCGTCGACCTCCCTTGCTATATGTTCGGTCTTTTTGATACATGTATATAATATGTATTTGTATATGTATAGTAACACTAATCTTCATTTCTCAATTTCCCCCCTCCTTTCCTTTCAGATGAGCATAGTTTGTTTTCTAAGCCTGTGAGTGTCTTTCTCTTTGGAAATATGTTCATCTGTGCCAGTTATTAGATAATGCCATAAGTGATAATATAGGATATAGGTCTTTTGCTTTCCGACCTACTTCATGTTTTGTGATTATCTCCAGGCTCATCTATGGTGCCTCAAAGAGCAGTGCTTCAACGTTTTCCATGGCTAATATTCCATTGTGTACATGGACCACTTCTTCTTGGTGCATTCCTCTGTTGATGGACATTTTCGTTGCTTCCAAGTGTTGCCTATGGTAAATATTGCTGGGGTGCAGGATTGCCAGCCTGTGATTTTTGATTTTCCTTTTCTCAGGTGATAGACCCAGCAGTGGGTATGATTGATTGACTGGTATGGTAGCTCAACGTTTACCTTTTCAAGGCACCTCAATTGTGCTTTCATTAGTGGCTCTTACCACGTCCCCCTTAGAATCGAGGGTACGCATTTCTCCACAATCACGTCAGCATTTCTTGTTTGCAGCATTTTTGTTGATGGCCATTCTGACTGGTGTGAGCTGACCGGTTTTTGTAATTTGGGTTTACATGTCTGTAAAAATTCCTACAATTCATCATTTTTCCACGCCTTTTTCTTTTCTGTTAAAAGAAAAAAGAAAAAAAGTGTGAGTATAATATACCTCTTCAAATTTTCTTTTTGGAAGGTTGCACTCTAGAATTTTTTGTTCGATTTTCGACCTCAGTATTTTTTGGAGGGCCGGTGTCATTTACAGACCTGCAATTGGTGAATAATTAGTGACCTTTTGCAGTGGGTTCAAAGCTGCTGTTGTGGGAAACGGCCACAAGGATGCAGCATTTCTCGATTCCCAAATCTGGGTACTAGGGCAGCAGAGCCGTTCTGGAAGTTGTCTGCCTAGGTTTTCAATTTGGATGGAATGCGCCAGGAAAACCCCCCATAAGTTTATGTCTCATTACTCCTAGTTCGTTGTTTTAATTTTTTCAATTGGGGTAAAGGTTAGAAGGTTGCTTGTCCAAGGTGTACACACTCTGGTTCATCTACATATTCTATATACCTATTTATGTAGAGATCCTCTTCCCGTGTAAATTATTACAGAGTGTTCCGTAATCCTTCCTTGCTATATGGTCGGTCTTTTTGATATATGTATATAATATGTATTTGTATACATGTGGTAACGCTAATCTTCATGTATCCATTCCCCCCACCTTTCCTTTTAGATAAGCATAGTTTTTTTTAGTAAGTCTGTGACTGACTTCCTCTGTGGAAATATGTTCATTTGTGTCAGTTATTAGATAACGCCTATAAGTGATATCATAGGATATAGGACTTTTGCTTTCCGACTTACCTCATGTTCTGTGATTATCTCCAAGATGATCTATGGTGCCTCAAAGAGCAGTGTTTCATTGTTTTCCATGGCTAGTATTCATTGTGTACATGGACCACTTCTTCTTTATCCTTTCATCTGTTGATGGACATTTTGGTTGCCTCACTGTCTTGTCTATTGTGAAAAAGGCTGCAGTGCAGCTTTTGCAGCCCGGGTCTTCTCCATTCTGGTCTTCTCAGGTGACAGGCCCTTTGGTGCGCCTGCTGGATTGAATGGTACCTCAATTTTTCCTTTTCAACGCAGCTCCTTTCTGTTCTCATTATTAGCGTTTAACCCTTTTACATCTCACCAGCAGCTAGAGGGTACACAGTTCTCTAAAACCTCTTCAGCATTTATTGTTTGTAGACTTTTTGCCAATGGTCAGTCGACTGGTGTGAGTTGAAAACTTTTTGTAGATTAGATTGCACGAGTCTAATTCTTCCTGAGTCTGAGCTTTTATCCATTTTCCTTTCTTTAAAAAGAGAGCGAGTAAAAGTTACCTCTTCATACTATCTTCGTGAACATTTTGCCTGTTTTGAATTTTTTTATCCATTCCCTACCTCAGCACAATTTTGAGGGCAGGTGTCCTTTACAGCCCTGAGTCCTTGTGAATGGTAAGTGACCATTAGCTGGGGGTTAAAAGCTGCTCTTGCGGGAATCGGCCACAAGGCGGCAGCATTTCTCCTTTACCAAATCTGGTTACTAGGGCAACAGAGCCTTACTGGAAGTGGTGTTCTAGGTTGTAAATTAGAATGGAATGTGCGAGGAAAAAGCCCTTTAAGTTTATGTCTCCTTACTTCTTGTTGGTATTTTTAACTTAATTTTTATTTTTTCTCACAGCAAACTTGATTACAATGTTTTGTTTGTTCTAGGTGTGCAAGATGTGGTTCTTTCACACATATACATATATCTATTCTTCTTCGGATCCTTTTCCCATGTAGGTTATGACACAATGTTGAGTAGTCTTCTCTTGGTATTGCGTAGGTCTTTGGTGATTCTATATTTCACATGTGTTTGTAGCTCTCTGTTAACCTCAATATGGTAATGTATCCAATCCTCACACCTGTCCATTTGGTGAACCATAAGATTTTTAATGAATCTATGATAGTGTTTCTCTGTGGAAATATCTTTGTTTGTATCATTTTTTAGGTACCACCTATATGTGATATGATAGGATATGTGTTGTTCGCTTTCTCACTTACTCCAAGTTGCGTGATTACTTCTAGACTCATCTATGGTGCTGGAAATGGCATTGTTTCATTTTTTTCACTAGCTCATATTCCATCTGTACAGGTAGCAGTTCTTCTTTGTCCACCCATCTGTCGGTGGACTCCTTGGTTACTTCCATATCTTGGCTATTGTAATACTATGCAATGCAGATTTGCGTGCCTGTGTCCTTCCAATTCTGTCTTCTTAGTTTATAGGTCCAGGAATAGGTCTGCTGGATCATATGGTAGCTCAATGTTTACCATTTAAAGGCACCTCTCTTCTGTTCTCCTTAGTGTCTCTTTCCAGGTTACGTCCCACTTAAAGGGGAGGGTATGTATTTCTTCCCAGCACCTTCAGGATTTATTCTTTGTAGTTTTTGCTGATGGTTATTCTGAGTGGTGTGAGCTGATACCTCTTTGTGGTTGAATTTGCATGTGTCTCATAATGCGTTGAAATTGAGCTTTAAGGCATGTCCTTTTTTAATATTCCCGGCTGTGATTAGAGCTTATTTCTTCAAAGTGTTTTCTTAAAGTATGTGTCACCATTTGAAATATGTTGGCCATCATCTCCCTCAAGACACTTGGAGGGCAGGTTTCATTTACAGCCCTGCAGTACTTGTTCATATGAAGTGACCATTAGCTCAGGCTTTAAACCTGCTTTTGCAGGTAACGGCCAGAGAGCGGCAGCCTTTCTACGTTCCCCTTGCTGGTACTAGGGAAACAGACCTACCGGCCAGTGGTGTTCTTCGGTTATAAATTAGAGTGCAATGTGCCCGGATAAACCCACAAATGTTGATGTCTCCTTGCTTTTGTTTGTTTTTAAATTTAATTTATATTTATTATGAGAGTAATATTCCATTGTGTACGTGGACCACTTCTTCTTGGTGCATTCCTCAGTTGATGGACATTTTCATTGCTTCCAAGTGCTGGCTATGGTAAATCTTGCTGGCGTACAGGTTTGCCAGCCTGTGACTTTTTGATTCTCATTTTCTCAGGTGATAGGCCAAGCAGTGGTTGTGATTGATTGACTGGTAGCTCAATGTTTCCCTTTTCAAAGCACCTACACTGTGTTTTCATTAGCGGCTCTTTACATGCCCCCCCCTTACAACCGAGGGTACGCATTTCTCCACACTCCCTTCACCGTTTATTTTTTGCAGCATTTTTCCTAATGGCCATTCTGACTGCTGTGAGCTGATAGGTTTTTGTAATATGGGTATGCATGTCATTAAATTTTTTACAATTCATCATATTCCTACGCCTTTTTCTTTCCTCTTAAAAGAAAAAACCGTGAGTACAATATAGCTCTTGAAATTGTCTTCTTCGAAGGTAGCCCTCTTTTGAATTTTTTGGTCGATTTTTGACCCCAGAAATTTTCTGGAGGGCAGGTGTCATTTACAGAACTGCAAGTTGGTGAAAATTTAGTGACCTTTTGCAGTGGGTTCAAAGCTGCTGTTGTGGGAAATGGCCACAAGGAGGTAGCATTTCTCCATTCCCCAATCTGGGTACTAGGGCAGCAGAGCCTTTCTGGAAGTCATTGTCCTAGGTTGTAAATTGGAATGGAATTTGCCAGGAGAAATCCCCATAAGTTTATGTCTCATTACTTCTTCTTGGTTTTTAAAAGTGTTTTAATCTGGGTAAAGTTTAGAATATTGTTTGTCCTGGGTGTACACAATCTGGTTCATTTGTACATTATGTATGTCTATTAATGTACAGATCCTCTTCCCATGTAAAATATTACAGTGTTCCGTCGACCTCCCTTGCTATATGTTCGGTCTTTTTGATACATGTATATAATATGTATTTGTATATGTATAGTAACTCTAATCTTCATTTCTCAATTTCCCCCCTCCTTTCCTTTCAGATGAGCATAGTTTGTTTTCTAAGCCTGTGAGTGTCTTTCTCTTTGGAAATATGTTCATCTGTGCCAGTTATTAGATAATGCCATAAGTGATAATATAGGATATAGGTCTTTTGCTTTCCGACCTACTTCATGTTTTGTGATTATCTCCAGGCTCATCTATGGTGCCTCAAAGAGCAGTGCTTCAATGTTTTCCATGGCTAATATTCCATTGTGTACATGGACCACTTCTTCTTGGTGCATTCCTCTGTTGATGGACATTTTCGTTGCTTCCAAGTGTTGCCTATGGTAAATATTGCTGGGGTGCAGGATTGCCAGCCTGTGATTTTTGATTTTCCTTTTCTCAGGTGATAGACCCAGCAGTGGGTATGATTGATTGACTGGTATGGTAGCTCAACGTTTACCTTTTCAAGGCACCTCAATTGTGCTTTCATTAGTGGCTCTTACCACGTCCCCCTTAGAATCGAGGGTACGCATTTCTCCACAATCACGTCAGCATTTCTTGTTTGCAGCATTTTTGTTGATGGCCATTCTGACTGGTGTGAGCTGACCGGTTTTTGTAATTTGGGTTTACATGTCTGTAAAAATTCCTACAATTCATCATTTTTCCACGCCTTTTTCTTTTCTGTTAAAAGAAAAAAGAAAAAAAGTGTGAGTATAATATACCTCTTCAAATTTTCTTTTTGGAAGGTTGCACTCTAGAATTTTTTGTTCGATTTTCGACCTCAGTATTTTTTGGAGGGCCGGTGTCATTTACAGACCTGCAATTGGTGAATAATTAGTGACCTTTTGCAGTGGGTTCAAAGCTGCTGTTGTGGGAAACGGCCACAAGGATGCAGCATTTCTCGATTCCCAAATCTGGGTACTAGGGCAGCAGAGCCGTTCTGGAAGTTGTCTGCCTAGGTTTTCAATTTGGATGCAATGCGCCAGGAAAACCCCCCATAAGTTTATGTCTCATTACTCCTAGTTCGTTGTTTTAATTTTTTCAATTGGGGTAAAGGTTAGAAGGTTGCTTGTCCAAGGTGTACACACTCTGGTTCATCTACATATTCTATATACCTATTTATGTAGAGATCCTCTTCCCGTGTAAATTATTACAGAGTGTTCCGTAATCCTTCCTTGCTATATGGTCGGTCTTTTTGATATATGTATATAATATGTATTTGTATACATATGGTAACGCTAATCTTCATGTATCCATTCCCCCCACCTTTCCTTTTAGATAAGCATAGTTTTTTTTAGTAAGTCTGTGATTGACTTCCTCTGTGGAAATATGTTCATTTGTGTCAGTTATTAGATAACGCCTATAAGTGATATCATAGGATATAGGACTTTTGCTTTCCGACTTACCTCATGTTCTGTGATTATCTCCAAGATGATCTATGGTGCCTCAAAGAGCAGTGTTTCATTGTTTTCCATGGCTAGTATTCATTGTGTACATGGACCACTTCTTCTTTATCCTTTCATCTGTTGATGGACATTTTGGTTGCCTCACTGTCTTGTCTATTGTGAAAAAGGCTGCAGTGCTGCTTTTGCAGCCCGGGTCTTCTCCATTCTGGTCTTCTCAGGTGACAGGCCCTTTGGTGCGCCTGCTGGATTGAATGGTACCTCAATTTTTCCTTTTCAACGCAGCTCCTTTCTGTTCTCATTATTAGCGTTTAACCCTTTTACATCTCACCAGCAGCTAGAGGGTACACAGTTCTCTAAAACCTCTTCAGCATTTATTGTTTGTAGACTTTTTGCCAATGGTCAGTCGACTGGTGTGAGTTGAAAACTTTTTGTAGATTAGATTGCATGAGTCTAATTCTTCCTGAGGCTGAGCTTTTATCCATTTTCCTTTCTTTAAAAAGAGAGCGAGTAAAAGTTACCTCTTCATACTATCTTCGTGAACATTTTGCCTGTTTTGAATTTTTTTATCCATTCCCTACCTCAGCACAATTTTGAGGGCAGGTGTCCTTTACAGCCCTGAGTCCTTGTGAATGGTAAGTGACCATTAGCTGGGGGTTAAAAGCTGCTCTTGCGGGAATCGGCCACAAGGCGGCAGCATTTCTCCTTTACCAAATCTGGTTACTAGGGCAACAGAGCCTTACTGGAAGTGGTGTTCTAGGTTGTAAATTAGAATGGAATGTGCGAGGAAAAAGCCCTTTAAGTTTATGTCTCCTTACTTCTTGTTGGTATTTTTAACTTAATTTTTATTTTGTCTCACAGCAAACTTGATTACAATGTTTTGTTTGTTCTAGGTGTGCAAGATGTGGTTCTTTCACACATATACATATATCTATTCTTCTTCGGATCCTTTTCCCATGTAGGTTATGACACAATGTTGAGTAGTCTTCTCTTGGTATTGCGTAGGTCTTTGGTGATTCTATATTTCACATGTGTTTGTAGCTCTCTGTTAACCTCAATATGGTAATGTATCCAATCCTCACACCTGTCCATTTGGTGAACCATAAGTTTTTTAATGAATCTATGATAGTGTTTCTCTGTGGAAATATCTTTGTTTGTATCATTTTTTAGGTACCACCTATATGTGATATGATAGGATATGTGTTGTTCGCTTTCTCACTTACTCCAAGTTGCGTGATTACTTCTAGACTCATCTATGGTGCTGGAAATGGCATTGTTTCATTTTTTTCACTAGCTCATATTCCATCTGTACAGGTAGCAGTTCTTCTTTGTCCACCCATCTGTCGGTGGACTCCTTGGTTACTTCCATATCTTGGCTATTGTAATACTATGCAATGCAGATTTGCGTGCCTGTGTCCTTCCAATTCTGTCTTCTTAGTTTATAGGTCCAGGAATAGGTCTGCTGGATCATATGGTAGCTCAATGTTTACCATTTAAAGGCACCTCTCTTCTGTTCTCCTTAGTGTCTCTTTCCAGGTTACGTCCCACTTAAAGGGGAGGGTATGTATTTCTTCCCAGCACCTTCAGGATTTATTCTTTGTAGTTTTTGCTGATGGTTATTCTGAGTGGTGTGAGCTGATACCTCTTTGTGGTTGAATTTGCATGTGTCTCATAATGCGTTGAAATTGAGCTTTAAGGCATGTCCTTTTTTTATATTCCCGGCTGTGATTAGAGCTTATTTCTTCAAAGTGTTTTCTTAAAGTATGTGTCACCATTTGAAATATGTTGGCCATCATCTCCCTCAAGACACTTGGAGGGCAGGTTTCATTTACAGCCCTGCAGTACTTGTTCATATGAAGTGACCATTAGCTCAGGCTTTAAACCTGCTTTTGCAGGTAACGGCCAGAGAGCGGCAGCCTTTCTACGTTCCCCTTGCTGGTACTAGGGAAACAGACCTACCGGCCAGTGGTGTTCTTCGGTTATAAATTAGAGTGCAATGTGCCCGGATAAACCCACAAATGTTGATGTCTCCTTGCTTTTGTTTGTTTTTAAATTTAATTTATATTTATTATGAGAGTAATATTCCATTGTGTACGTGGACCACTTCTTCTTGGTGCATTCCTCAGTTGATGGACATTTTCATTGCTTCCAAGTGCTGGCTATGGTAAATCTTGCTGGCGTACAGGTTTGCCAGCCTGTGACTTTTTGATTCTCATTTTCTCAGGTGATAGGCCAAGCAGTGGTTGTGATTGATTGACTGGTAGCTCAATGTTTCCCTTTTCAAAGCACCTACACTGTGTTTTCATTAGCGGCTCTTTACATGCCCCCCCTTACAACCGAGGGTACGCATTTCTCCACACTCCCTTCACCGTTAATTTTTTGCAGCATTTTTCCTAATGGCCATTCTGACTGCTGTGAGCTGATAGGTTTTTGTAATATGGGTATGCATGTCATTAAATTTTTTACAATTCATCATATTCCTACGCCTTTTTCTTTCCTCTTAAAAGAAAAAACCGTGAGTACAATATAGCTCTTGAAATTGTCTTCTTCGACGGTTGCCCTCTTTTGAATTTTTTGGTCGATTTTTGACCCCAGAAATTTTCTGGAGGGCAGGTGTCATTTACAGAACTGCAAGTTGGTGAAAATTTAGTGACCTTTTGCAGTGGGTTCAAAGCTGCTGTTGTGGGAAACGGCCACAAGGAGGTAGCATTTCTCCATTCCCCAATCTGGGTACTAGGGCAGCAGAGCCTTTCTGGAAGTCATTGTCCTAGGTTGTAAATTAGAATGGAATTTGCCAGGAGAAATCCCCATAAGTTTATGTCTCATTACTTCTTCTTGGTTTTTAAAAGTGTTTTAATCTGGGTAAAGTTTAGAATATTGTTTGTCCTGGGTGTACACAATCTGGTTCATTTGTACATTATGTATGTCTATTAATGTACAGATCCTCTTCCCATGTAAAATATTACAGTGTTCCGTCGACCTCCCTTGCTATATGTTCGGTCTTTTTGATACATGTATATAATATGTATTTGTATATGTATAGTAACACTAATCTTCATTTCTCAATTTCCCCCCTCCTTTCCTTTCAGATGAGCATAGTTTGTTTTCTAAGCCTGTGAGTGTCTTTCTCTTTGGAAATATGTTCATCTGTGCCAGTTATTAGATAATGCCATAAGTGATAATATAGGATATAGGTCTTTTGCTTTCCGACCTACTTCATGTTTTGTGATTATCTCCAGGCTCATCTATGGTGCCTCAAAGAGCAGTGCTTCAATGTTTTCCATGGCTAATATTCCATTGTGTACATGGACCACTTCTTCTTGGTGCATTCCTCTGTTGATGGACATTTTCGTTGCTTCCAAGTGTTGCCTATGGTAAATATTGCTGGGGTGCAGGATTGCCAGCCTGTGATTTTTGATTTTCCTTTTCTCAGGTGATAGACCCAGCAGTGGGTATGATTGATTGACTGGTATGGTAGCTCAACGTTTACCTTTTCAAGGCACCTCAATTGTGCTTTCATTAGTGGCTCTTACCACGTCCCCCTTAGAATCGAGGGTACGCATTTCTCCACAATCACGTCAGCATTTCTTGTTTGCAGCATTTTTGTTGATGGCCATTCTGACTGGTGTGAGCTGACCGGTTTTTGTAATTTGGGTTTACATGTCTGTAAAAATTCCTACAATTCATCATTTTTCCACGCCTTTTTCTTTTCTGTTAAAAGAAAAAAGAAAAAAAGTGTGAGTATAATATACCTCTTCAAATTTTCTTTTTGGAAGGTTGCACTCTAGAATTTTTTGTTCGATTTTCGACCTCAGTATTTTTTGGAGGGCCGGTGTCATTTACAGACCTGCAATTGGTGAATAATTAGTGACCTTTTGCAGTGGGTTCAAAGCTGCTGTTGTGGGAAACGGCCACAAGGATGCAGCATTTCTCGATTCCCAAATCTGGGTACTAGGGCAGCAGAGCCGTTCTGGAAGTTGTCTGCCTAGGTTTTCAATTTGGATGCAATGCGCCAGGAAAACCCCCCATAAGTTTATGTCTCATTACTCCTAGTTCGTTGTTTTAATTTTTTCAATTGGGGTAAAGGTTAGAAGGTTGCTTGTCCAAGGTGTACACACTCTGGTTCATCTACATATTCTATATACCTATTTATGTAGAGATCCTCTTCCCGTGTAAATTATTACAGAGTGTTCCGTAATCCTTCCTTGCTATATGGTCGGTCTTTTTGATATATGTATATAATATGTATTTGTATACATATGGTAACGCTAATCTTCATGTATCCATTCCCCCCACCTTTCCTTTTAGATAAGCATAGTTTTTTTTAGTAAGTCTGTGATTGACTTCCTCTGTGGAAATATGTTCATTTGTGTCAGTTATTAGATAACGCCTATAAGTGATATCATAGGATATAGGACTTTTGCTTTCCGACTTACCTCATGTTCTGTGATTATCTCCAAGATGATCTATGGTGCCTCAAAGAGCAGTGTTTCATTGTTTTCCATGGCTAGTATTCATTGTGTACATGGACCACTTCTTCTTTATCCTTTCATCTGTTGATGGACATTTTGGTTGCCTCACTGTCTTGTCTATTGTGAAAAAGGACGCAGTGCTGCTTTTGCAGCCCGGGTCTTCTCCATTCTGGTCTTCTCAGGTGACAGGCCCTTTGGTGCGCCTGCTGGATTGAATGGTACCTCAATTTTTCCTTTTCAACGCAGCTCCTTTCTGTTCTCATTATTAGCGTTTAACCCTTTTACATCTCACCAGCAGCTAGAGGGTACACAGTTCTCTAAAACCTCTTCAGCATTTATTGTTTGTAGACTTTTTTCCAATGGTCAGTCGACTGGTGTGAGTTGAAAACTTTTTGTAGATTAGATTGCATGAGTCTAATTCTTCCTGAGGCTGAGCTTTTATCCATTTTCCTTTCTTTAAAAAGAGAGCGAGTAAAACTTACCTCTTCATACTATCTTCGTGAACATTTTGCCTGTTTTGAATTTTTTTATCCATTCCCTACCTCAGCACAATTTTGAGGGCAGGTGTCCTTTACAGCCCTGAGTCCTTGTGAATGGTAAGTGACCATTAGCTGGGGGTTAAAAGCTGCTCTTGCGGGAATCGGCCACAAGGCGGCAGCATTTCTCCTTTACCAAATCTGGTTACTAGGGCAACAGAGCCTTACTGGAAGTGGTGTTCTAGGTTGTAAATTAGAATGGAATGTGCGAGGAAAAAGCCCTTTAAGTTTATGTCTCCTTACTTCTTGTTGGTATTTTTAACTTAATTTTTATTTTTTCTCACAGCAAACTTGATTACAATGTTTTGTTTGTTCTAGGTGTGCAAGATGTGGTTCTTTCACACATATACATATATCTATTCTTCTTCGGATCCTTTTCCCATGTAGGTTATGACACAATGTTGAGTAGTCTTCTCTTGGTATTGCGTAGGTCTTTGGTGATTCTATATTTCACATGTGTTTGTAGCTCTCTGTTAACCTCAATATGGTAATGTATCCAATCCTCACACCTGTCCATTTGGTGAACCATAAGTTTTTTAATGAATCTATGATAGTGTTTCTCTGTGGAAATATCTTTGTTTGTATCATTTTTTAGGTACCACCTATATGTGATATGATAGGATATGTGTTGTTCGCTTTCTCACTTACTCCAAGTTGCGTGATTACTTCTAGACTCATCTATGGTGCTGGAAATGGCATTGTTTCATTTTTTTCACTAGCTCATATTCCATCTGTACAGGTAGCAGTTCTTCTTTGTCCACCCATCTGTCGGTGGACTCCTTGGTTACTTCCATATCTTGGCTATTGTAATACTATGCAATGCAGATTTGCGTGCCTGTGTCCTTCCAATTCTGTCTTCTTAGTTTATAGGTCCAGGAATAGGTCTGCTGGATCATATGGTAGCTCAATGTTTACCATTTAAAGGCACCTCTCTTCTGTTCTCCTTAGTGTCTCTTTCCAGGTTACGTCCCACTTAAAGGGGAGGGTATGTATTTCTTCCCAGCACCTTCAGGATTTATTCTTTGTAGTTTTTGCTGATGGTTATTCTGAGTGGTGTGAGCTGATACCTCTTTGTGGTTGAATTTGCATGTGTCTCATAATGCGTTGAAATTGAGCTTTAAGGCATGTCCTTTTTTTATATTCCCGGCTGTGATTAGAGCTTATTTCTTCAAAGTGTTTTCTTAAAGTATGTGTCACCATTTGAAATATGTTGGCCATCATCTCCCTCAAGACACTTTGAGGGCAGGTTTCATTTACAGCCCTGCAGTACTTGTTCATATGAAGTGACCATTAGCTCAGGCTTTAAACCTGCTTTTGCAGGTAACGGCCAGAGAGCGGCAGCCTTTCTACGTTCCCCTTGCTGGTACTAGGGAAACAGACCTACCGGCCAGTGGTGTTCTTCGGTTATAAATTAGAGTGCAATGTGCCCGGATAAACCCACAAATGTTGATGTCTCCTTGCTTTTGTTTGTTTTTAAATTTAATTTATATTTATTATTAGAGTAATATTCCATTGTGTACGTGGACCACTTCTTCTTGGTGCATTCCTCAGTTGATGGACATTTTCATTGCTTCCAAGTGCTGGCTATGGTAAATCTTGCTGGCGTACAGGTTTGCCAGCCTGTGACTTTTTGATTCTCATTTTCTCAGGTGATAGGCCAAGCAGTGGTTGTGATTGATTGACTGGTAGCTCAATGTTTCCCTTTTCAAAGCACCTACACTGTGTTTTCATTAGCGGCTCTTTACATGCCCCCCCCTTACAACCGAGGGTATGCATTTCTCCACACTCCCTTCACCGTTAATTTTTTGCAGCATTTTTCCTAATGGCCATTCTGACTGCTGTGAGCTGATAGGTTTTTGTAATATGGGTATGCATGTCATTAAATTTTTTACAATTCATCATATTCCTACGCCTTTTTCTTTCCTCTTAAAAGAAAAAACCGTGAGTACAATATAGCTCTTGAAATTGTCTTCTTCGAAGGTAGCCCTCTTTTGAATTTTTTGGTCGATTTTTGACCCCAGAAATTTTCTGGAGGGCAGGTGTCATTTACAGAACTGCAAGTTGGTGAAAATTTAGTGACCTTTTGCAGTGGGTTCAAAGCTGCTGTTGTGGGAAACGGCCACAAGGAGGTAGCATTTCTCCATTCCCCAATCTGGGTACTAGGGCAGCAGAGCCTTTCTGGAAGTCATTGTCCTAGGTTGTAAATTGGAATGGAATTTGCCAGGAGAAATCCCCATAAGTTTATGTCTCATTACTTCTTCTTGGTTTTTAAAAGTGTTTTAATCTGGGTAAAGTTTAGAATATTGTTTGTCCTGGGTGTACACAATCTGGTTCATTTGTACATTATGTATGTCTATTAATGTACAGATCCTCTTCCCATGTAAAATATTACAGTGTTCCGTCGACCTCCCTTGCTATATGTTCGGTCTTTTTGATACATGTATATAATATGTATTTGTATATGTATAGTAACTCTAATCTTCATTTCTCAATTTCCCCCCTCCTTTCCTTTCAGATGAGCATAGTTTGTTTTCTAAGCCTGTGAGTGTCTTTCTCTTTGGAAATATGTTCATCTGTGCCAGTTATTAGATAATGCCATAAGTGATAATATAGGATATAGGTCTTTTGCTTTCCGACCTACTTCATGTTTTGTGATTATCTCCAGGCTCATCTATGGTGCCTCAAAGAGCAGTGCTTCAATGTTTTCCATGGCTAATATTCCATTGTGTACATGGACCACTTCTTCTTGGTGCATTCCTCTGTTGATGGACATTTTCATTGCTTCCAAGTGTTGCCTATGGTAAATATTGCTGGGGTGCAGGATTGCCAGCCTGTGATTTTTGATTTTCCTTTTCTCAGGTGATAGACCCAGCAGTGGGTATGATTGATTGACTGGTATGGTAGCTCAACGTTTACCTTTTCAAGGCACCTCAATTGTGCTTTCATTAGTGGCTCTTACCACGTCCCCCTTAGAATCGAGGGTACGCATTTCTCCACAATCACGTCAGCATTTCTTGTTTGCAGCATTTTTGTTGATGGCCATTCTGACTGGTGTGAGCTGACCGGTTTTTGTAATTTGGGTTTACATGTCTGTAAAAATTCCTACAATTCATCATTTTTCCACGCCTTTTTCTTTTCTGTTAAAAGAAAAAAGAAAAAAAGTGTGAGTATAATATACCTCTTCAAATTTTCTTTTTGGAAGGTTGCACTCTAGAATTTTTTGTTCGATTTTCGACCTCAGTATTTTTTGGAGGGCCGGTGTCATTTACAGACCTGCAATTGGTGAATAATTAGTGACCTTTTGCAGTGGGTTCAAAGCTGCTGTTGTGGGAAACGGCCACAAGGATGCAGCATTTCTCGATTCCCAAATCTGGGTACTAGGGCAGCAGAGCCGTTCTGGAAGTTGTCTGCCTAGGTTTTCAATTTGGATGGAATGCGCCAGGAAAACCCCCCATAAGTTTATGTCTCATTACTCCTAGTTCGTTGTTTTAATTTTTTCAATTGGGGTAAAGGTTAGAAGGTTGCTTGTCCAAGGTGTACACACTCTGGTTCATCTACATATTCTATATACCTATTTATGTAGAGATCCTCTTCCCGTGTAAATTATTACAGAGTGTTCCGTAATCCTTCCTTGCTATATGGTCGGTCTTTTTGATATATGTATATAATATGTATTTGTATACATATGGTAACGCTAATCTTCATGTATCCATTCCCCCCACCTTTCCTTTTAGATAAGCATAGTTTTTTTTAATAAGTCTGTGACTGACTTCCTCTGTGGAAATATGTTCATTTGTGTCAGTTATTAGATAACGCCTATAAGTGATATCATAGGATATAGGACTTTTGCTTTCCGACTTACCTCATGTTCTGTGATTATCTCCAAGATGATCTATGGTGCCTCAAAGAGCAGTGTTTCATTGTTTTCCATGGCTAGTATTCATTGTGTACATGGACCACTTCTTCTTTATCCTTTCATCTGTTGATGGACATTTTGGTTGCCTCACTGTCTTGTCTATTGTGAAAAAGGCCGCAGTGCTGCTTTTGCAGCCCGGGTCTTCTCCATTCTGGTCTTCTCAGGTGACAGGCCCTTTGGTGCGCCTGCTGGATTGAATGGTACCTCAATTTTTCCTTTTCAACGCAGCTCCTTTCTGTTCTCATTATTAGCGTTTAACCCTTTTACATCTCACCAGCAGCTAGAGGGTACACAGTTCTCTAAAACCTCTTCAGCATTTATTGTTTGTAGACTTTTTGCCAATGGTCAGTCGACTGGTGTGAGTTGAAAACTTTTTGTAGATTAGATTGCATGAGTCTAATTCTTCCTGAGGCTGAGCTTTTATCCATTTTCCTTTCTTTAAAAAGAGAGCGAGTAAAACTTACCTCTTCATACTATCTTCGTGAACATTTTGCCTGTTTTGGATTTTTTTATCCATTCCCTACCTCAGCACAATTTTGAGGGCAGGTGTCCTTTACAGCCCTGAGTCCTTGTGAATGGTAAGTGACCATTAGCTGGGGGTTAAAAGCTGCTCTTGCGGGAATCGGCCACAAGGCGGCAGCATTTCTCCTTTACCAAATCTGGTTACTAGGGCAACAGAGCCTTACTGGAAGTGGTGTTCTAGGTTGTAAATTAGAATGGAATGTGCGAGGAAAAAGCCCTTTAAGTTTATGTCTCCTTACTTCTTGTTGGTATTTTTAACTTAATTTTTATTTTTTCTCACAGCAAACTTGATTACAATGTTTTGTTTGTTCTAGGTGTGCAAGATGTGGTTCTTTCACACATATACATATATCTATTCTTCTTCGGATCCTTTTCCCATGTAGGTTATGACACAATGTTGAGTAGTCTTCTCTTGGTATTGCGTAGGTCTTTGGTGATTCTATATTTCACATGTGTTTGTAGCTCTCTGTTAACCTCAATATGGTAATGTATCCAATCCTCACACCTGTCCATTTGGTGAACCATAAGATTTTTAATGAATCTATGATAGTGTTTCTCTGTGGAAATATCTTTGTTTGTATCATTTTTTAGGTACCACCTATATGTGATATGATAGGATATGTGTTGTTCGCTTTCTCACTTACTCCAAGTTGCGTGATTACTTCTAGACTCATCTGTGGTGCTGGAAATGGCATTGTTTCATTTTTTTCACTAGCTCATATTCCATCTGTACAGGTAGCAGTTCTTCTTTGTCCACCCATCTGTCGGTGGACTCCTTGGTTACTTCCATATCTTGGCTATTGTAATACTATGCAATGCAGATTTGCGTGCCTGTGTCCTTCCAATTCTGTCTTCTTAGTTTATAGGTCCAGGAATAGGTCTGCTGGATCATATGGTAGCTCAATGTTTACCATTTAAAGGCACCTCTCTTCTGTTCTCCTTAGTGTCTCTTTCCAGGTTACGTCCCACTTAAAGGGGAGGGTATGTATTTCTTCCCAGCACCTTCAGGATTTATTCTTTGTAGTTTTTGCTGATGGTTATTCTGAGTGGTGTGAGCTGATACCTCTTTGTGGTTGAATTTGCATGTGTCTCATAATGCGTTGAAATTGAGCTTTAAGGCATGTCCTTTTTTTATATTCCCGGCTGTGATTAGAGCTTATTTCTTCAAAGTGTTTTCTTAAAGTATGTGTCACCATTTGAAATATGTTGGCCATCATCTCCCTCAAGACACTTGGAGGGCAGGTTTCATTTACAGCCCTGCAGTACTTGTTCATATGAAGTGACCATTAGCTCAGGCTTTAAACCTGCTTTTGCAGGTAACGGCCAGAGAGCGGCAGCCTTTCTACGTTCCCCTTGCTGGTACTAGGGAAACAGACCTACCGGCCAGTGGTGTTCTTCGGTTATAAATTAGAGTGCAATGTGCCCGGATAAACCCACAAATGTTGATGTCTCCTTGCTTTTGTTTGTTTTTAAATTTAATTTATATTTATTATGAGAGTAATATTCCATTGTGTACGTGGACCACTTCTTCTTGGTGCATTCCTCAGTTGATGGACATTTTCATTGCTTCCAAGTGCTGGCTATGGTAAATCTTGCTGGCGTACAGGTTTGCCAGCCTGTGACTTTTTGATTCTCATTTTCTCAGGTGATAGGCCAAGCAGTGGTTGTGATTGATTGACTGGTAGCTCAATGTTTCCCTTTTCAAAGCACCTACACTGTGTTTTCATTAGCGGCTCTTTACATGCCCCCCCCTTACAACCGAGGGTACGCATTTCTCCACACTCCCTTCACCGTTTATTTTTTGCAGCATTTTTCCTAATGGCCATTCTGACTGCTGTGAGCTGATAGGTTTTTGTAATATGGGTATGCATGTCATTAAATTTTTTACAATTCATCATATTCCTACGCCTTTTTCTTTCCTCTTAAAAGAAAAAACCGTGAGTACAATATAGCTCTTGAAATTGTCTTCTTCGAAGGTAGCCCTCTTTTGAGTTTTTTGGTCGATTTTTGACCCCAGAAATTTTCTGGAGGGCAGGTGTCATTTACAGAACTGCAAGTTGGTGAAAATTTAGTGACCTTTTGCAGTGGGTTCAAAGCTGCTGTTGTGGGAAACGGCCACAAGGAGGTAGCATTTCTCCATTCCCCAATCTGGGTACTAGGGCAGCAGAGCCTTTCTGGAAGTCATTGTCCTAGGTTGTAAATTGGAATGGAATTTGCCAGGAGAAATCCCCATAAGTTTATGTCTCATTACTTCTTCTTGGTTTTTAAAAGTGTTTTAATCTGGGTAAAGTTTAGAATATTGTTTGTCCTGGGTGTACACAATCTGGTTCATTTGTACATTATGTATGTCTATTAATGTACAGATCCTCTTCCCATGTAAAATATTACAGTGTTCCGTCGACCTCCCTTGCTATATGTTCGGTCTTTTTGATACATGTATATAATATGTATTTGTATATGTATAGTAACTCTAATCTTCATTTCTCAATTTCCCCCCTCCTTTCCTTTCAGATGAGCATAGTTTGTTTTCTAAGCCTGTGAGTGTCTTTCTCTTTGGAAATATGTTCATCTGTGCCAGTTATTAGATAATGCCATAAGTGATAATATAGGATATAGGTCTTTTGCTTTCCGACCTACTTCATGTTTTGTGATTATCTCCAGGCTCATCTATGGTGCCTCAAAGAGCAGTGCTTCAATGTTTTCCATGGCTAATATTCCATTGTGTACATGGACCACTTCTTCTTGGTGCATTCCTCTGTTGATGGACATTTTCGTTGCTTCCAAGTGTTGCCTATGGTAAATATTGCTGGGGTGCAGGATTGCCAGCCTGTGATTTTTGATTTTCCTTTTCTCAGGTGATAGACCCAGCAGTGGGTATGATTGATTGACTGGTATGGTAGCTCAACGTTTACCTTTTCAAGGCACCTCAATTGTGCTTTCATTAGTGGCTCTTACCACGTCCCCCTTAGAATCGAGGGTACGCATTTCTCCACAATCACGTCAGCATTTCTTGTTTGCAGCATTTTTGTTGATGGCCATTCTGACTGGTGTGAGCTGACCGGTTTTTGTAATTTGGGTTTACATGTCTGTAAAAATTCCTACAATTCATCATTTTTCCACGCCTTTTTCTTTTCTGTTAAAAGAAAAAAGAAAAAAAGTGTGAGTATAATATACCTCTTCAAATTTTCTTTTTGGAAGGTTGCACTCTAGAATTTTTTGTTCGATTTTCGACCTCAGTATTTTTTGGAGGGCCGGTGTCATTTACAGACCTGCAATTGGTGAATAATTAGTGACCTTTTGCAGTGGGTTCAAAGCTGCTGTTGTGGGAAACGGCCACAAGGATGCAGCATTTCTCGATTCCCAAATCTGGGTACTAGGGCAGCAGAGCCGTTCTGGAAGTTGTCTGCCTAGGTTTTCAATTTGGATGGAATGCGCCAGGAAAACCCCCCATAAGTTTATGTCTCATTACTCCTAGTTCGTTGTTTTAATTTTTTCAATTGGGGTAAAGGTTAGAAGGTTGCTTGTCCAAGGTGTACACACTCTGGTTCATCTACATATTCTATATACCTATTTATGTAGAGATCCTCTTCCCGTGTAAATTATTACAGAGTGTTCCGTAATCCTTCCTTGCTATATGGTCGGTCTTTTTGATATATGTATATAATATGTATTTGTATACATATGGTAACGCTAATCTTCATGTATCCATTCCCCCCACCTTTCCTTTTAGATAAGCATAGTTTTTTTTAGTAAGTCTGTGACTGACTTCCTCTGTGGAAATATGTTCATTTGTGTCAGTTATTAGATAACGCCTATAAGTGATATCATAGGATATAGGACTTTTGCTTTCCGACTTACCTCATGTTCTGTGATTATCTCCAAGATGATCTATGGTGCCTCAAAGAGCAGTGTTTCATTGTTTTCCATGGCTAGTATTCATTGTGTACATGGACCACTTCTTCTTTATCCTTTCATCTGTTGATGGACATTTTGGTTGCCTCACTGTCTTGTCTATTGTGAAAAAGGCTGCAGTGCAGCTTTTGCAGCCCGGGTCTTCTCCATTCTGGTCTTCTCAGGTGACAGGCCCTTTGGTGCGCCTGCTGGATTGAATGGTACCTCAATTTTTCCTTTTCAACGCAGCTCCTTTCTGTTATCATTATTAGCGTTTAACCCTTTTACATCTCACCAGCAGCTAGAGGGTACACAGTTCTCTAAAACCTCTTCAGCATTTATTGTTTGTAGACTTTTTGCCAATGGTCAGTCGACTGGTGTGAGTTGAAAACTTTTTGTAGATTAGATTGCATGAGTCTAATTCTTCCTGAGGCTGAGCTTTTATCCATTTTCCTTTCTTTAAAAAGAGAGCGAGTAAAACTTACCTCTTCATACTATCTTCGTGAACATTTTGCCTGTTTTGAATTTTTTTATCCATTCCCTACCTCAGCACAATTTTGAGGGCAGGTGTCCTTTACAGCCCTGAGTCCTTGTGAATGGTAAGTGACCATTAGCTGGGGGTTAAAAGCTGCTCTTGCGGGAATCGGCCACAAGGCGGCAGCATTTCTCCTTTACCAAATCTGGTTACTAGGGCAACAGAGCCTTACTGGAAGTGGTGTTCTAGGTTGTAAATTAGAATGGAATGTGCGAGGAAAAAGCCCTTTAAGTTTATGTCTCCTTACTTCTTGTTGGTATTTTTAACTTAATTTTTATTTTTTCTCACAGCAAACTTGATTACAATGTTTTGTTTGTTCTAGGTGTGCAAGATGTGGTTCTTTCACACATATACATATATCTATTCTTCTTCGGATCCTTTTCCCATGTAGGTTATGACACAATGTTGAGTAGTCTTCTCTTGGTATTGCGTAGGTCTTTGGTGATTCTATATTTCACATGTGTTTGTAGCTCTCTGTTAACCTCAATATGGTAATGTATCCAATCCTCACACCTGTCCATTTGGTGAACCATAAGATTTTTAATGAATCTATGATAGTGTTTCTCTGTGGAAATATCTTTGTTTGTATCATTTTTTAGGTACCACCTATATGTGATATGATAGGATATGTGTTGTTCGCTTTCTCACTTACTCCAAGTTGCCTGATTACTTCTAGACTCATCTGTGGTGCTGGAAATGGCATTGTTTCATTTTTTTCACTAGCTCATATTCCATCTGTACAGGTAGCAGTTCTTCTTTGTCCACCCATCTGTCGGTGGACTCCTTGGTTACTTCCATATCTTGGCTATTGTAATACTATGCAATGCAGATTTGCGTGCCTGTGTCCTTCCAATTCTGTCTTCTTAGTTTATAGGTCCAGGAATAGGTCTGCTGGATCATATGGTAGCTCAATGTTTACCATTTAAAGGCACCTCTCTTCTGTTCTCCTTAGTGTCTCTTTCCAGGTTACGTCCCACTTAAAGGGGAGGGTATGTATTTCTTCCCAGCACCTTCAGGATTTATTCTTTGTAGTTTTTGCTGATGGTTATTCTGAGTGGTGTGAGCTGATACCTCTTTGTGGTTGAATTTGCATGTGTCTCATAATGCGTTGAAATTGAGCTTTAAGGCATGTCCTTTTTTTATATTCCCGGCTGTGATTAGAGCTTATTTCTTCAAAGTGTTTTCTTAAAGTATGTGTCACCATTTGAAATATGTTGGCCATCATCTCCCTCAAGACACTTGGAGGGCAGGTTTCATTTACAGCCCTGCAGTACTTGTTCATATGAAGTGACCATTAGCTCAGGCTTTAAACCTGCTTTTGCAGGTAACGGCCAGAGAGCGGCAGCCTTTCTACGTTCCCCTTGCTGGTACTAGGGAAACAGACCTACCGGCCAGTGGTGTTCTTCGGTTATAAATTAGAGTGCAATGTGCCCGGATAAACCCACAAATGTTGATGTCTCCTTGCTTTTGTTTGTTTTTAAATTTAATTTATATTTATTATGAGAGTAATATTCCATTGTGTACGTGGACCACTTCTTCTTGGTGCATTCCTCAGTTGATGGACATTTTCATTGCTTCCAAGTGCTGGCTATGGTAAATCTTGCTGGCGTACAGGTTTGCCAGCCTGTGACTTTTTGATTCTCATTTTCTCAGGTGATAGGCCAAGCAGTGGTTGTGATTGATTGACTGGTAGCTCAATGTTTCCCTTTTCAAAGCACCTACACTGTGTTTTCATTAGCGGCTCTTTACATGCCCCCCCCCTTACAACCGAGGGTACGCATTTCTCCACACTCCCTTCACCGTTTATTTTTTGCAGCATTTTTCCTAATGGCCATTCTGACTGCTGTGAGCTGATAGGTTTTTGTAATATGGGTATGCATGTCATTAAATTTTTTACAATTCATCATATTCCTACGCCTTTTTCTTTCCTCTTAAAAGAAAAAACCGTGAGTACAATATAGCTCTTGAAATTGTCTTCTTCGAAGGTTGCCCTCTTTTGAATTTTTTGGTCGATTTTTGACCCCAGAAATTTTCTGGAGGGCAGGTGTCATTTACAGAACTGCAAGTTGGTGAAAATTTAGTGACCTTTTGCAGTGGGTTCAAAGCTGCTGTTGTGGGAAACGGCCACAAGGAGGTAGCATTTCTCCATTCCCCAATCTGGGTACTAGGGCAGCAGAGCCTTTCTGGAAGTCATTGTCCTAGGTTGTAAATTGGAATGGAATTTGCCAGGAGAAATCCCCATAAGTTTATGTCTCATTACTTCTTCTTGGTTTTTAAAAGTGTTTTAATCTGGGTAAAGTTTAGAATATTGTTTGTCCTGGGTGTACACAATCTGGTTCATTTGTACATTATGTATGTCTATTAATGTACAGATCCTCTTCCCATGTAAAATATTACAGTGTTCCGTCGACCTCCCTTGCTATATGTTCGGTCTTTTTGATACATGTATATAATATGTATTTGTATATGTATAGTAACTCTAATCTTCATTTCTCAATTTCCCCCCTCCTTTCCTTTCAGATGAGCATAGTTTGTTTTCTAAGCCTGTGAGTGTCTTTCTCTTTGGAAATATGTTCATCTGTGCCAGTTATTAGATAATGCCATAAGTGATAATATAGGATATAGGTCTTTTGCTTTCCGACCTACTTCATGTTTTGTGATTATCTCCAGGCTCATCTATGGTGCCTCAAAGAGCAGTGTTTCAATGTTTTCCATGGCTAATATTCCATTGTGTACATGGACCACTTCTTCTTGGTGCATTCCTCTGTTGATGGACATTTTCGTTGCTTCCAAGTGTTGCCTATGGTAAATATTGCTGGGGTGCAGGATTGCCAGCCTGTGATTTTTGATTTTCCTTTTCTCAGGTGATAGACCCATCAGTGGGTATGATTGATTGACTGGTATGGTAGCTCAACGTTTACCTTTTCAAGGCACCTCAATTGTGCTTTCATTAGTGGCTCTTACCACGTCCCCCTTAGAATCGAGGGTACGCATTTCTCCACAATCACGTCAGCATTTCTTGTTTGCAGCATTTTTGTTGATGGCCATTCTGACTGGTGTGAGCTGACCGGTTTTTGTAATTTGGGTTTACATGTCTGTAAAAATTCCTACAATTCATCATTTTTCCATGCCTTTTTCTTTTCTGTTAAAAGAAAAAAGAAAAAAAGTGTGAGTATAATATACCTCTTCAAATTTTCTTTTTGGAAGGTTGCACTCTAGAATTTTTTGTTCGATTTTCGACCTCAGTATTTTTTGGAGGGCCGGTGTCATTTACAGACCTGCAATTGGTGAATAATTAGTGACCTTTTGCAGTGGGTTCAAAGCTGCTGTTGTGGGAAACGGCCACAAGGATGCAGCATTTCTCGATTCCCAAATCTGGGTACTAGGGCAGCAGAGCCGTTCTGGAAGTTGTCTGCCTAGGTTTTCAATTTGGATGGAATGCGCCAGGAAAACCCCCCATAAGTTTATGTCTCATTACTCCTAGTTCGTTGTTTTAATTTTTTCAATTGGGGTAAAGGTTAGAAGGTTGCTTGTCCAAGGTGTACACACTCTGGTTCATCTACATATTCTATATACCTATTTATGTAGAGATCCTCTTCCCGTGTAAATTATTACAGAGTGTTCCGTAATCCTTCCTTGCTATATGGTCGGTCTTTTTGATATATGTATATAATATGTATTTGTATACATATGGTAACGCTAATCTTCATGTATCCATTCCCCCCACCTTTCCTTTTAGATAAGCATAGATTTTTTTAGTAAGTCTGTGATTGACTTCCTCTGTGGAAATATGTTCATTTGTGTCAGTTATTAGATAACGCCTATAAGTGATATCATAGGATATAGGACTTTTGCTTTCCGACTTACCTCATGTTCTGTGATTATCTCCAAGATGATCTATGGTGCCTCAAAGAGCAGTGTTTCATTGTTTTCCATGGCTAGTATTCATTGTGTACATGGACCACTTCTTCTTTATCCTTTCATCTGTTGATGGACATTTTGGTTGCCTCACTGTCTTGTCTATTGTGAAAAAGGCCGCAGTGCTGCTTTTGCAGCCCGGGTCTTCTCCATTCTGGTCTTCTCAGGTGACAGGCCCTTTGGTGCGCCTGCTGGATTGAATGGTACCTCAATTTTTCCTTTTCAACGCAGCTCCTTTCTGTTCTCATTATTAGCGTTTAACGCTTTTACATCTCACCAGCAGCTAGAGGGTACACAGTTCTCTAAAACCTCTTCAGCATTTATTGTTTGTAGACTTTTTGCCAATGGTCAGTCGACTGGTGTGAGTTGAAAACTTTTTGTAGATTAGATTGCATGAGTCTAATTCTTCCTGAGGCTGAGCTTTAATCCATTTTCCTTTCTTTAAAAAGAGAGTGAGTAAAACTTACCTCTTCATACTATCTTCGTGAACATTTTGCCTGTTTTGAATTTTTTTATCCATTCCCTACCTCAGCACAATTTTGAGGGCAGGTGTCCTTTACAGCCCTGAGTCCTTGTGAATGGTAAGTGACCATTAGCTGGGGGTTAAAAGCTGCTCTTGCGGGAATCGGCCACAAGGCGGCAGCATTTCTCCTTTACCAAATCTGGTTACTAGGGCAACAGAGCCTTACTGGAAGTGGTGTTCTAGGTTGTAAATTAGAATGGAATGTGCGAGGAAAAAGCCCTTTAAGTTTATGTCTCCTTACTTCTTGTTGGTATTTTTAACTTAATTTTTATTTTTTCTCACAGCAAACTTGATTACAATGTTTTGTTTGTTCTAGGTGTGCAAGATGTGGTTCTTTCACACATATACATATATCTATTCTTCTTCGGATCCTTTTCCCATGTAGGTTATGACACAATGTTGAGTAGTCTTCTCTTGGTATTGCGTAGGTCTTTGGTGATTCTATATTTCACATGTGTTTGTAGCTCTCTGTTAACCTCAATATGGTAATGTATCCAATCCTCACACCTGTCCATTTGGTGAACCATAAGATTTTTAATGAATCTATGATAGTGTTTCTCTGTGGAAATATCTTTGTTTGTATCATTTTTTAGGTACCACCTATATGTGATATGATAGGATATGTGTTGTTCGCTTTCTCACTTACTCCAAGTTGCGTGATTACTTCTAGACTCATCTATGGTGCTGGAAATGGCATTGTTTCATTTTTTTCACTAGCTCATATTCCATCTGTACAGGTAGCAGTTCTTCTTTGTCCACCCATCTGTCGGTGGACTCCTTGGTTACTTCCATATCTTGGCTATTGTAATACTATGCAATGCAGATTTGCGTGCCTGTGTCCTTCCAATTCTGTCTTCTTAGTTTATAGGTCCAGGAATAGGTCTGCTGGATCATATGGTAGCTCAATGTTTACCATTTAAAGGCACCTCTCTTCTGTTCTCCTTAGTGTCTCTTTCCAGGTTACGTCCCACTTAAAGGGGAGGGTATGTATTTCTTCCCAGCACCTTCAGGATTTATTCTTTGTAGTTTTTGCTGATGGTTATTCTGAGTGGTGTGAGCTGATACCTCTTTGTGGTTGAATTTGCATGTGTCTCATAATGCGTTGAAATTGAGCTTTAAGGCATGTCCTTTTTTTATATTCCCGGCTGTGATTAGAGCTTATTTCTTCAAAGTGTTTTCTTAAAGTATGTGTCACCATTTGAAATATGTTGGCCATCATCTCCCTCAAGACACTTGGAGGGCAGGTTTCATTTACAGCCCTGCAGTACTTGTTCATATGAAGTGACCATTAGCTCAGGCTTTAAACCTGCTTTTGCAGGTAACGGCCAGAGAGCGGCAGCCTTTCTACGTTCCCCTTGCTGGTACTAGGGAAACAGACCTACCGGCCAGTGGTGTTCTTCGGTTATAAATTAGAGTGCAATGTGCCCGGATAAACCCACAAATGTTGATGTCTCCTTGCTTTTGTTTGTTTTTAAATTTAATTTATATTTATTATGAGAGTAATATTCCATTGTGTACGTGGACCACTTCTTCTTGGTGCATTCCTCAGTTGATGGACATTTTCATTGCTTCCAAGTGCTGGCTATGGTAAATCTTGCTGGCGTACAGGTTTGCCAGCCTGTGACTTTTTGATTCTCATTTTCTCAGGTGATAGGCCAAGCAGTGGTTGTGATTGATTGACTGGTAGCTCAATGTTTCCCTTTTCAAAGCACCTACACTGTGTTTTCATTAGCGGCTCTTTACATGCCCCCCCCCTTACAACCGAGGGTACGCATTTCTCCACACTCCCTTCACCGTTTATTTTTTGCAGCATTTTTCCTAATGGCCATTCTGACTGCTGTGAGCTGATAGGTTTTTGTAATATGGGTATGCATGTCATTAAATTTTTTACAATTCATCATATTCCTACGCCTTTTTCTTTCCTCTTAAAAGAAAAAACCGTGAGTACAATATAGCTCTTGAAATTGTCTTCTTCGAAGGTTGCCCTCTTTTGAATTTTTTGGTCGATTTTTGACCCCAGAAATTTTCTGGAGGGCAGGTGTCATTTACAGAACTGCAAGTTGGTGAAAATTTAGTGACCTTTTGCAGTGGGTTCAAAGCTGCTGTTGTGGGAAACGGCCACAAGGAGGTAGCATTTCTCCATTCCCCAATCTGGGTACTAGGGCAGCAGAGCCTTTCTGGAAGTCATTGTCCTAGGTTGTAAATTAGAATGGAATTTGCCAGGAGAAATCCCCATAAGTTTATGTCTCATTACGTCTTCTTGGTTTTTAAAAGTGTTTTAATCTGGGTAAAGTTTAGAATATTGTTTGTCCTGGGTGTACACAATCTGGTTCATTTGTACATTATGTATGTCTATTAATGTACAGATCCTCTTCCCATGTAAAATATTACAGTGTTCCGTCGACCTCCCTTGCTATATGTTCGGTCTTTTTGATACATGTATATAATATGTATTTGTATATGTATAGTAACACTAATCTTCATTTCTCAATTTCCCCCCTCCTTTCCTTTCAGATGAGCATAGTTTGTTTTCTAAGCCTGTGAGTGTCTTTCTCTTTGGAAATATGTTCATCTGTGCCAGTTATTAGATAATGCCATAAGTGATAATATAGGATATAGGTCTTTTGCTTTCCGACCTACTTCATGTTTTGTGATTATCTCCAGGCTCATCTATGGTGCCTCAAAGAGCAGTGCTTCAATGTTTTCCATGGCTAATATTCCATTGTGTACATGGACCACTTCTTCTTGGTGCATTCCTCTGTTGATGGACATTTTCGTTGCTTCCAAGTGTTGCCTATGGTAAATATTGCTGGGGTGCAGGATTGCCAGCCTGTGATTTTTGATTTTCCTTTTCTCAGGTGATAGACCCAGCAGTGGGTATGATTGATTGACTGGTATGGTAGCTCAACGTTTACCTTTTCAAGGCACCTCAATTGTGCTTTCATTAGTGGCTCTTACCACGTCCCCCTTAGAATCGAGGGTACGCATTTCTCCACAATCACGTCAGCATTTCTTGTTTGCAGCATTTTTGTTGATGGCCATTCTGACTGGTGTGAGCTGACCGGTTTTTGTAATTTGGGTTTACATGTCTGTAAAAATTCCTACAATTCATCATTTTTCCACGCCTTTTTCTTTTCTGTTAAAAGAAAAAAGAAAAAAAGTGTGAGTATAATATACCTCTTCAAATTTTCTTTTTGGAAGGTTGCACTCTAGAATTTTTTGTTCGATTTTCGACCTCAGTATTTTTTGGAGGGCCGGTGTCATTTACAGACCTGCAATTGGTGAATAATTAGTGACCTTTTGCAGTGGGTTCAAAGCTGCTGTTGTGGGAAACGGCCACAAGGATGCAGCATTTCTCGATTCCCAAATCTGGGTACTAGGGCAGCAGAGCCGTTCTGGAAGTTGTCTGCCTAGGTTTTCAATTTGGATGGAATGCGCCAGGAAAACCCCCCATAAGTTTATGTCTCATTACTCCTAGTTCGTTGTTTTAATTTTTTCAATTGGGGTAAAGGTTAGAAGGTTGCTTGTCCAAGGTGTACACACTCTGGTTCATCTACATATTCTATATACCTATTTATGTAGAGATCCTCTTCCCGTGTAAATTATTACAGAGTGTTCCGTAATCCTTCCTTGCTATATGGTCGGTCTTTTTGATATATGTATATAATATGTATTTGTATACATATGGTAACGCTAATCTTCATGTATCCATTCCCCCCACCTTTCCTTTTAGATAAGCATAGATTTTTTTAGTAAGTCTGTGATTGACTTCCTCTGTGGAAATATGTTCATTTGTGTCAGTTATTAGATAACGCCTATAAGTGATATCATAGGATATAGGACTTTTGCTTTCCGACTTACCTCATGTTCTGTGATTATCTCCAAGATGATCTATGGTGCCTCAAAGAGCAGTGTTTCATTGTTTTCCATGGCTAGTATTCATTGTGTACATGGACCACTTCTTCTTTATCCTTTCATCTGTTGATGGACATTTTGGTTGCCTCACTGTCTTGTCTATTGTGAAAAAGGCTGCAGTGCCGCTTTTGCAGCCCGGGTCTTCTCCATTCTGGTCTTCTCAGGTGACAGGCCCTTTGGTGCGCCTGCTGGATTGAATGGTACCTCAATTTTTCCTTTTCAACGCAGCTCCTTTCTGTTCTCATTATTAGCGTTTAACCCTTTTACATCTCACCAGCAGCTAGAGGGTACACAGTTCTCTAAAACCTCTTCAGCATTTATTGTTTGTAGACTTTTTGCCAATGGTCAGTCGACTGGTGTGAGTTGAAAACTTTTTGTAGATTAGATTGCATGAGTCTAATTCTTCCTGAGGCTGAGCTTTTATCCATTTTCCTTTCTTTAAAAAGAGAGCGAGTAAAAGTTACCTCTTCATACTATCTTCGTGAACATTTTGCCTGTTTTGAATTTTTTTATCCACTCCCTACCTCAGCACAATTTTGAGGGCAGGTGTCCTTTACAGCCCTGAGTCCTTGTGAATGGTAAGTGACCATTAGCTGGGGGTTAAAAGCTGCTCTTGCGGGAATCGGCCACAAGGCGGCAGCATTTCTCCTTTACCAAATCTGGTTACTGGGCAACAGAGCCTTACTGGAAGTTGTGTTCTAGGTTGTAAATTAGAATGGAATGTGCGAGGAAAAAGCCCTTTAAGTTTATGTCTCCTTACTTCTTGTTGGTATTTTTAACTTAATTTTTATTTTTTCTCACAGCAAACTTGATTACAATGTTTTGTTTGTTCTAGGTGTGCAAGATGTGGTTCTTTCACACATATACATATATCTATTCTTCTTCGGATCCTTTTCCCATGTAGGTTATGACACAATGTTGAGTAGTCTTCTCTTGGTATTGCGTAGGTCTTTGGTGATTCTATATTTCACATGTGTTTGTAGCTCTCTGTTAACCTCAATATGGTAATGTATCCAATCCTCACACCTGTCCATTTGGTGAACCATAAGATTTTTAATGAATCTATGATAGTGTTTCTCTGTGGAAATATCTTTGTTTGTATCATTTTTTAGGTACCACCTATATGTGATATGATAGGATATGTGTTGTTCGCTTTCTCACTTACTCCAAGTTGCGTGATTACTTCTAGACTCATCTATGGTGCTGGAAATGGCATTGTTTCATTTTTTTCACTAGCTCATATTCCATCTGTACAGGTAGCAGTTCTTCTTTGTCCACCCATCTGTCGGTGGACTCCTTGGTTACTTCCATATCTTGGCTATTGTAATACTATGCAATGCAGATTTGCGTGCCTGTGTCCTTCCAATTCTGTCTTCTTAGTTTATAGGTCCAGGAATAGGTCTGCTGGATCATATGGTAGCTCAATGTTTACCATTTAAAGGCACCTCTCTTCTGTTCTCCTTAGTGTCTCTTTCCAGGTTACGTCCCACTTAAAGGGGAGGGTATGTATTTCTTCCCAGCACCTTCAGGATTTATTCTTTGTAGTTTTTGCTGATGGTTATTCTGAGTGGTGTGAGCTGATACCTCTTTGTGGTTGAATTTGCATGTGTCTCATAATGCGTTGAAATTGAGCTTTAAGGCATGTCCTTTTTTTATATTCCCGGCTGTGATTAGAGCTTATTTCTTCAAAGTGTTTTCTTAAAGTATGTGTCACCGTTTGAAATATGTTGGCCATCATCTCCCTCAAGACACTTGGAGGGCAGGTTTCATTTACAGCCCTGCAGTACTTGTTCATATGAAGTGACCATTAGCTCAGGCTTTAAACCTGCTTTTGCAGGTAACGGCCAGAGAGCGGCAGCCTTTCTACGTTCCCCTTGCTGGTACTAGGGAAACAGACCTACCGGCCAGTGGTGTTCTTCGGTTATAAATTAGAGTGCAATGTGCCCGGATAAACCCACAAATGTTGATGTCTCCTTGCTTTTGTTTGTTTTTAAATTTAATTTATATTTATTATGAGAGTAATATTCCATTGTGTACGTGGACCACTTCTTCTTGGTGCATTCCTCAGTTGATGGACATTTTCATTGCTTCCAAGTGCTGGCTATGGTAAATCTTGCTGGCGTACAGGTTTGCCAGCCTGTGACTTTTTGATTCTCATTTTCTCAGGTGATAGGCCAAGCAGTGGTTGTGATTGATTGACTGGTAGCTCAATGTTTCCCTTTTCAAAGCACCTACACTGTGTTTTCATTAGCGGCTCTTTACATGCCCCCCCCCTTACAACCGAGGGTACGCATTTCTCCACACTCCCTTCACCGTTTATTTTTTGCAGCATTTTTCCTAATGGCCATTCTGACTGCTGTGAGCTGATAGGTTTTTGTAATATGGGTATGCATGTCATTAAATTTTTTACAATTCATCATATTCCTACGCCTTTTTCTTTCCTCTTAAAAGAAAAAACCGTGAGTACAATATAGCTCTTGAAATTGTCTTCTTCGAAGGTTGCCCTCTTTTGAATTTTTTGGTCGATTTTTGACCCCAGAAATTTTCTGGAGGGCAGGTGTCATTTACAGAACTGCAAGTTGGTGAAAATTTAGTGACCTTTTGCAGTGGGTTCAAAGCTGCTGTTGTGGGAAACGGCCACAAGGAGGTAGCATTTCTCCATTCCCCAATCTGGGTACTAGGGCAGCAGAGCCTTTCTGGAAGTCATTGTCCTAGGTTGTAAATTGGAATGGAATTTGCCAGGAGAAATCCCCATAAGTTTATGTCTCATTACTTCTTCTTGGTTTTTAAAAGTGTTTTAATCTGGGTAAAGTTTAGAATATTGTTTGTCCTGGGTGTACACAATCTGGTTCATTTGTACATTATGTATGTCTATTAATGTACAGATCCTCTTCCCATGTAAAATATTACAGTGTTCCGTCGACCGCCCTTGCTATATGTTCGGTCTTTTTGATACATGTATATAATATGTATTTGTATATGTATAGTAACTCTAATCTTCATTTCTCAATTTCCCCCCTCCTTTCCTTTCAGATGAGCATAGTTTGTTTTCTAAGCCTGTGAGTGTCTTTCTCTTTGGAAATATGTTCATCTGTGCCAGTTATTAGATAATGCCATAAGTGATAATATAGGATATAGGTCTTTTGCTTTCCGACCTACTTCATGTTTTGTGATTATCTCCAGGCTCATCTATGGTGCCTCAAAGAGCAGTGCTTCAATGTTTTCCATGGCTAATATTCCATTGTGTACATGGACCACTTCTTCTTGGTGCATTCCTCTGTTGATGGACATTTTCGTTGCTTCCAAGTGTTGCCTATGGTAAATATTGCTGGGGTGCAGGATTGCCAGCCTGTGATTTTTGATTTTCCTTTTCTCAGGTGATAGACCCAGCAGTGGGTATGATTGATTGACTGGTATGGTAGCTCAACGTTTACCTTTTCAAGGCACCTCAATTGTGCTTTCATTAGTGGCTCTTACCACGTCCCCCTTAGAATCGAGGGTACGCATTTCTCCACAATCACGTCAGCATTTCTTGTTTGCAGCATTTTTGTTGATGGCCATTCTGACTGGTGTGAGCTGACCGGTTTTTGTAATTTGGGTTTACATGTCTGTAAAAATTCCTACAATTCATCATTTTTCCACGCCTTTTTCTTTTCTGTTAAAAGAAAAAAGAAAAAAAGTGTGAGTATAATATACCTCTTCAAATTTTCTTTTTGGAAGGTTGCACTCTAGAATTTTTTGTTCGATTTTCGACCTCAGTATTTTTTGGAGGGCCGGTGTCATTTACAGACCTGCAATTGGTGAATAATTAGTGACCTTTTGCAGTGGGTTCAAAGCTGCTGTTGTGGGAAACGGCCACAAGGATGCAGCATTTCTCGATTCCCAAATCTGGGTACTAGGGCAGCAGAGCCGTTCTGGAAGTTGTCTGCCTAGGTTTTCAATTTGGATGGAATGCGCCAGGAAAACCCCCCATAAGTTTATGTCTCATAACTCCTAGTTCGTTGTTTTAATTTTTTCAATTGGGGTAAAGGTTAGAAGGTTGCTTGTCCAAGGTGTACACACTCTGGTTCATCTACATATTCTATATACCTATTTATGTAGAGATCCTCTTCCCGTGTAAATTATTACAGAGTGTTCCGTAATCCTTCCTTGCTATATGGTCGGTCTTTTTGATATATGTATATAATATGTATTTGTATACATATGGTAACGCTAATCTTCATGTATCCATTCCCCCCACCTTTCCTTTTAGATAAGCATAGTTTTTTTTAATAAGTCTGTGACTGACTTCCTCTGTGGAAATATGTTCATTTGTGTCAGTTATTAGATAACGCCTATAAGTGATATCATAGGATATAGGACTTTTGCTTTCCGACTTACCTCATGTTCTGTGATTATCTCCAAGATGATCTATGGTGCCTCAAAGAGCAGTGTTTCATTGTTTTCCATGGCTAGTATTCATTGTGTACATGGACCACTTCTTCTTTATCCTTTCATCTGTTGATGGACATTTTGGTTGCCTCACTGTCTTGTCTATTGTGAAAAAGGACGCAGTGCTGCTTTTGCAGCCCGGGTCTTCTCCATTCTGGTCTTCTCAGGTGACAGGCCCTTTGGTGCGCCTGCTGGATTGAATGGTACCTCAATTTTTCCTTTTCAACGCAGCTCCTTTCTGTTCTCATTATTAGCGTTTAACCCTTTTACATCTCACCAGCAGCTAGAGGGTACACAGTTCTCTAAAACCTCTTCAGCATTTATTGTTTGTAGACTTTTTGCCAATGGTCAGTCGACTGGTGTGAGTTGAAAACTTTTTGTAGATTAGATTGCATGAGTCTAATTCTTCCTGAGGCTGAGCTTTTATCCATTTTCCTTTCTTTAAAAAGAGAGCGAGTAAAACTTACCTCTTCATACTATCTTCGTGAACATTTTGCCTGTTTTGAATTTTTTTATCCATTCCCTACCTCAGCACAATTTTGAGGGCAGGTGTCCTTTACAGCCCTGAGTCCTTGTGAATGGTAAGTGACCATTAGCTGGGGGTTAAAAGCTGCTCTTGCGGGAATCGGCCACAAGGCGGCAGCATTTCTCCTTTACCAAATCTGGTTACTAGGGCAACAGAGCCTTACTGGAAGTGGTGTTCTAGGTTGTAAATTAGAATGGAATGTGCGAGGAAAAAGCCCTTTAAGTTTATGTCTCCTTACTTCTTGTTGGTATTTTTAACTTAATTTTTATTTTTTCTCACAGCAAACTTGATTACAATGTTTTGTTTGTTCTAGGTGTGCAAGATGTGGTTCTTTCACACATATACATATATCTATTCTTCTTCGGATCCTTTTCCCATGTAGGTTATGACACAATGTTGAGTAGTCTTCTCTTGGTATTGCGTAGGTCTTTGGTGATTCTATATTTCACATGTGTTTGTAGCTCTCTGTTAACCTCAATATGGTAATGTATCCAATCCTCACACCTGTCCATTTGGTGAACCATAAGTTTTTTAATGAATCTATGATAGTGTTTCTCTGTGGAAATATCTTTGTTTGTATCATTTTTTAGGTACCACCTATATGTGATATGATAGGATATGTGTTGTTCGCTTTCTCACTTACTCCAAGTTGCGTGATTACTTCTAGACTCATCTATGGTGCTGGAAATGGCATTGTTTCATTTTTTTCACTAGCTCATATTCCATCTGTACAGGTAGCAGTTCTTCTTTGTCCACCCATCTGTCGGTGGAATCTTTGGTTACTTCCATATCTTGGCTATTGTAATACTATGCAATGCAGATTTGCGTGCCTGTGTCCTTCCAATTCTGTCTTCTTAGTTTATAGGTCCAGGAATAGGTCTGCTGAATCATATGGTAGCTCAATGTTTACCATTTAAAGGCACCTCTCTTCTGTTCTCCTTAGTGTCTCTTTCCAGGTTACGTCCCACTTAAAGGGGAGGGTATGTATTTCTTCCCAGCACCTTCAGGATTTATTCTTTGTAGTTTTTGCTGATGGTTATTCTGAGTGGTGTGAGCTGATACCTCTTTGTGGTTGAATTTGCATGTGTCTCATAATGCGTTGAAATTGAGCTTTAAGGCATGTCCTTTTTTTATATTCCCGGCTGTGATTAGAGCTTATTTCTTCAAAGTGTTTTCTTAAAGTATGTGTCACCGTTTGAAATATGTTGGCCATCATCTCCCTCAAGACACTTTGAGGGCAGGTTTCATTTACAGCCCTGCAGTACTTGTTCATATGAAGTGACCATTAGCTCAGGCTTTAAACCTGCTTTTGCAGGTAACGGCCAGAGAGCGGCAGCCTTTCTACCTTCCCCTTGCTGGTACTAGGGAAACAGACCTACCGGCCAGTGGTGTTCTTCGGTTATAAATTAGAGTGCAATGTGCCCGGATAAACCCACAAATGTTGATGTCTCCTTGCTTTTGTTTGTTTTTAAATTTAATTTATATTTATTATTAGAGTAATATTCCATTGTGTACGTGGACCACTTCTTCTTGGTGCATTCCTCAGTTGATGGACATTTTCATTGCTTCCAAGTGCTGGCTATGGTAAATCTTGCTGGCGTACAGGTTTGCCAGCCTGTGACTTTTTGATTCTCATTTTCTCAGGTGATAGGCCAAGCAGTGGTTGTGATTGATTGACTGGTAGCTCAATGTTTCCCTTTTCAAAGCACCTACACTGTGTTTTCATTAGCGGCTCTTTACACGCCCCCCCCTTACAACCGAGGGTACGCATTTCTCCACACTCCCTTCACCGTTAATTTTTTGCAGCATTTTTCCTAATGGCCATTCTGACTGCTGTGAGCTGATAGGTTTTTGTAATATGGGTATGCATGTCATTAAATTTTTTACAATTCATCATATTCCTACGCCTTTTTCTTTCCTCTTAAAAGAAAAAACCGTGAGTACAATATAGCTCTTGAAATTGTCTTCTTCGAAGGTTGCCCTCTTTTGAATTTTTTGGTCGATTTTTGACCCCAGAAATTTTCTGGAGGGCAGGTGTCATTTACAGAACTGCAAGTTGGTGAAAATTTAGTGACCTTTTGCAGTGGGTTCAAAGCTGCTGTTGTGGGAAACGGCCACAAGGAGGTAGCATTTCTCCATTCCCCAATCTGGGTACTAGGGCAGCAGAGCCTTTCTGGAAGTCATTGTCCTAGGTTGTAAATTGGAATGGAATTTGCCAGGAGAAATCCCCATAAGTTTATGTCTCATTACTTCTTCTTGGTTTTTAAAAGTGTTTTAATCTGGGTAAAGTTTAGAATATTGTTTGTCCTGGGTGTACACAATCTGGTTCATTTGTACATTATGTATGTCTATTAATGTACAGATCCTCTTCCCATGTAAAATATTACAGTGTTCCGTCGACCGCCCTTGCTATATGTTCGGTCTTTTTGATACATGTATATAATATGTATTTGTATATGTATAGTAACTCTAATCTTCATTTCTCAATTTCCCCCCTCCTTTCCTTTCAGATGAGCATAGTTTGTTTTCTAAGCCTGTGAGTGTCTTTCTCTTTGGAAATATGTTCATCTGTGCCAGTTATTAGATAATGCCATAAGTGATAATATAGGATATAGGTCTTTTGCTTTCCGACCTACTTCATGTTTTGTGATTATCTCCAGGCTCATCTATGGTGCCTCAAAGAGCAGTGCTTCAATGTTTTCCATGGCTAATATTCCATTGTGTACATGGACCACTTCTTCTTGGTGCATTCCTCTGTTGATGGACATTTTCGTTGCTTCCAAGTGTTGCCTATGGTAAATATTGCTGGGGTGCAGGATTGCCAGCCTGTGATTTTTGATTTTCCTTTTCTCAGGTGATAGACCCAGCAGTGGGTATGATTGATTGACTGGTATGGTAGCTCAACGTTTACCTTTTCAAGGCACCTCAATTGTGCTTTCATTAGTGGCTCTTACCACGTCCCCCTTAGAATCGAGGGTACGCATTTCTCCACAATCACGTCAGCATTTCTTGTTTGCAGCATTTTTGTTGATGGCCATTCTGACTGGTGTGAGCTGACCGGTTTTTGTAATTTGGGTTTACATGTCTGTAAAAATTCCTACAATTCATCATTTTTCCACGCCTTTTTCTTTTCTGTTAAAAGAAAAAAGAAAAAAAGTGTGAGTATAATATACCTCTTCAAATTTTCTTTTTGGAAGGTTGCACTCTAGAATTTTTTGTTCGATTTTCGACCTCAGTATTTTTTGGAGGGCCGGTGTCATTTACAGACCTGCAATTGGTGAATAATTAGTGACCTTTTGCAGTGGGTTCAAAGCTGCTGTTGTGGGAAACGGCCACAAGGATGCAGCATTTCTCGATTCCCAAATCTGGGTACTAGGGCAGCAGAGCCGTTCTGGAAGTTGTCTGCCTAGGTTTTCAATTTGGATGGAATGCGCCAGGAAAACCCCCCATAAGTTTATGTCTCATTACTCCTAGTTCGTTGTTTTAATTTTTTCAATTGGGGTAAAGTTTAGAAGGTTGCTTGTCCAAGGTGTACACACTCTGGTTCATCTACATATTCTATATACCTGTTTATGTAGAGATCCTCTTCCCGTGTAAATTATTACAGAGTGTTCCGTAATCCTTCCTTGCTATATGGTCGGTCTTTTTGATATATGTATATAATATGTATTTGTATACATATGGTAACGCTAATCTTCATGTATCCATTCCCCCCACCTTTCCTTTTAGATAAGCATAGTTTTTTTTAGTAAGTCTGTGACTGACTTCCTCTGTGGAAATATGTTCATTTGTGTCAGTTATTAGATAACGCCTATAAGTGATATCATAGGATATAGGACTTTTGCTTTCCGACTTACCTCATGTTCTGTGATTATCTCCAAGATGATCTATGGTGCCTCAAAGAGCAGTGTTTCATTGTTTTCCATGGCTAGTATTCATTGTGTACATGGACCACTTCTTCTTTATCCTTTCATCTGTTGATGGACATTTTGGTTGCCTCACTGTCTTGTCTATTGTGAAAAAGGCTGCAGTGCCGCTTTTGCAGCCCGGGTCTTCTCCATTCTGGTCTTCTCAGGTGACAGGCCCTTTGGTGCGCCTGCTGGATTGAATGGTACCTCAATTTTTCCTTTTCAACGCAGCTCCTTTCTGTTCTCATTATTAGCGTTTAACCCTTTTACATCTCACCAGCAGCTAGAGGGTACACAGTTCTCTAAAACCTCTTCAGCATTTATTGTTTGTAGACTTTTTGCCAATGGTCAGTCGACTGGTGTGAGTTGAAAACTTTTTGTAGATTAGATTGCATGAGTCTAATTCTTCCTGAGGCTGAGCTTTTATCCATTTTCCTTTCTTTAAAAAGAGAGTGAGTAAAACTTACCTCTTCATACTATCTTCGTGAACATTTTGCCTGTTTTGAATTTTTTTATCCATTCCCTACCTCAGCACAATTTTGAGGGCAGGTGTCCTTTACAGCCCTGAGTCCTTGTGAATGGTAAGTGACCATTAGCTGGGGGTTAAAAGCTGCTCTTGCGGGAATCGGCCACAAGGCGGCAGCATTTCTCCTTTACCAAATCTGGTTACTAGGGCAACAGAGCCTTACTGGAAGTGGTGTTCTAGGTTGTAAATTAGAATGGAATGTGCGAGGAAAAAGCCCTTTAAGTTTATGTCTCCTTACTTCTTGTTGGTATTTTTAACTTAATTTTTATTTTTTCTCACAGCAAACTTGATTACAATGTTTTGTTTGTTCTAGGTGTGCAAGATGTGGTTCTTTCACACATATACATATATCTATTCTTCTTCGGATCCTTTTCCCATGTAGGTTATGACACAATGTTGAGTAGTCTTCTCTTGGTATTGCGTAGGTCTTTGGTGATTCTATATTTCACATGTGTTTGTAGCTCTCTGTTAACCTCAATATGGTAATGTATCCAATCCTCACACCTGTCCATTTGGTGAACCATAAGATTTTTAATGAATCTATGATAGTGTTTCTCTGTGGAAATATCTTTGTTTGTATCATTTTTTAGGTACCACCTATATGTGATATGATAGGATATGTGTTGTTCGCTTTCTCACTTACTCCAAGTTGCGTGATTACTTCTAGACTCATCTATGGTGCTGGAAATGGCATTGTTTCATTTTTTTCACTAGCTCATATTCCATCTGTACAGGTAGCAGTTCTTCTTTGTCCACCCATCTGTCGGTGGACTCCTTGGTTACTTCCATATCTTGGCTATTGTAATACTATGCAATGCAGATTTGCGTGCCTGTGTCCTTCCAATTCTGTCTTCTTAGTTTATAGGTCCAGGAATAGGTCTGCTGGATCATATGGTAGCTCAATGTTTACCATTTAAAGGCACCTCTCTTCTGTTCTCCTTAGTGTCTCTTTCCAGGTTACGTCCCACTTAAAGGGGAGGGTATGTATTTCTTCCCAGCACCTTCAGGATTTATTCTTTGTAGTTTTTGCTGATGGTTATTCTGAGTGGTGTGAGCTGATACCTCTTTGATGTTGAATTTGCATGTGTCTCATAATGCGTTGAAATTGAGCTTTAAGGCATGTCCTTTTTTTATATTCCCGGCTGTGATTAGAGCTTATTTCTTCAAAGTGTTTTCTTAAAGTATGTGTCACCATTTGAAATATGTTGGCCATCATCTCCCTCAAGACACTTGGAGGGCAGGTTTCATTTACAGCCCTGCAGTACTTGTTCATATGAAGTGACCATTAGCTCAGGCTTTAAACCTGCTTTTGCAGGTAACGGCCAGAGAGCGGCAGCCTTTCTACCTTCCCCTTGCTGGTACTAGGGAAACAGACCTACCGGCCAGTGGTGTTCTTCGGTTATAAATTAGAGTGCAATGTGCCCGGATAAACCCACAAATGTTGATGTCTCCTTGCTTTTGTTTGTTTTTAAATTTAATTTATATTTATTATGAGAGTAATATTCCATTGTGTACGTGGACCACTTCTTCTTGGTGCATTCCTCAGTTGATGGACATTTTCATTGCTTCCAAGTGCTGGCTATGGTAAATCTTGCTGGCGTACAGGTTTGCCAGCCTGTGACTTTTTGATTCTCATTTTCTCAGGTGATAGGCCAAGCAGTGGTTGTGATTGATTGACTGGTAGCTCAATGTTTCCCTTTTCAAAGCACCTACACTGTGTTTTCATTAGCGGCTCTTTACATGCCCCCCCCTTACAACCGAGGGTACGCATTTCTCCACACTCCCTTCACCGTTTATTTTTTGCAGCATTTTTCCTAATGGCCATTCTGACTGCTGTGAGCTGATAGGTTTTTGTAATATGGGTATGCATGTCATTAAATTTTTTACAATTCATCATATTCCTACGCCTTTTTCTTTCCTCTTAAAAGAAAAAGCCGTGAGTACAATATAGCTCTTGAAATTGTCTTCTTCGAAGGTTGCCCTCTTTTGAATTTTTTGGTCGATTTTTGACCCCAGAAATTTTCTGGAGGGCAGGTGTCATTTACAGAACTGCAAGTTGGTGAAAATTTAGTGACCTTTTGCAGTGGGTTCAAAGCTGCTGTTGTGGGAAACGGCCACAAGGAGGTAGCATTTCTCCATTCCCCAATCTGGGTACTAGGGCAGCAGAGCCTTTCTGGAAGTCATTGTCCTAGGTTGTAAATTGGAATGGAATTTGCCAGGAGAAATCCCCATAAGTTTATGTCTCATTACGTCTTCTTGGTTTTTAAAAGTGTTTTAATCTGGGTAAAGTTTAGAATATTGTTTGTCCTGGGTGTACACAATCTGGTTCATTTGTACATTATGTATGTCTATTAATGTACAGATCCTCTTCCCATGTAAAATATTACAGTGTTCCGTCGACCTCCCTTGCTATATGTTCGGTCTTTTTGATACATGTATATAATATGTATTTGTATATGTATAGTAACACTAATCTTCATTTCTCAATTTCCCCCCTCCTTTCCTTTCAGATGAGCATAGTTTGTTTTCTAAGCCTGTGAGTGTCTTTCTCTTTGGAAATATGTTCATCTGTGCCAGTTATTAGATAATGCCATAAGTGATAATATAGGATATAGGTCTTTTGCTTTCCGACCTACTTCATGTTTTGTGATTATCTCCAGGCTCATCTATGGTGCCTCAAAGAGCAGTGCTTCAATGTTTTCCATGGCTAATATTCCATTGTGTACATGGACCACTTCTTCTTGGTGCATTCCTCTGTTGATGGACATTTTCGTTGCTTCCAAGTGTTGCCTATGGTAAATATTGCTGGGGTGCAGGATTGCCAGCCTGTGATTTTTGATTTTCCTTTTCTCAGGTGATAGACCCAGCAGTGGGTATGATTGATTGACTGGTATGGTAGCTCAACGTTTACCTTTTCAAGGCACCTCAATTGTGCTTTCATTAGTGGCTCTTACCACGTCCCCCTTAGAATCGAGGGTACGCATTTCTCCACAATCACGTCAGCATTTCTTGTTTGCAGCATTTTTGTTGATGGCCATTCTGACTGGTGTGAGCTGACCGGTTTTTGTAATTTGGGTTTACATGTCTGTAAAAATTCCTACAATTCATCATTTTTCCACGCCTTTTTCTTTTCTGTTAAAAGAAAAAAGAAAAAAAGTGTGAGTATAATATACCTCTTCAAATTTTCTTTTTGGAAGGTTGCACTCTAGAATTTTTTGTTCGATTTTCGACCTCAGTATTTTTTGGAGGGCCGGTGTCATTTACAGACCTGCAATTGGTGAATAATTAGTGACCTTTTGCAGTGGGTTCAAAGCTGCTGTTGTGGGAAACGGCCACAAGGATGCAGCATTTCTCGATTCCCAAATCTGGGTACTAGGGCAGCAGAGCCGTTCTGGAAGTTGTCTGCCTAGGTTTTCAATTTGGATGGAATGCGCCAGGAAAACCCCCCATAAGTTTATGTCTCATTACTCCTAGTTCGTTGTTTTAATTTTTTCAATTGGGGTAAAGTTCAGAAGGTTGCTTGTCCAAGGTGTACACACTCTGGTTCATCTACATATTCTATATACCTATTTATGTAGAGATCCTCTTCCCGTGTAAATTATTACAGAGTGTTCCGTAATCCTTCCTTGCTATATGGTCGGTCTTTTTGATATATGTATATAATATGTATTTGTATACATATGGTAACGCTAATCTTCATGTATCCATTCCCCCCACCTTTCCTTTTAGATAAGCATAGTTTTTTTTAGTAAGTCTGTGACTGACTTCCTCTGTGGAAATATGTTCATTTGTGTCAGTTATTAGATAACGCCTATAAGTGATATCATAGGATATAGGACTTTTGCTTTCCGACTTACCTCATGTTCTGTGATTATCTCCAAGATGATCTATGGTGCCTCAAAGAGCAGTGTTTCATTGTTTTCCATGGCTAGTATTCATTGTGTACATGGACCACTTCTTCTTTATCCTTTCATCTGTTGATGGACATTTTGGTTGCCTCACTGTCTTGTCTATTGTGAAAAAGGCTGCAGTGCAGCTTTTGCAGCCCGGGTCTTCTCCATTCTGGTCTTCTCAGGTGACAGGCCCTTTGGTGCGCCTGCTGGATTGAATGGTACCTCAATTTTTCCTTTTCAACGCAGCTCCTTTCTGTTCTCATTATTAGCGTTTAACGCTTTTACATCTCACCAGCAGCTAGAGGGTACACAGTTCTCTAAAACCTCTTCAGCATTTATTGTTTGTAGACTTTTTGCCAATGGTCAGTCGACTGGTGTGAGTTGAAAACTTTTTGTAGATTAGATTGCATGAGTCTAATTCTTCCTGAGGCTGAGCTTTTATCCATTTTCCTTTCTTTAAAAAGAGAGTGAGTAAAACTTACCTCTTCATACTATCTTCGTGAACATTTTGCCTGTTTTGAATTTTTTTATCCATTCCCTACCTCAGCACAATTATGAGGGCAGGTGTCCTTTACAGCCCTGAGTCCTTGTGAATGGTAAGTGACCATTAGCTGGGGGTTAAAAGCTGCTCTTGCGGGAATCGGCCACAAGGCGGCAGCATTTCTCCTTTACCAAATCTGGTTACTAGGGCAACAGAGCCTTACTGGAAGTGGTGTTCTAGGTTGTAAATTAGAATGGAATGTGCGAGGAAAAAGCCCTTTAAGTTTATGTCTCCTTACTTCTTGTTGGTATTTTTAACTTAATTTTTATTTTTTCTCACAGCAAACTTGATTACAATGTTTTGTTTGTTCTAGGTGTGCAAGATGTGGTTCTTTCACACATATACATATATCTATTCTTCTTCGGATCCTTTTCCCATGTAGGTTATGACACAATGTTGAGTAGTCTTCTCTTGGTATTGCATAGGTCTTTGGTGATTCTATATTTCACATGTGTTTGTAGCTCTCTGTTAACCTCAATATGGTAATGTATCCAATCCTCACACCTGTCCATTTGGTGAACCATAAGATTTTTAATGAATCTATGATAGTGTTTCTCTGTGGAAATATCTTTGTTTGTATCATTTTTTAGGTACCACCTATATGTGATATGATAGGATATGTGTTGTTCGCTTTCTCACTTACTCCAAGTTGCGTGATTACTTCTAGACTCATCTATGGTGCTGGAAATGGCATTGTTTCATTTTTTTCACTAGCTCATATTCCATCTGTACAGGTAGCAGTTCTTCTTTGTCCACCCATCTGTCGGTGGAATCTTTGGTTACTTCCATATCTTGGCTATTGTAATACTATGCAATGCAGATTTGCGTGCCTGTGTCCTTCCAATTCTGTCTTCTTAGTTTATAGGTCCAGGAATAGGTCTGCTGGATCATATGGTAGCTCAATGTTTACCATTTAAAGGCACCTCTCTTCTGTTCTCCTTAGTGTCTCTTTCCAGGTTACGTCCCACTTAAAGGGGAGGGTATGTATTTCTTCCCAGCACCTTCAGGATTTATTCTTTGTAGTTTTTGCTGATGGTTATTCTGAGTGGTGTGAGCTGATACCTCTTTGATGTTGAATTTGCATGTGTCTCATAATGCGTTGAAATTGAGCTTTAAGGCATGTCCTTTTTTTATATTCCCGGCTGTGATTAGAGCTTATTTCTTCAAAGTGTTTTCTTAAAGTATGTGTCACCATTTGAAATATGTTGGCCATCATCTCCCTCAAGACACTTGGAGGGCAGGTTTCATTTACAGCCCTGCAGTACTTGTTCATATGAAGTGACCATTAGCTCAGGCTTTAAACCTGCTTTTGCAGGTAACGGCCAGAGAGCGGCAGCCTTTCTACCTTCCCCTTGCTGGTACTAGGGAAACAGACCTACCGGCCAGTGGTGTTCTTCGGTTATAAATTAGAGTGCAATGTGCCCGGATAAACCCACAAATGTTGATGTCTCCTTGCTTTTGTTTGTTTTTAAATTTAATTTATATTTATTATTAGAGTAATATTCCATTGTGTACGTGGACCACTTCTTCTTGGTGCATTCCTCAGTTGATGGACATTTTCATTGCTTCCAAGTGCTGGCTATGGTAAATCTTGCTGGCGTACAGGTTTGCCAGCCTGTGACTTTTTGATTCTCATTTTCTCAGGTGATAGGCCAAGCAGTGGTTGTGATTGATTGACTGGTAGCTCAATGTTTCCCTTTTCAAAGCACCTACACTGTGTTTTCATTAGCGGCTCTTTACATGCCCCCCCCTTACAACCGAGGGTACGCATTTCTCCACACTCCCTTCACCGTTTATTTTTTGCAGCATTTTTCCTAATGGCCATTCTGACTGCTGTGAGCTGATAGGTTTTTGTAATATGGGTATGCATGTCATTAAATTTTTTACAATTCATCATATTCCTACGCCTTTTTCTTTCCTCTTAAAAGAAAAAACCGTGAGTACAATATAGCTCTTGAAATTGTCTTCTTCGAAGGTTGCCCTCTTTTGAATTTTTTGGTCGATTTTTGACCCCAGAAATTTTCTGGAGGGCAGGTGTCATTTACAGAACTGCAAGTTGGTGAAAATTTAGTGACCTTTTGCAGTGGGTTCAAAGCTGCTGTTGTGGGAAACGGCCACAAGGAGGTAGCATTTCTCCATTCCCCAATCTGGGTACTAGGGCAGCAGAGCCTTTCTGGAAGTCATTGTCCTAGGTTGTAAATTGGAATGGAATTTGCCAGGAGAAATCCCCATAAGTTTATGTCTCATTACGTCTTCTTGGTTTTTAAAAGTGTTTTAATCTGGGTAAAGTTTAGAATATTGTTTGTCCTGGGTGTACACAATCTGGTTCATTTGTACATTATGTATGTCTATTAATGTACAGATCCTCTTCCCATGTAAAATATTACAGTGTTCCGTCGACCTCCCTTGCTATATGTTCGGTCTTTTTGATACATGTATATAATATGTATTTGTATATGTATAGTAACACTAATCTTCATTTCTCAATTTCCCCCCTCCTTTCCTTTCAGATGAGCATAGTTTGTTTTCTAAGCCTGTGAGTGTCTTTCTCTTTGGAAATATGTTCATCTGTGCCAGTTATTAGATAATGCCATAAGTGATAATATAGGATATAGGTCTTTTGCTTTCCGACCTACTTCATGTTTTGTGATTATCTCCAGGCTCATCTATGGTGCCTCAAAGAGCAGTGCTTCAATGTTTTCCATGGCTAATATTCCATTGTGTACATGGACCACTTCTTCTTGGTGCATTCCTCTGTTGATGGACATTTTCGTTGCTTCCAAGTGTTGCCTATGGTAAATATTGCTGGGGTGCAGGATTGCCAGCCTGTGATTTTTGATTTTCCTTTTCTCAGGTGATAGACCCAGCAGTGGGTATGATTGATTGACTGGTATGGTAGCTCAACGTTTACCTTTTCAAGGCACCTCAATTGTGCTTTCATTAGTGGCTCTTACCACGTCCCCCTTAGAATCGAGGGTACGCATTTCTCCACAATCACGTCAGCATTTCTTGTTTGCAGCATTTTTGTTGATGGCCATTCTGACTGGTGTGAGCTGACCGGTTTTTGTAATTTGGGTTTACATGTCTGTAAAAATTCCTACAATTCATCATTTTTCCACGCCTTTTTCTTTTCTGTTAAAAGAAAAAAGAAAAAAAGTGTGAGTATAATATACCTCTTCAAATTTTCTTTTTGGAAGGTTGCACTCTAGAATTTTTTGTTCGATTTTCGACCTCAGTATTTTTTGGAGGGCCGGTGTCATTTACAGACCTGCAATTGGTGAATAATTAGTGACCTTTTGCAGTGGGTTCAAAGCTGCTGTTGTGGGAAACGGCCACAAGGATGCAGCATTTCTCGATTCCCAAATCTGGGTACTAGGGCAGCAGAGCCGTTCTGGAAGTTGTCTGCCTAGGTTTTCAATTTGGATGCAATGCGCCAGGAAAACCCCCCATAAGTTTATGTCTCATTACTCCTAGTTCGTTGTTTTAATTTTTTCAATTGGGGTAAAGTTCAGAAGGTTGCTTGTCCAAGGTGTACACACTCTGGTTCATCTACATATTCTATATACCTATTTATGTAGAGATCCTCTTCCCGTGTAAATTATTACAGAGTGTTCCGTAATCCTTCCTTGCTATATGGTCGGTCTTTTTGATATATGTATATAATATGTATTTGTATACATATGGTAACGCTAATCTTCATGTATCCATTCCCCCCACCTTTCCTTTTAGATAAGCATAGTTTTTTTTAGTAAGTCTGTGACTGACTTCCTCTGTGGAAATATGTTCATTTGTGTCAGTTATTAGATAACGCCTATAAGTGATATCATAGGATATAGGACTTTTGCTTTCCGACTTACCTCATGTTCTGTGATTATCTCCAAGATGATCTATGGTGCCTCAAAGAGCAGTGTTTCATTGTTTTCCATGGCTAGTATTCATTGTGTACATGGACCACTTCTTCTTTATCCTTTCATCTGTTGATGGACATTTTGGTTGCCTCACTGTCTTGTCTATTGTGAAAAAGGCTGCAGTGCAGCTTTTGCAGCCCGGGTCTTCTCCATTCTGGTCTTCTCAGGTGACAGGCCCTTTGGTGCGCCTGCTGGATTGAATGGTACCTCAATTTTTCCTTTTCAACGCAGCTCCTTTCTGTTCTCATTATTAGCGTTTAACCCTTTTACATCTCACCAGCAGCTAGAGGGTACACAGTTCTCTAAAACCTCTTCAGCATTTATTGTTTGTAGACTTTTTGCCAATGGTCAGTCGACTGGTGTGAGTTGAAAACTTTTTGTAGATTAGATTGCATGAGTCTAATTCTTCCTGAGGCTGAGCTTTTATCCATTTTCCTTTCTTTAAAAAGAGAGCGAGTAAAACTTACCTCTTCATACTATCTTCGTGAACATTTTGCCTGTTTTGAATTTTTTTATCCATTCCCTACCTCAGCACAATTTTGAGGGCAGGTGTCCTTTACAGCCCTGAGTCCTTGTGAATGGTAAGTGACCATTAGCTGGGGGTTAAAAGCTGCTCTTGCGGGAATCGGCCACAAGGCGGCAGCATTTCTCCTTTACCAAATCTGGTTACTAGGGCAACAGAGCCTTACTGGAAGTGGTGTTCTAGGTTGTAAATTAGAATGGAATGTGCGAGGAAAAAGCCCTTTAAGTTTATGTCTCCTTACTTCTTGTTGGTATTTTTAACTTAATTTTTATTTTTTCTCACAGCAAACTTGATTACAATGTTTTGTTTGTTCTAGGTGTGCAAGATGTGGTTCTTTCACACATATACATATATCTATTCTTCTTCGGATCCTTTTCCCATGTAGGTTATGACACAATGTTGAGTAGTCTTCTCTTGGTATTGCGTAGGTCTTTGGTGATTCTATATTTCACATGTGTTTGTAGCTCTCTGTTAACCTCAATATGGTAATGTATCCAATCCTCACACCTGTCCATTTGGTGAACCATAAGATTTTTAATGAATCTATGATAGTGTTTCTCTGTGGAAATATCTTTGTTTGTATCATTTTTTAGGTACCACCTATATGTGATATGATAGGATATGTGTTGTTCGCTTTCTCACTTACTCCAAGTTGCGTGATTACTTCTAGACTCATCTATGGTGCTGGAAATGGCATTGTTTCATTTTTTTCACTAGCTCATATTCCATCTGTACAGGTAGCAGTTCTTCTTTGTCCACCCATCTGTCGGTGGACTCCTTGGTTACTTCCATATCTTGGCTATTGTAATACTATGCAATGCAGATTTGCGTGCCTGTGTCCTTCCAATTCTGTCTTCTTAGTTTATAGGTCCAGGAATAGGTCTGCTGGATCATATGGTAGCTCAATGTTTACCATTTAAAGGCACCTCTCTTCTGTTCTCCTTAGTGTCTCTTTCCAGGTTACGTCCCACTTAAAGGGGAGGGTATGTATTTCTTCCCAGCACCTTCAGGATTTATTCTTTGTAGTTTTTGCTGATGGTTATTCTGAGTGGTGTGAGCTGATACCTCTTTGTGGTTGAATTTGCATGTGTCTCATAATGCGTTGAAATTGAGCTTTAAGGCATGTCCTTTTTTTATATTCCCGGCTGTGATTAGAGCTTATTTCTTCAAAGTGTTTTCTTAAAGTATGTGTCACCATTTGAAATATGTTGGCCATCATCTCCCTCAAGACACTTGGAGGGCAGGTTTCATTTACAGCCCTGCAGTACTTGTTCATATGAAGTGACCATTAGCTCAGGCTTTAAACCTGCTTTTGCAGGTAACGGCCAGAGAGCGGCAGCCTTTCTACGTTCCCCTTGCTGGTACTAGGGAAACAGACCTACCGGCCAGTGGTGTTCTTCGGTTATAAATTAGAGTGCAATGTGCCCGGATAAACCCACAAATGTTGATGTCTCCTTGCTTTTGTTTGTTTTTAAATTTAATTTATATTTATTATGAGAGTAATATTCCATTGTGTACGTGGACCACTTCTTCTTGGTGCATTCCTCAGTTGATGGACATTTTCATTGCTTCCAAGTGCTGGCTATGGTAAATCTTGCTGGCGTACAGGTTTGCCAGCCTGTGACTTTTTGATTCTCATTTTCTCAGGTGATAGGCCAAGCAGTGGTTGTGATTGATTGACTGGTAGCTCAATGTTTCCCTTTTCAAAGCACCTACACTGTGTTTTCATTAGCGGCTCTTTACATGCCCCCCCCTTACAACCGAGGGTACGCATTTCTCCACACTCCCTTCACCGTTTATTTTTTGCAGCATTTTTCCTAATGGCCATTCTGACTGCTGTGAGCTGATAGGTTTTTGTAATATGGGTATGCATGTCATTAAATTTTTTACAATTCATCATATTCCTACGCCTTTTTCTTTCCTCTTAAAAGAAAAAACCGTGAGTACAATATAGCTCTTGAAATTGTCTTCTTCGAAGGTTGCCCTCTTTTGAATTTTTTGGTCGATTTTTGACCCCAGAAATTTTCTGGAGGGCAGGTGTCATTTACAGAACTGCAAGTTGGTGAAAATTTAGTGACCTTTTGCAGTGGGTTCAAAGCTGCTGTTGTGGGAAACGGCCACAAGGAGGTAGCATTTCTCCATTCCCCAATCTGGGTACTAGGGCAGCAGAGCCTTTCTGGAAGTCATTGTCCTAGGTTGTAAATTGGAATGGAATTTGCCAGGAGAAATCCCCATAAGTTTATGTCTCATTACTTCTTCTTGGTTTTTAAAAGTGTTTTAATCTGGGTAAAGTTTAGAATATTGTTTGTCCTGGGTGTACACAATCTGGTTCATTTGTACATTATGTATGTCTATTAATGTACAGATCCTCTTCCCATGTAAAATATTACAGTGTTCCGTCGACCTCCCTTGCTATATGTTCGGTCTTTTTGATACATGTATATAATATGTATTTGTATATGTATAGTAACACTAATCTTCATTTCTCAATTTCCCCCCTCCTTTCCTTTCAGATGAGCATAGTTTGTTTTCTAAGCCTGTGAGTGTCTTTCTCTTTGGAAATATGTTCATCTGTGCCAGTTATTAGATAATGCCATAAGTGATAATATAGGATATAGGTCTTTTGCTTTCCGACCTACTTCATGTTTTGTGATTATCTCCAGGCTCATCTATGGTGCCTCAAAGAGCAGTGCTTCAATGTTTTCCATGGCTAATATTCCATTGTGTACATGGACCACTTCTTCTTGGTGCATTCCTCTGTTGATGGACATTTTCGTTGCTTCCAAGTGTTGCCTATGGTAAATATTGCTGGGGTGCAGGATTGCCAGCCTGTGATTTTTGATTTTCCTTTTCTCAGGTGATAGACCCAGCAGTGGGTATGATTGATTGACTGGTATGGTAGCTCAACGTTTACCTTTTCAAGGCACCTCAATTGTGCTTTCATTAGTGGCTCTTACCACGTCCCCCTTAGAATCGAGGGTACGCATTTCTCCACAATCACGTCAGCATTTCTTGTTTGCAGCATTTTTGTTGATGGCCATTCTGACTGGTGTGAGCTGACCGGTTTTTGTAATTTGGGTTTACATGTCTGTAAAAATTCCTACAATTCATCATTTTTCCACGCCTTTTTCTTTTCTGTTAAAAGAAAAAAGAAAAAAAGTGTGAGTATAATATACCTCTTCAAATTTTCTTTTTGGAAGGTTGCACTCTAGAATTTTTTGTTCGATTTTCGACCTCAGTATTTTTTGGAGGGCCGGTGTCATTTACAGACCTGCAATTGGTGAATAATTAGTGACCTTTTGCAGTGGGTTCAAAGCTGCTGTTGTGGGAAACGGCCACAAGGATGCAGCATTTCTCGATTCCCAAATCTGGGTACTAGGGCAGCAGAGCCGTTCTGGAAGTTGTCTGCCTAGGTTTTCAATTTGGATGCAATGCGCCAGGAAAACCCCCCATAAGTTTATGTCTCATTACTCCTAGTTCGTTGTTTTAATTTTTTCAATTGGGGTAAAGGTTAGAAGGTTGCTTGTCCAAGGTGTACACACTCTGGTTCATCTACATATTCTATATACCTGTTTATGTAGAGATCCTCTTCCCGTGTAAATTATTACAGAGTGTTCCGTAATCCTTCCTTGCTATATGGTCGGTCTTTTTGATATATGTATATAATATGTATTTGTATACATATGGTAACGCTAATCGTCATGTATCCATTCCCCCCACCTTTCCTTTTAGATAAGCATAGTTTTTTTTAATAAGTCTGTGACTGACTTCCTCTGTGGAAATATGTTCATTTGTGTCAGTTATTAGATAACGCCTATAAGTGATATCATAGGATATAGGACTTTTGCTTTCCGACTTACCTCATGTTCTGTGATTATCTCCAAGATGATCTATGGTGCCTCAAAGAGCAGTGTTTCATTGTTTTCCATGGCTAGTATTCATTGTGTACATGGACCACTTCTTCTTTATCCTTTCATCTGTTGATGGACATTTTGGTTGCCTCACTGTCTTGTCTATTGTGAAAAAGGCTGCAGTGCAGCTTTTGCAGCCCGGGTCTTCTCCATTCTGGTCTTCTCAGGTGACAGGCCCTTTGGTGCGCCTGCTGGATTGAATGGTACCTCAATTTTTCCTTTTCAACGCAGCTCCTTTCTGTTCTCATTATTAGCGTTTAACCCTTTTACATCTCACCAGCAGCTAGAGCGTACACAGTTCTCTAAAACCTCTTCAGCATTTATTGTTTGTAGACTTTTTGCCAATGGTCAGTCGACTGGTGTGAGTTGAAAACTTTTTGTAGATTAGATTGCATGAGTCTAATTCTTCCTGAGGCTGAGCTTTTATCCATTTTCCTTTCTTTAAAAAGAGAGCGAGTAAAAGTTACCTCTTCATACTATCTTCGTGAACATTTTGCCTGTTTTGAATTTTTTTATCCATTCCCTACCTCAGCACAATTTTGAGGGCAGGTGTCCTTTACAGCCCTGAGTCCTTGTGAATGGTAAGTGACCATTAGCTGTGGGTTAAAAGCTGCTCTTGCGGGAATCGGCCAGAAGGCGGCAGCATTTCTCCTTTACCAAATCTGGTTACTAGGGCAACAGAGCCTTACTGGAAGTGGTGTTCTAGGTTGTAAATTAGAATGGAATGTGCGAGGAAAAAGCCCTTTAAGTTTATGTCTCCTTACTTCTTGTTGGTATTTTTAACTTAATTTTTATTTTTTCTCACAGCAAACTTGATTACAATGTTTTGTTTGTTCTAGGTGTGCAAGATGTGGTTCTTTCACACATATACATATATCTATTCTTCTTCGGATCCTTTTCCCATGTAGGTTATGACACAATGTTGAGTAGTCTTCTCTTGGTATTGCGTAGGTCTTTGGTGATTCTATATTTCACATGTGTTTGTAGCTCTCTGTTAACCTCAATATGGTAATGTATCCAATCCTCACACCTGTCCATTTGGTGAACCATAAGATTTTTAATGAATCTATGATAGTGTTTCTCTGTGGAAATATCTTTGTTTGTATCATTTTTTAGGTACCACCTATATGTGATATGATAGGATATGTGTTGTTCGCTTTCTCACTTACTCCAAGTTGCGTGATTACTTCTAGACTCATCTATGGTGCTGGAAATGGCATTGTTTCATTTTTTTCACTAGCTCATATTCCATCTGTACAGGTAGCAGTTCTTCTTTGTCCACCCATCTGTCGGTGGACTCCTTGGTTACTTCCATATCTTGGCTATTGTAATACTATGCAATGCAGATTTGCGTGCCTGTGTCCTTCCAATTCTGTCTTCTTAGTTTATAGGTCCAGGAATAGGTCTGCTGGATCATATGGTAGCTCAATGTTTACCATTTAAAGGCACCTCTCTTCTGTTCTCCTTAGTGTCTCTTTCCAGGTTACGTCCCACTTAAAGGGGAGGGTATGTATTTCTTCCCAGCACCTTCAGGATTTATTCTTTGTAGTTTTTGCTGATGGTTATTCTGAGTGGTGTGAGCTGATACCTCTTTGTGGTTGAATTTGCATGTGTCTCATAATGCGTTGAAATTGAGCTTTAAGGCATGTCCTTTTTTTATATTCCCGGCTGTGATTAGAGCTTATTTCTTCAAAGTGTTTTCTTAAAGTATGTGTCACCATTTGAAATATGTTGGCCGTCATCTCCCTCAAGACACTTGGAGGGCAGGTTTCATTTACAGCCCTGCAGTACTTGTTCATATGAAGTGACCATTAGCTCAGGCTTTAAACCTGCTTTTGCAGGTAACGGCCAGAGAGCGGCAGCCTTTCTACGTTCCCCTTGCTGGTACTAGGGAAACAGACCTACCGGCCAGTGGTGTTCTTCGGTTATAAATTAGAGTGCAATGTGCCCGGATAAACCCACAAATGTTGATGTCTCCTTGCTTTTGTTTGTTTTTACATTTAATTTATATTTATTATTAGAGTAATATTCCATTGTGTACGTGGACCACTTCTTCTTGGTGCATTCCTCAGTTGATGGACATTTTCATTGCTTCCAAGTGCTGGCTATGGTAAATCTTGCTGGCGTACAGGTTTGCCAGCCTGTGACTTTTTGATTCTCATTTTCTCAGGTGATAGGCCAAGCAGTGGTTGTGATTGATTGACTGGTAGCTCAATGTTTCCCTTTTCAAAGCACCTACACTGTGTTTTCATTAGCGGCTCTTTACATGCCCCCCCCTTACAACCGAGGGTACGCATTTCTCCACACTCCCTTCACCGTTTATTTTTTGCAGCATTTTTCCTAATGGCCATTCTGACTGCTGTGAGCTGATAGGTTTTTGTAATATGGGTATGCATGTCATTAAATTTTTTACAATTCATCATATTCCTACGCCTTTTTCTTTCCTCTTAAAAGAAAAAACCGTGAGTACAATATAGCTCTTGAAATTGTCTTCTTCGAAGGTTGCCCTCTTTTGAATTTTTTGGTCGATTTTTGACCCCAGAAATTTTCTGGAGGGCAGGTGTCATTTACAGAACTGCAAGTTGGTGAAAATTTAGTGACCTTTTGCAGTGGGTTCAAAGCTGCTGTTGTGGGAAACGGCCACAAGGAGGTAGCATTTCTCCATTCCCCAATCTGGGTACTAGGGCAGCAGAGCCTTTCTGGAAGTCATTGTCCTAGGTTGTAAATTAGAATGGAATTTGCCAGGAGAAATCCCCATAAGTTTATGTCTCATTACTTCTTCTTGGTTTTTAAAAGTGTTTTAATCTGGGTAAAGTTTAGAATATTGTTTGTCCTGGGTGTACACAATCTGGTTCATTTGTACATTATGTATGTCTATTAATGTACAGATCCTCTTCCCATGTAAAATATTACAGTGTTCCGTCGACCTCCCTTGCTATATGTTCGGTCTTTTTGATACATGTATATAATATGTATTTGTATATGTATAGTAACACTAATCTTCATTTCTCAATTTCCCCCCTCCTTTCCTTTCAGATGAGCATAGTTTGTTTTCTAAGCCTGTGAGTGTCTTTCTCTTTGGAAATATGTTCATCTGTGCCAGTTATTAGATAATGCCATAAGTGATAATATAGGATATAGGTCTTTTGCTTTCCGACCTACTTCATGTTTTGTGATTATCTCCAGGCTCATCTATGGTGCCTCAAAGAGCAGTGCTTCAACGTTTTCCATGGCTAATATTCCATTGTGTACATGGACCACTTCTTCTTGGTGCATTCCTCTGTTGATGGACATTTTCGTTGCTTCCAAGTGTTGCCTATGGTAAATATTGCTGGGGTGCAGGATTGCCAGCCTGTGATTTTTGATTTTCCTTTTCTCAGGTGATAGACCCAGCAGTGGGTATGATTGATTGACTGGTATGGTAGCTCAACGTTTACCTTTTCAAGGCACCTCAATTGTGCTTTCATTAGTGGCTCTTACCACGTCCCCCTTAGAATCGAGGGTACGCATTTCTCCACAATCACGTCAGCATTTCTTGTTTGCAGCATTTTTGTTGATGGCCATTCTGACTGGTGTGAGCTGACCGGTTTTTGTAATTTGGGTTTACATGTCTGTAAAAATTCCTACAATTCATCATTTTTCCACGCCTTTTTCTTTTCTGTTAAAAGAAAAAAGAAAAAAAGTGTGAGTATAATATACCTCTTCAAATTTTCTTTTTGGAAGGTTGCACTCTAGAATTTTTTGTTCGATTTTCGACCTCAGTATTTTTTGGAGGGCCGGTGTCATTTACAGACCTGCAATTGGTGAATAATTAGTGACCTTTTGCAGTGGGTTCAAAGCTGCTGTTGTGGGAAACGGCCACAAGGATGCAGCATTTCTCGATTCCCAAATCTGGGTACTAGGGCAGCAGAGCCGTTCTGGAAGTTGTCTGCCTAGGTTTTCAATTTGGATGCAATGCGCCAGGAAAACCCCCCATAAGTTTATGTCTCATTACTCCTAGTTCGTTGTTTTAATTTTTTCAATTGGGGTAAAGTTCAGAAGGTTGCTTGTCCAAGGTGTACACACTCTGGTTCATCTACATATTCTATATACCTATTTATGTAGAGATCCTCTTCCCGTGTAAATTATTACAGAGTGTTCCGTAATCCTTCCTTGCTATATGGTCGGTCTTTTTGATATATGTATATAATATGTATTTGTATACATATGGTAACGCTAATCTTCATGTATCCATTCCCCCCACCTTTCCTTTTAGATAAGCATAGTTTTTTTTAGTAAGTCTGTGACTGACTTCCTCTGTGGAAATATGTTCATTTGTGTCAGTTATTAGATAACGCCTATAAGTGATATCATAGGATATAGGACTTTTGCTTTCCGACTTACCTCATGTTCTGTGATTATCTCCAAGATGATCTATGGTGCCTCAAAGAGCAGTGTTTCATTGTTTTCCATGGCTAGTATTCATTGTGTACATGGACCACTTCTTCTTTATCCTTTCATCTGTTGATGGACATTTTGGTTGCCTCACTGTCTTGTCTATTGTGAAAAAGGCTGCAGTGCAGCTTTTGCAGCCCGGGTCTTCTCCATTCTGGTCTTCTCAGGTGACAGGCCCTTTGGTGCGCCTGCTGGATTGAATGGTACCTCAATTTTTCCTTTTCAACGCAGCTCCTTTCTGTTCTCATTATTAGCGTTTAACCCTTTTACATCTCACCAGCAGCTAGAGGGTACACAGTTCTCTAAAACCTCTTCAGCATTTATTGTTTGTAGACTTTTTGCCAATGGTCAGTCGACTGGTGTGAGTTGAAAACTTTTTGTAGATTAGATTGCATGAGTCTAATTCTTCCTGAGGCTGAGCTTTTATCCATTTTCCTTTCTTTAAAAAGAGAGCGAGTAAAACTTACCTCTTCATACTATCTTCGTGAACATTTTGCCTGTTTTGAATTTTTTTATCCATTCCCTACCTCAGCACAATTTTGAGGGCAGGTGTCCTTTACAGCCCTGAGTCCTTGTGAATGGTAAGTGACCATTAGCTGGGGGTTAAAAGCTGCTCTTGCGGGAATCGGCCACAAGGCGGCAGCATTTCTCCTTTACCAAATCTGGTTACTAGGGCAACAGAGCCTTACTGGAAGTGGTGTTCTAGGTTGTAAATTAGAATGGAATGTGCGAGGAAAAAGCCCTTTAAGTTTATGTCTCCTTACTTCTTGTTGGTATTTTTAACTTAATTTTTATTTTTTCTCACAGCAAACTTGATTACAATGTTTTGTTTGTTCTAGGTGTGCAAGATGTGGTTCTTTCACACATATACATATATCTATTCTTCTTCGGATCCTTTTCCCATGTAGGTTATGACACAATGTTGAGTAGTCTTCTCTTGGTATTGCGTAGGTCTTTGGTGATTCTATATTTCACATGTGTTTGTAGCTCTCTGTTAACCTCAATATGGTAATGTATCCAATCCTCACACCTGTCCATTTGGTGAACCATAAGATTTTTAATGAATCTATGATAGTGTTTCTCTGTGGAAATATCTTTGTTTGTATCATTTTTTAGGTACCACCTATATGTGATATGATAGGATATGTGTTGTTCGCTTTCTCACTTACTCCAAGTTGCGTGATTACTTCTAGACTCATCTATGGTGCTGGAAATGGCATTGTTTCATTTTTTTCACTAGCTCATATTCCATCTGTACAGGTAGCAGTTCTTCTTTGTCCACCCATCTGTCGGTGGACTCCTTGGTTACTTCCATATCTTGGCTATTGTAATACTATGCAATGCAGATTTGCGTGCCTGTGTCCTTCCAATTCTGTCTTCTTAGTTTATAGGTCCAGGAATAGGTCTGCTGGATCATATGGTAGCTCAATGTTTACCATTTAAAGGCACCTCTCTTCTGTTCTCCTTAGTGTCTCTTTCCAGGTTACGTCCCACTTAAAGGGGAGGGTATGTATTTCTTCCCAGCACCTTCAGGATTTATTCTTTGTAGTTTTTGCTGATGGTTATTCTGAGTGGTGTGAGCTGATACCTCTTTGTGGTTGAATTTGCATGTGTCTCATAATGCGTTGAAATTGAGCTTTAAGGCATGTCCTTTTTTTATATTCCCGGCTGTGATTAGAGCTTATTTCTTCAAAGTGTTTTCTTAAAGTATGTGTCACCATTTGAAATATGTTGGCCATCATCTCCCTCAAGACACTTGGAGGGCAGGTTTCATTTACAGCCCTGCAGTACTTGTTCATATGAAGTGACCATTAGCTCAGGCTTTAAACCTGCTTTTGCAGGTAACGGCCAGAGAGCGGCAGCCTTTCTACGTTCCCCTTGCTGGTACTAGGGAAACAGACCTACCGGCCAGTGGTGTTCTTCGGTTATAAATTAGAGTGCAATGTGCCCGGATAAACCCACAAATGTTGATGTCTCCTTGCTTTTGTTTGTTTTTACATTTAATTTATATTTATTATTAGAGTAATATTCCATTGTGTACGTGGACCACTTCTTCTTGGTGCATTCCTCAGTTGATGGACATTTTCATTGCTTCCAAGTGCTGGCTATGGTAAATCTTGCTGGCGTACAGGTTTGCCAGCCTGTGACTTTTTGATTCTCATTTTCTCAGGTGATAGGCCAAGCAGTGGTTGTGATTGATTGACTGGTAGCTCAATGTTTCCCTTTTCAAAGCACCTACACTGTGTTTTCATTAGCGGCTCTTTACATGCCCCCCCTTACAACCGAGGGTACGCATTTCTCCACACTCCCTTCACCGTTAATTTTTTGCAGCATTTTTCCTAATGGCCATTCTGACTGCTGTGAGCTGATAGGTTTTTGTAATATGGGTATGCATGTCATTAAATTTTTTACAATTCATCATATTCCTACGCCTTTTTCTTTCCTCTTAAAAGAAAAAACCGTGAGTACAATATAGCTCTTGAAATTGTCTTCTTCGACGGTTGCCCTCTTTTGAATTTTTTGGTCGATTTTTGACCCCAGAAATTTTCTGGAGGGCAGGTGTCATTTACAGAACTGCAAGTTGGTGAAAATTTAGTGACCTTTTGCAGTGGGTTCAAAGCTGCTGTTGTGGGAAACGGCCACAAGGAGGTAGCATTTCTCCATTCCCCAATCTGGGTACTAGGGCAGCAGAGCCTTTCTGGAAGTCATTGTCCTAGGTTGTAAATTAGAATGGAATTTGCCAGGAGAAATCCCCATAAGTTTATGTCTCATTACTTCTTCTTGGTTTTTAAAAGTGTTTTAATCTGGGTAAAGTTTAGAATATTGTTTGTCCTGGGTGTACACAATCTGGTTCATTTGTACATTATGTATGTCTATTAATGTACAGATCCTCTTCCCATGTAAAATATTACAGTGTTCCGTCGACCTCCCTTGCTATATGTTCGGTCTTTTTGATACATGTATATAATATGTATTTGTATATGTATAGTAACACTAATCTTCATTTCTCAATTTCCCCCCTCCTTTCCTTTCAGATGAGCATAGTTTGTTTTCTAAGCCTGTGAGTGTCTTTCTCTTTGGAAATATGTTCATCTGTGCCAGTTATTAGATAATGCCATAAGTGATAATATAGGATATAGGTCTTTTGCTTTCCGACCTACTTCATGTTTTGTGATTATCTCCAGGCTCATCTATGGTGCCTCAAAGAGCAGTGCTTCAACGTTTTCCATGGCTAATATTCCATTGTGTACATGGACCACTTCTTCTTGGTGCATTCCTCTGTTGATGGACATTTTCGTTGCTTCCAAGTGTTGCCTATGGTAAATATTGCTGGGGTGCAGGATTGCCAGCCTGTGATTTTTGATTTTCCTTTTCTCAGGTGATAGACCCAGCAGTGGGTATGATTGATTGACTGGTATGGTAGCTCAACGTTTACCTTTTCAAGGCACCTCAATTGTGCTTTCATTAGTGGCTCTTACCACGTCCCCCTTAGAATCGAGGGTACGCATTTCTCCACAATCACGTCAGCATTTCTTGTTTGCAGCATTTTTGTTGATGGCCATTCTGACTGGTGTGAGCTGACCGGTTTTTGTAATTTGGGTTTACATGTCTGTAAAAATTCCTACAATTCATCATTTTTCCACGCCTTTTTCTTTTCTGTTAAAAGAAAAAAGAAAAAAAGTGTGAGTATAATATACCTCTTCAAATTTTCTTTTTGGAAGGTTGCACTCTAGAATTTTTTGTTCGATTTTCGACCTCAGTATTTTTTGGAGGGCCGGTGTCATTTACAGACCTGCAATTGGTGAATAATTAGTGACCTTTTGCAGTGGGTTCAAAGCTGCTGTTGTGGGAAACGGCCACAAGGATGCAGCATTTCTCGATTCCCAAATCTGGGTACTAGGGCAGCAGAGCCGTTCTGGAAGTTGTCTGCCTAGGTTTTCAATTTGGATGCAATGCGCCAGGAAAACCCCCCATAAGTTTATGTCTCATTACTCCTAGTTCGTTGTTTTAATTTTTTCAATTGGGGTAAAGTTCAGAAGGTTGCTTGTCCAAGGTGTACACACTCTGGTTCATCTACATATTCTATATACCTATTTATGTAGAGATCCTCTTCCCGTGTAAATTATTACAGAGTGTTCCGTAATCCTTCCTTGCTATATGGTCGGTCTTTTTGATATATGTATATAATATGTATTTGTATACATATGGTAACGCTAATCTTCATGTATCCATTCCCCCCACCTTTCCTTTTAGATAAGCATAGTTTTTTTTAGTAAGTCTGTGACTGACTTCCTCTGTGGAAATATGTTCATTTGTGTCAGTTATTAGATAACGCCTATAAGTGATATCATAGGATATAGGACTTTTGCTTTCCGACTTACCTCATGTTCTGTGATTATCTCCAAGATGATCTATGGTGCCTCAAAGAGCAGTGTTTCATTGTTTTCCATGGCTAGTATTCATTGTGTACATGGACCACTTCTTCTTTATCCTTTCATCTGTTGATGGACATTTTGGTTGCCTCACTGTCTTGTCTATTGTGAAAAAGGCTGCAGTGCAGCTTTTGCAGCCCGGGTCTTCTCCATTCTGGTCTTCTCAGGTGACAGGCCCTTTGGTGCGCCTGCTGGATTGAATGGTACCTCAATTTTTCCTTTTCAACGCAGCTCCTTTCTGTTCTCATTATTAGCGTTTAACCCTTTTACATCTCACCAGCAGCTAGAGGGTACACAGTTCTCTAAAACCTCTTCAGCATTTATTGTTTGTAGACTTTTTGCCAATGGTCAGTCGACTGGTGTGAGTTGAAAACTTTTTGTAGATTAGATTGCATGAGTCTAATTCTTCCTGAGGCTGAGCTTTTATCCATTTTCCTTTCTTTAAAAAGAGAGCGAGTAAAACTTACCTCTTCATACTATCTTCGTGAACATTTTGCCTGTTTTGAATTTTTTTATCCATTCCCTACCTCAGCACAATTTTGAGGGCAGGTGTCCTTTACAGCCCTGAGTCCTTGTGAATGGTAAGTGACCATTAGCTGGGGGTTAAAAGCTGCTCTTGCGGGAATCGGCCACAAGGCGGCAGCATTTCTCCTTTACCAAATCTGGTTACTAGGGCAACAGAGCCTTACTGGAAGTGGTGTTCTAGGTTGTAAATTAGAATGGAATGTGCGAGGAAAAAGCCCTTTAAGTTTATGTCTCCTTACTTCTTGTTGGTATTTTTAACTTAATTTTTATTTTTTCTCACAGCAAACTTGATTACAATGTTTTGTTTGTTCTAGGTGTGCAAGATGTGGTTCTTTCACACATATACATATATCTATTCTTCTTCGGATCCTTTTCCCATGTAGGTTATGACACAATGTTGAGTAGTCTTCTCTTGGTATTGCGTAGGTCTTTGGTGATTCTATATTTCACATGTGTTTGTAGCTCTCTGTTAACCTCAATATGGTAATGTATCCAATCCTCACACCTGTCCATTTGGTGAACCATAAGATTTTTAATGAATCTATGATAGTGTTTCTCTGTGGAAATATCTTTGTTTGTATCATTTTTTAGGTACCACCTATATGTGATATGATAGGATATGTGTTGTTCGCTTTCTCACTTACTCCAAGTTGCGTGATTACTTCTAGACTCATCTATGGTGCTGGAAATGGCATTGTTTCATTTTTTTCACTAGCTCATATTCCATCTGTACAGGTAGCAGTTCTTCTTTGTCCACCCATCTGTCGGTGGACTCCTTGGTTACTTCCATATCTTGGCTATTGTAATACTATGCAATGCAGATTTGCGTGCCTGTGTCCTTCCAATTCTGTCTTCTTAGTTTATAGGTCCAGGAATAGGTCTGCTGGATCATATGGTAGCTCAATGTTTACCATTTAAAGGCACCTCTCTTCTGTTCTCCTTAGTGTCTCTTTCCAGGTTACGTCCCACTTAAAGGGGAGGGTATGTATTTCTTCCCAGCACCTTCAGGATTTATTCTTTGTAGTTTTTGCTGATGGTTATTCTGAGTGGTGTGAGCTGATACCTCTTTGTGGTTGAATTTGCATGTGTCTCATAATGCGTTGAAATTGAGCTTTAAGGCATGTCCTTTTTTTATATTCCCGGCTGTGATTAGAGCTTATTTCTTCAAAGTGTTTTCTTAAAGTATGTGTCACCATTTGAAATATGTTGGCCGTCATCTCCCTCAAGACACTTGGAGGGCAGGTTTCATTTACAGCCCTGCAGTACTTGTTCATATGAAGTGACCATTAGCTCAGGCTTTAAACCTGCTTTTGCAGGTAACGGCCAGAGAGCGGCAGCCTTTCTACGTTCCCCTTGCTGGTACTAGGGAAACAGACCTACCGGCCAGTGGTGTTCTTCGGTTATAAATTAGAGTGCAATGTGCCCGGATAAACCCACAAATGTTGATGTCTCCTTGCTTTTGTTTGTTTTTAAATTTCATTTATATTTATTATTAGAGTAATATTCCATTGTGTACGTGGACCACTTCTTCTTGGTGCATTCCTCAGTTGATGGACATTTTCATTGCTTCCAAGTGCTGGCTATGGTAAATCTTGCTGGCGTACAGGTTTGCCAGCCTGTGACTTTTTGATTCTCATTTTCTCAGGTGATAGGCCAAGCAGTGGTTGTGATTGATTGACTGGTAGCTCAATGTTTCCCTTTTCAAAGCACCTACACTGTGTTTTCATTAGCGGCTCTTTACATGCCCCCCCCTTACAACCGAGGGTACGCATTTCTCCACACTCCCTTCACCGTTAATTTTTTGCAGCATTTTTCCTAATGGCCATTCTGACTGCTGTGAGCTGATAGGTTTTTGTAATATGGGTATGCATGTCATTAAATTTTTTACAATTCATCATATTCCTACGCCTTTTTCTTTCCTCTTAAAAGAAAAAACCGTGAGTACAATATAGCTCTTGAAATTGTCTTCTTCGAAGGTTGCCCTCTTTTGAATTTTTTGGTCGATTTTTGACCCCAGAAATTTTCTGGAGGGCAGGTGTCATTTACAGAACTGCAAGTTGGTGAAAATTTAGTGACCTTTTGCAGTGGGTTCAAAGCTGCTGTTGTGGGAAACGGCCACAAGGAGGTAGCATTTCTCCATTCCCCAATCTGGGTACTAGGGCAGCAGAGCCTTTCTGGAAGTCATTGTCCTAGGTTGTAAATTAGAATGGAATTTGCCAGGAGAAATCCCCATAAGTTTATGTCTCATTACTTCTTCTTGGTTTTTAAAAGTGTTTTAATCTGGGTAAAGTTTAGAATATTGTTTGTCCTGGGTGTACACAATCTGGTTCATTTGTACATTATGTATGTCTATTAATGTACAGATCCTCTTCCCATGTAAAATATTACAGTGTTCCGTCGACCTCCCTTGCTATATGTTCGGTCTTTTTGATACATGTATATAATATGTATTTGTATATGTATAGTAACACTAATCTTCATTTCTCAATTTCCCCCCTCCTTTCCTTTCAGATGAGCATAGTTTGTTTTCTAAGCCTGTGAGTGTCTTTCTCTTTGGAAATATGTTCATCTGTGCCAGTTATTAGATAATGCCATAAGTGATAATATAGGATATAGGTCTTTTGCTTTCCGACCTACTTCATGTTTTGTGATTATCTCCAGGCTCATCTATGGTGCCTCAAAGAGCAGTGCTTCAATGTTTTCCATGGCTAATATTCCATTGTGTACATGGACCACTTCTTCTTGGTGCATTCGTCTGTTGATGGACATTTTCGTTGCTTCCAAGTGTTGCCTATGGTAAATATTGCTGGGGTGCAGGATTGCCAGCCTGTGATTTTTGATTTTCCTTTTCTCAGGTGATAGACCCAGCAGTGGGTATGATTGATTGACTGGTATGGTAGCTCAACGTTTACCTTTTCAAGGCACCTCAATTGTGCTTTCATTAGTGGCTCTTACCACGTCCCCCTTAGAATCGAGGGTACGCATTTCTCCACAATCACGTCAGCATTTCTTGTTTGCAGCATTTTTGTTGATGGCCATTCTGACTGGTGTGAGCTGACCGGTTTTTGTAATTTGGGTTTACATGTCTGTAAAAATTCCTACAATTCATCATTTTTCCACGCCTTTTTCTTTTCTGTTAAAAGAAAAAAGAAAAAAAGTGTGAGTATAATATACCTCTTCAAATTTTCTTTTTGGAAGGTTGCACTCTAGAATTTTTTGTTCGATTTTCGACCTCAGTATTTTTTGGAGGGCCGGTGTCATTTACAGACCTGCAATTGGTGAATAATTAGTGACCTTTTGCAGTGGGTTCAAAGCTGCTGTTGTGGGAAACGGCCACAAGGATGCAGCATTTCTCGATTCCCAAATCTGGGTACTAGGGCAGCAGAGCCGTTCTGGAAGTTGTCTGCCTAGGTTTTCAATTTGGATGCAATGCGCCAGGAAAACCCCCCATAAGTTTATGTCTCATTACTCCTAGTTCGTTGTTTTAATTTTTTCAATTGGGGTAAAGGTTAGAAGGTTGCTTGTCCAAGGTGTACACACTCTGGTTCATCTACATATTCTATATACCTGTTTATGTAGAGATCCTCTTCCCGTGTAAATTATTACAGAGTGTTCCGTAATCCTTCCTTGCTATATGGTCGGTCTTTTTGATATATGTATATAATATGTATTTGTATACATATGGTAACGCTAATCGTCATGTATCCATTCCCCCCACCTTTCCTTTTAGATAAGCATAGTTTTTTTTAATAAGTCTGTGACTGACTTCCTCTGTGGAAATATGTTCATTTGTGTCAGTTATTAGATAACGCCTATAAGTGATATCATAGGATATAGGACTTTTGCTTTCCGACTTACCTCATGTTCTGTGATTATCTCCAAGATGATCTATGGTGCCTCAAAGAGCAGTGTTTCATTGTTTTCCATGGCTAGTATTCATTGTGTACATGGACCACTTCTTCTTTATCCTTTCATCTGTTGATGGACATTTTGGTTGCCTCACTGTCTTGTCTATTGTGAAAAAGGCTGCAGTGCAGCTTTTGCAGCCCGGGTCTTCTCCATTCTGGTCTTCTCAGGTGACAGGCCCTTTGGTGCGCCTGCTGGATTGAATGGTACCTCAATTTTTCCTTTTCAACGCAGCTCCTTTCTGTTCTCATTATTAGCGTTTAACCCTTTTACATCTCACCAGCAGCTAGAGGGTACACAGTTCTCTAAAACCTCTTCAGCATTTATTGTTTGTAGACTTTTCGCCAATGGTCAGTCGACTGGTGTGAGTTGAAAACTTTTTGTAGATTAGATTGCATGAGTCTAATTCTTCCTGAGGCTGAGCTTTTATCCATTTTCCTTTCTTTAAAAAGAGAGCGAGTAAAACTTACCTCTTCATACTATCTTCGTGAACATTTTGCCTGTTTTGAATTTTTTTATCCATTCCCTACCTCAGCACAATTTTGAGGGCAGGTGTCCTTTACAGCCCTGAGTCCTTGTGAATGGTAAGTGACCATTAGCTGGGGGTTAAAAGCTGCTCTTGCGGGAATCGGCCACAAGGCGGCAGCATTTCTCCTTTACCAAATCTGGTTACTAGGGCAACAGAGCCTTACTGGAAGTGGTGTTCTAGGTTGTAAATTAGAATGGAATGTGCGAGGAAAAAGCCCTTTAAGTTTATGTCTCCTTACTTCTTGTTGGTATTTTTAACTTAATTTTTATTTTTTCTCACAGCAAACTTGATTACAATGTTTTGTTTGTTCTAGGTGTGCAAGATGTGGTTCTTTCACACATATACATATATCTATTCTTCTTCGGATCCTTTTCCCATGTAGGTTATGACACAATGTTGAGTAGTCTTCTCTTGGTATTGCGTAGGTCTTTGGTGATTCTATATTTCACATGTGTTTGTAGCTCTCTGTTAACCTCAATATGGTAATGTATCCAATCCTCACACCTGTCCATTTGGTGAACCATAAGATTTTTAATGAATCTATGATAGTGTTTCTCTGTGGAAATATCTTTGTTTGTATCATTTTTTAGGTACCACCTATATGTGATATGATAGGATATGTGTTGTTCGCTTTCTCACTTACTCCAAGTTGCGTGATTACTTCTAGACTCATCTATGGTGCTGGAAATGGCATTGTTTCATTTTTTTCACTAGCTCATATTCCATCTGTACAGGTAGCAGTTCTTCTTTGTCCACCCATCTGTCGGTGGACTCCTTGGTTACTTCCATATCTTGGCTATTGTAATACTATGCAATGCAGATTTGCGTGCCTGTGTCCTTCCAATTCTGTCTTCTTAGTTTATAGGTCCAGGAATAGGTCTGCTGGATCATATGGTAGCTCAATGTTTACCATTTAAAGGCACCTCTCTTCTGTTCTCCTTAGTGTCTCTTTCCAGGTTACGTCCCACTTAAAGGGGAGGGTATGTATTTCTTCCCAGCACCTTCAGGATTTATTCTTTGTAGTTTTTGCTGATGGTTATTCTGAGTGGTGTGAGCTGATACCTCTTTGTGGTTGAATTTGCATGTGTCTCATAATGCGTTGAAATTGAGCTTTAAGGCATGTCCTTTTTTTATATTCCCGGCTGTGATTAGAGCTTATTTCTTCAAAGTGTTTTCTTAAAGTATGTGTCACCATTTGAAATATGTTGGCCGTCATCTCCCTCAAGACACTTGGAGGGCAGGTTTCATTTACAGCCCTGCAGTACTTGTTCATATGAAGTGACCGTTAGCTCAGGCTTTAAACCTGCTTTTGCAGGTAACGGCCAGAGAGCGGCAGCCTTTCTACGTTCCCCTTGCTGGTACTAGGGAAACAGACCTACCGGCCAGTGGTGTTCTTCGGTTATAAATTAGAGTGCAATGTGCCCGGATAAACCCACAAATGTTGATGTCTCCTTGCTTTTGTTTGTTTTTAAATTTCATTTATATTTATTATGAGAGTAATATTCCATTGTGTACGTGGACCACTTCTTCTTGGTGCATTCCTCAGTTGATGGACATTTTCATTGCTTCCAAGTGCTGGCTATGGTAAATCTTGCTGGCGTACAGGTTTGCCAGCCTGTGACTTTTTGATTCTCATTTTCTCAGGTGATAGGCCAAGCAGTGGTTGTGATTGATTGACTGGTAGCTCAATGTTTCCCTTTTCAAAGCACCTACACTGTGTTTTCATTAGCGGCTCTTTACATGCCCCCCCCTTACAACCGAGGGTACGCATTTCTCCACACTCCCTTCACCGTTAATTTTTTGCAGCATTTTTCCTAATGGCCATTCTGACTGCTGTGAGCTGATAGGTTTTTGTAATATGGGTATGCATGTCATTAAATTTTTTACAATTCATCATATTCCTACGCCTTTTTCTTTCCTCTTAAAAGAAAAAACCGTGAGTACAATATAGCTCTTGAAATTGTCTTCTTCGAAGGTTGCCCTCTTTTGAATTTTTTGGTCGATTTTTGACCCCAGAAATTTTCTGGAGGGCAGGTGTCATTTACAGAACTGCAAGTTGGTGAAAATTTAGTGACCTTTTGCAGTGGGTTCAAAGCTGCTGTTGTGGGAAACGGCCACAAGGAGGTAGCATTTCTCCATTCCCCAATCTGGGTACTAGGGCAGCAGAGCCTTTCTGGAAGTCATTGTCCTAGGTTGTAAATTGGAATGGAATTTGCCAGGAGAAATCCCCATAAGTTTATGTCTCATTACTTCTTCTTGGTTTTTAAAAGTGTTTTAATCTGGGTAAAGTTTAGAATATTGTTTGTCCTGGGTGTAAACAATCTGGTTCATTTGTACATTATGTATGTCTATTAATGTACAGATCCTCTTCCCATGTAAAATATTACAGTGTTCCGTCGACCTCCCTTGCTATATGTTCGGTCTTTTTGATACATGTATATAATATGTATTTGTATATGTATAGTAACACTAATCTTCATTTCTCAATTTCCCCCCTCCTTTCCTTTCAGATGAGCATAGTTTGTTTTCTAAGCCTGTGAGTGTCTTTCTCTTTGGAAATATGTTCATCTGTGCCAGTTATTAGATAATGCCATAAGTGATAATATAGGATATAGGTCTTTTGCTTTCCGACCTACTTCATGTTTTGTGATTATCTCCAGGCTCATCTATGGTGCCTCAAAGAGCAGTGCTTCAATGTTTTCCATGGCTAATATTCCATTGTGTACATGGACCACTTCTTCTTGGTGCATTCCTCTGTTGATGGACATTTTCGTTGCTTCCAAGTGTTGCCTATGGTAAATATTGCTGGGGTGCAGGATTGCCAGCCTGTGATTTTTGATTTTCCTTTTCTCAGGTGATAGACCCAGCAGTGGGTATGATTGATTGACTGGTATGGTAGCTCAACGTTTACCTTTTCAAGGCACCTCAATTGTGCTTTCATTAGTGGCTCTTACCACGTCCCCCTTAGAATCGAGGGTACGCATTTCTCCACAATCACGTCAGCATTTCTTGTTTGCAGCATTTTTGTTGATGGCCATTCTGACTGGTGTGAGCTGACCGGTTTTTGTAATTTGGGTTTACATGTCTGTAAAAATTCCTACAATTCATCATTTTTCCACGCCTTTTTCTTTTCTGTTAAAAGAAAAAAGAAAAAAAGTGTGAGTATAATATACCTCTTCAAATTTTCTTTTTGGAAGGTTGCACTCTAGAATTTTTTGTTCGATTTTCGACCTCAGTATTTTTTGGAGGGCCGGTGTCATTTACAGACCTGCAATTGGTGAATAATTAGTGACCTTTTGCAGTGGGTTCAAAGCTGCTGTTGTGGGAAACGGCCACAAGGATGCAGCATTTCTCGATTCCCAAATCTGGGTACTAGGGCAGCAGAGCCGTTCTGGAAGTTGTCTGCCTAGGTTTTCAATTTGGATGCAATGCGCCAGGAAAACCCCCCATAAGTTTATGTCTCATTACTCCTAGTTCGTTGTTTTAATTTTTTCAATTGGGGTAAAGGTTAGAAGGTTGCTTGTCCAAGGTGTACACACTCTGGTTCATCTACATATTCTATATACCTGTTTATGTAGAGATCCTCTTCCCGTGTAAATTATTACAGAGTGTTCCGTAATCCTTCCTTGCTATATGGTCGGTCTTTTTGATATATGTATATAATATGTATTTGTATACATATGGTAACGCTAATCGTCATGTATCCATTCCCCCCACCTTTCCTTTTAGATAAGCATAGTTTTTTTTAATAAGTCTGTGACTGACTTCCTCTGTGGAAATATGTTCATTTGTGTCAGTTATTAGATAACGCCTATAAGTGATATCATAGGATATAGGACTTTTGCTTTCCGACTTACCTCATGTTCTGTGATTATCTCCAAGATGATCTATGGTGCCTCAAAGAGCAGTGTTTCATTGTTTTCCATGGCTAGTATTCATTGTGTACATGGACCACTTCTTCTTTATCCTTTCATCTGTTGATGGACATTTTGGTTGCCTCACTGTCTTGTCTATTGTGAAAAAGGCTGCAGTGCAGCTTTTGCAGCCCGGGTCTTCTCCATTCTGGTCTTCTCAGGTGACAGGCCCTTTGGTGCGCCTGCTGGATTGAATGGTACCTCAATTTTTCCTTTTCAACGCAGCTCCTTTCTGTTCTCATTATTAGCGTTTAACCCTTTTACATCTCACCAGCAGCTAGAGGGTACACAGTTCTCTAAAACCTCTTCAGCATTTATTGTTTGTAGACTTTTCGCCAATGGTCAGTCGACTGGTGTGAGTTGAAAACTTTTTGTAGATTAGATTGCATGAGTCTAATTCTTCCTGAGGCTGAGCTTTTATCCATTTTCCTTTCTTTAAAAAGAGAGCGAGTAAAACTTACCTCTTCATACTATCTTCGTGAACATTTTGCCTGTTTTGAATTTTTTTATCCATTCCCTACCTCAGCACAATTTTGAGGGCAGGTGTCCTTTACAGCCCTGAGTCCTTGTGAATGGTAAGTGACCATTAGCTGGGGGTTAAAAGCTGCTCTTGCGGGAATCGGCCACAAGGCGGCAGCATTTCTCCTTTACCAAATCTGGTTACTAGGGCAACAGAGCCTTACTGGAAGTGGTGTTCTAGGTTGTAAATTAGAATGGAATGTGCGAGGAAAAAGCCCTTTAAGTTTATGTCTCCTTACTTCTTGTTGGTATTTTTAACTTAATTTTTATTTTTTCTCACAGCAAACTTGATTACAATGTTTTGTTTGTTCTAGGTGTGCAAGATGTGGTTCTTTCACACATATACATATATCTATTCTTCTTCGGATCCTTTTCCCATGTAGGTTATGACACAATGTTGAGTAGTCTTCTCTTGGTATTGCGTAGGTCTTTGGTGATTCTATATTTCACATGTGTTTGTAGCTCTCTGTTAACCTCAATATGGTAATGTATCCAATCCTCACACCTGTCCATTTGGTGAACCATAAGATTTTTAATGAATCTATGATAGTGTTTCTCTGTGGAAATATCTTTGTTTGTATCATTTTTTAGGTACCACCTATATGTGATATGATAGGATATGTGTTGTTCGCTTTCTCACTTACTCCAAGTTGCGTGATTACTTCTAGACTCATCTATGGTGCTGGAAATGGCATTGTTTCATTTTTTTCACTAGCTCATATTCCATCTGTACAGGTAGCAGTTCTTCTTTGTCCACCCATCTGTCGGTGGACTCCTTGGTTACTTCCATATCTTGGCTATTGTAATACTATGCAATGCAGATTTGCGTGCCTGTGTCCTTCCAATTCTGTCTTCTTAGTTTATAGGTCCAGGAATAGGTCTGCTGGATCATATGGTAGCTCAATGTTTACCATTTAAAGGCACCTCTCTTCTGTTCTCCTTAGTGTCTCTTTCCAGGTTACGTCCCACTTAAAGGGGAGGGTATGTATTTCTTCCCAGCACCTTCAGGATTTATTCTTTGTAGTTTTTGCTGATGGTTATTCTGAGTGGTGTGAGCTGATACCTCTTTGTGGTTGAATTTGCATGTGTCTCATAATGCGTTGAAATTGAGCTTTAAGGCATGTCCTTTTTTTATATTCCCGGCTGTGATTAGAGCTTATTTCTTCAAAGTGTTTTCTTAAAGTATGTGTCACCATTTGAAATATGTTGGCCGTCATCTCCCTCAAGACACTTGGAGGGCAGGTTTCATTTACAGCCCTGCAGTACTTGTTCATATGAAGTGACCGTTAGCTCAGGCTTTAAACCTGCTTTTGCAGGTAACGGCCAGAGAGCGGCAGCCTTTCTACGTTCCCCTTGCTGGTACTAGGGAAACAGACCTACCGGCCAGTGGTGTTCTTCGGTTATAAATTAGAGTGCAATGTGCCCGGATAAACCCACAAATGTTGATGTCTCCTTGCTTTTGTTTGTTTTTACATTTAATTTATATTTATTATGAGAGTAATATTCCATTGTGTACGTGGACCACTTCTTCTTGGTGCATTCCTCAGTTGATGGACATTTTCATTGCTTCCAAGTGCTGGCTATGGTAAATCTTGCTGGCGTACAGGTTTGCCAGCCTGTGACTTTTTGATTCTCATTTTCTCAGGTGATAGGCCAAGCAGTGGTTGTGATTGATTGACTGGTAGCTCAATGTTTCCCTTTTCAAAGCACCTACACTGTGTTTTCATTAGCGGCTCTTTACATGCCCCCCCCTTACAACCGAGGGTACGCATTTCTCCACACTCCCTTCACCGTTAATTTTTTGCAGCATTTTTCCTAATGGCCATTCTGACTGCTGTGAGCTGATAGGTTTTTGTAATATGGGTATGCATGTCATTAAATTTTTTACAATTCATCATATTCCTACGCCTTTTTCTTTCCTCTTAAAAGAAAAAACCGTGAGTACAATATAGCTCTTGAAATTGTCTTCTTCGAAGGTTGCCCTCTTTTGAATTTTTTGGTCGATTTTTGACCCCAGAAATTTTCTGGAGGGCAGGTGTCATTTACAGAACTGCAAGTTGGTGAAAATTTAGTGACCTTTTGCAGTGGGTTCAAAGCTGCTGTTGTGGGAAACGGCCACAAGGAGGTAGCATTTCTCCATTCCCCAATCTGGGTACTAGGGCAGCAGAGCCTTTCTGGAAGTCATTGTCCTAGGTTGTAAATTAGAATGGAATTTGCCAGGAGAAATCCCCATAAGTTTATGTCTCATTACTTCTTCTTGGTTTTTAAAAGTGTTTTAATCTGGGTAAAGTTTAGAATATTGTTTGTCCTGGGTGTACACAATCTGGTTCATTTGTACATTATGTATGTCTATTAATGTACAGATCCTCTTCCCATGTAAAATATTACAGTGTTCCGTCGACCTCCCTTGCTATATGTTCGGTCTTTTTGATACATGTATATAATATGTATTTGTATATGTATAGTAACACTAATCTTCATTTCTCAATTTCCCCCCTCCTTTCCTTTCAGATGAGCATAGTTTGTTTTCTAAGCCTGTGAGTGTCTTTCTCTTTGGAAATATGTTCATCTGTGCCAGTTATTAGATAATGCCATAAGTGATAATATAGGATATAGGTCTTTTGCTTTCCGACCTACTTCATGTTTTGTGATTATCTCCAGGCTCATCTATGGTGCCTCAAAGAGCAGTGCTTCAATGTTTTCCATGGCTAATATTCCATTGTGTACATGGACCACTTCTTCTTGGTGCATTCCTCTGTTGATGGACATTTTCGTTGCTTCCAAGTGTTGCCTATGGTAAATATTGCTGGGGTGCAGGATTGCCAGCCTGTGATTTTTGATTTTCCTTTTCTCAGGTGATAGACCCAGCAGTGGGTATGATTGATTGACTGGTATGGTAGCTCAACGTTTACCTTTTCAAGGCACCTCAATTGTGCTTTCATTAGTGGCTCTTACCACGTCCCCCTTAGAATCGAGGGTACGCATTTCTCCACAATCACGTCAGCATTTCTTGTTTGCAGCATTTTTGTTGATGGCCATTCTGACTGGTGTGAGCTGACCGGTTTTTGTAATTTGGGTTTACATGTCTGTAAAAATTCCTACAATTCATCATTTTTCCACGCCTTTTTCTTTTCTGTTAAAAGAAAAAAGAAAAAAAGTGTGAGTATAATATACCTCTTCAAATTTTCTTTTTGGAAGGTTGCACTCTAGAATTTTTTGTTCGATTTTCGACCTCAGTATTTTTTGGAGGGCCGGTGTCATTTACAGACCTGCAATTGGTGAATAATTAGTGACCTTTTGCAGTGGGTTCAAAGCTGCTGTTGTGGGAAACGGCCACAAGGATGCAGCATTTCTCGATTCCCAAATCTGGGTACTAGGGCAGCAGAGCCGTTCTGGAAGTTGTCTGCCTAGGTTTTCAATTTGGATGCAATGCGCCAGGAAAACCCCCCATAAGTTTATGTCTCATTACTCCTAGTTCGTTGTTTTAATTTTTTCAATTGGGGTAAAGGTTAGAAGGTTGCTTGTCCAAGGTGTACACACTCTGGTTCATCTACATATTCTATATACCTGTTTATGTAGAGATCCTCTTCCCGTGTAAATTATTACAGAGTGTTCCGTAATCCTTCCTTGCTATATGGTCGGTCTTTTTGATATATGTATATAATATGTATTTGTATACATATGGTAACGCTAATCGTCATGTATCCATTCCCCCCACCTTTCCTTTTAGATAAGCATAGTTTTTTTTAATAAGTCTGTGACTGACTTCCTCTGTGGAAATATGTTCATTTGTGTCAGTTATTAGATAACGCCTATAAGTGATATCATAGGATATAGGACTTTTGCTTTCCGACTTACCTCATGTTCTGTGATTATCTCCAAGATGATCTATGGTGCCTCAAAGAGCAGTGTTTCATTGTTTTCCATGGCTAGTATTCATTGTGTACATGGACCACTTCTTCTTTATCCTTTCATCTGTTGATGGACATTTTGGTTGCCTCACTGTCTTGTCTATTGTGAAAAAGGCTGCAGTGCAGCTTTTGCAGCCCGGGTCTTCTCCATTCTGGTCTTCTCAGGTGACAGGCCCTTTGGTGCGCCTGCTGGATTGAATGGTACCTCAATTTTTCCTTTTCAACGCAGCTCCTTTCTGTTCTCATTATTAGCGTTTAACCCTTTTACATCTCACCAGCAGCTAGAGGGTACACAGTTCTCTAAAACCTCTTCAGCATTTATTGTTTGTAGACTTTTCGCCAATGGTCAGTCGACTGGTGTGAGTTGAAAACTTTTTGTAGATTAGATTGCATGAGTCTAATTCTTCCTGAGGCTGAGCTTTTATCCATTTTCCTTTCTTTAAAAAGAGAGCGAGTAAAACTTACCTCTTCATACTATCTTCGTGAACATTTTGCCTGTTTTGAATTTTTTTATCCATTCCCTACCTCAGCACAATTTTGAGGGCAGGTGTCCTTTACAGCCCTGAGTCCTTGTGAATGGTAAGTGACCATTAGCTGGGGGTTAAAAGCTGCTCTTGCGGGAATCGGCCACAAGGCGGCAGCATTTCTCCTTTACCAAATCTGGTTACTAGGGCAACAGAGCCTTACTGGAAGTGGTGTTCTAGGTTGTAAATTAGAATGGAATGTGCGAGGAAAAAGCCCTTTAAGTTTATGTCTCCTTACTTCTTGTTGGTATTTTTAACTTAATTTTTATTTTTTCTCACAGCAAACTTGATTACAATGTTTTGTTTGTTCTAGGTGTGCAAGATGTGGTTCTTTCACACATATACATATATCTATTCTTCTTCGGATCCTTTTCCCATGTAGGTTATGACACAATGTTGAGTAGTCTTCTCTTGGTATTGCGTAGGTCTTTGGTGATTCTATATTTCACATGTGTTTGTAGCTCTCTGTTAACCTCAATATGGTAATGTATCCAATCCTCACACCTGTCCATTTGGTGAACCATAAGATTTTTAATGAATCTATGATAGTGTTTCTCTGTGGAAATATCTTTGTTTGTATCATTTTTTAGGTACCACCTATATGTGATATGATAGGATATGTGTTGTTCGCTTTCTCACTTACTCCAAGTTGCGTGATTACTTCTAGACTCATCTATGGTGCTGGAAATGGCATTGTTTCATTTTTTTCACTAGCTCATATTCCATCTGTACAGGTAGCAGTTCTTCTTTGTCCACCCATCTGTCGGTGGACTCCTTGGTTACTTCCATATCTTGGCTATTGTAATACTATGCAATGCAGATTTGCGTGCCTGTGTCCTTCCAATTCTGTCTTCTTAGTTTATAGGTCCAGGAATAGGTCTGCTGGATCATATGGTAGCTCAATGTTTACCATTTAAAGGCACCTCTCTTCTGTTCTCCTTAGTGTCTCTTTCCAGGTTATGTCCCACTTAAAGGGGAGGGTATGTATTTCTTCCCAGCACCTTCAGGATTTATTCTTTGTAGTTTTTGCTGATGGTTATTCTGAGTGGTGTGAGCTGATACCTCTTTGTGGTTGAATTTGCATGTGTCTCATAATGCGTTGAAATTGAGCTTTAAGGCATGTCCTTTTTTTATATTCCCGGCTGTGATTAGAGCTTATTTCTTCAAAGTGTTTTCTTAAAGTATGTGTCACCATTTGAAATATGTTGGCCGTCATCTCCCTCAAGACACTTTGAGGGCAGGTTTCATTTACAGCCCTGCAGTACTTGTTCATATGAAGTGACCGTTAGCTCAGGCTTTAAACCTGCTTTTGCAGGTAACGGCCAGAGAGCGGCAGCCTTTCTACGTTCCCCTTGCTGGTACTAGGGAAACAGACCTACCGGCCAGTGGTGTTCTTCGGTTATAAATTAGAGTGCAATGTGCCCGGATAAACCCACAAATGTTGATGTCTCCTTGCTTTTGTTTGTTTTTACATTTAATTTATATTTATTATTAGAGTAATATTCCATTGTGTACGTGGACCACTTCTTCTTGGTGCATTCCTCAGTTGATGGACATTTTCATTGCTTCCAAGTGCTGGCTATGGTAAATCTTGCTGGCGTACAGGTTTGCCAGCCTGTGACTTTTTGATTCTCATTTTCTCAGGTGATAGGCCAAGCAGTGGTTGTGATTGATTGACTGGTAGCTCAATGTTTCCCTTTTCAAAGCACCTACACTGTGTTTTCATTAGCGGCTCTTTACATGCCCCCCCCTTACAACCGAGGGTACGCATTTCTCCACACTCCCTTCACCGTTAATTTTTTGCAGCATTTTTCCTAATGGCCATTCTGACTGCTGTGAGCTGATAGGTTTTTGTAATATGGGTATGCATGTCATTAAATTTTTTACAATTCATCATATTCCTACGCCTTTTTCTTTCCTCTTAAAAGAAAAAACCGTGAGTACAATATAGCTCTTGAAATTGTCTTCTTCGAAGGTTGCCCTCTTTTGAATTTTTTGGTCGATTTTTGACCCCAGAAATTTTCTGGAGGGCAGGTGTCATTTACAGAACTGCAAGTTGGTGAAAATTTAGTGACCTTTTGCAGTGGGTTCAAAGCTGCTGTTGTGGGAAACGGCCACAAGGAGGTAGCATTTCTCCATTCCCCAATCTGGGTACTAGGGCAGCAGAGCCTTTCTGGAAGTCATTGTCCTAGGTTGTAAATTGGAATGGAATTTGCCAGGAGAAATCCCCATAAGTTTATGTCTCATTACTTCTTCTTGGTTTTTAAAAGTGTTTTAATCTGGGTAAAGTTTAGAATATTGTTTGTCCTGGGTGTACACAATCTGGTTCATTTGTACATTATGTATGTCTATTAATGTACAGATCCTCTTCCCATGTAAAATATTACAGTGTTCCGTCGACCTCCCTTGCTATATGTTCGGTCTTTTTGATACATGTATATAATATGTATTTGTATATGTATAGTAACACTAATCTTCATTTCTCAATTTCCCCCCTCCTTTCCTTTCAGATGAGCATAGTTTGTTTTCTAAGCCTGTGAGTGTCTTTCTCTTTGGAAATATGTTCATCTGTGCCAGTTATTAGATAATGCCATAAGTGATAATATAGGATATAGGTCTTTTGCTTTCCGACCTACTTCATGTTTTGTGATTATCTCCAGGCTCATCTATGGTGCCTCAAAGAGCAGTGCTTCAATGTTTTCCATGGCTAATATTCCATTGTGTACATGGACCACTTCTTCTTGGTGCATTCCTCTGTTGATGGACATTTTCGTTGCTTCCAAGTGTTGCCTATGGTAAATATTGCTGGGGTGCAGGATTGCCAGCCTGTGATTTTTGATTTTCCTTTTCTCAGGTGATAGACCCAGCAGTGGGTATGATTGATTGACTGGTATGGTAGCTCAACGTTTACCTTTTCAAGGCACCTCAATTGTGCTTTCATTAGTGGCTCTTACCACGTCCCCCTTAGAATCGAGGGTACGCATTTCTCCACAATCACGTCAGCATTTCTTGTTTGCAGCATTTTTGTTGATGGCCATTCTGACTGGTGTGAGCTGACCGGTTTTTGTAATTTGGGTTTACATGTCTGTAAAAATTCCTACAATTCATCATTTTTCCACGCCTTTTTCTTTTCTGTTAAAAGAAAAAAGAAAAAAAGTGTGAGTATAATATACCTCTTCAAATTTTCTTTTTGGAAGGTTGCACTCTAGAATTTTTTGTTCGATTTTCGACCTCAGTATTTTTTGGAGGGCCGGTGTCATTTACAGACCTGCAATTGGTGAATAATTAGTGACCTTTTGCAGTGGGTTCAAAGCTGCTGTTGTGGGAAACGGCCACAAGGATGCAGCATTTCTCGATTCCCAAATCTGGGTACTAGGGCAGCAGAGCCGTTCTGGAAGTTGTCTGCCTAGGTTTTCAATTTGGATGCAATGCGCCAGGAAAACCCCCCATAAGTTTATGTCTCATTACTCCTAGTTCGTTGTTTTAATTTTTTCAATTGGGGTAAAGGTTAGAAGGTTGCTTGTCCAAGGTGTACACACTCTGGTTCATCTACATATTCTATATACCTGTTTATGTAGAGATCCTCTTCCCGTGTAAATTATTACAGAGTGTTCCGTAATCCTTCCTTGCTATATGGTCGGTCTTTTTGATATATGTATATAATATGTATTTGTATACATATGGTAACGCTAATCGTCATGTATCCATTCCCCCCACCTTTCCTTTTAGATAAGCATAGTTTTTTTTAATAAGTCTGTGACTGACTTCCTCTGTGGAAATATGTTCATTTGTGTCAGTTATTAGATAACGCCTATAAGTGATATCATAGGATATAGGACTTTTGCTTTCCGACTTACCTCATGTTCTGTGATTATCTCCAAGATGATCTATGGTGCCTCAAAGAGCAGTGTTTCATTGTTTTCCATGGCTAGTATTCATTGTGTACATGGACCACTTCTTCTTTATCCTTTCATCTGTTGATGGACATTTTGGTTGCCTCACTGTCTTGTCTATTGTGAAAAAGGCTGCAGTGCAGCTTTTGCAGCCCGGGTCTTCTCCATTCTGGTCTTCTCAGGTGACAGGCCCTTTGGTGCGCCTGCTGGATTGAATGGTACCTCAATTTTTCCTTTTCAACGCAGCTCCTTTCTGTTCTCATTATTAGCGTTTAACCCTTTTACATCTCACCAGCAGCTAGAGGGTACACAGTTCTCTAAAACCTCTTCAGCATTTATTGTTTGTAGACTTTTCGCCAATGGTCAGTCGACTGGTGTGAGTTGAAAACTTTTTGTAGATTAGATTGCATGAGTCTAATTCTTCCTGAGGCTGAGCTTTTATCCATTTTCCTTTCTTTAAAAAGAGAGCGAGTAAAACTTACCTCTTCATACTATCTTCGTGAACATTTTGCCTGTTTTGAATTTTTTTATCCATTCCCTACCTCAGCACAATTTTGAGGGCAGGTGTCCTTTACAGCCCTGAGTCCTTGTGAATGGTAAGTGACCATTAGCTGGGGGTTAAAAGCTGCTCTTGCGGGAATCGGCCACAAGGCGGCAGCATTTCTCCTTTACCAAATCTGTTTACTAGGGCAACAGAGCCTTACTGGAAGTGGTGTTCTAGGTTGTAAATTAGAATGGAATGTGCGAGGAAAAAGCCCTTTAAGTTTATGTCTCCTTACTTCTTGTTGGTATTTTTAACTTAATTTTTATTTTTTCTCACAGCAAACTTGATTACAATGTTTTGTTTGTTCTAGGTGTGCAAGATGTGGTTCTTTCACACATATACATATATCTATTCTTCTTCGGATCCTTTTCCCATGTAGGTTATGACACAATGTTGAGTAGTCTTCTCTTGGTATTGCGTAGGTCTTTGGTGATTCTATATTTCACATGTGTTTGTAGCTCTCTGTTAACCTCAATATGGTAATGTATCCAATCCTCACACCTGTCCATTTGGTGAACCATAAGATTTTTAATGAATCTATGATAGTGTTTCTCTGTGGAAATATCTTTGTTTGTATCATTTTTTAGGTACCACCTATATGTGATATGATAGGATATGTGTTGTTCGCTTTCTCACTTACTCCAAGTTGCGTGATTACTTCTAGACTCATCTATGGTGCTGGAAATGGCATTGTTTCATTTTTTTCACTAGCTCATATTCCATCTGTACAGGTAGCAGTTCTTCTTTGTCCACCCATCTGTCGGTGGACTCCTTGGTTACTTCCATATCTTGGCTATTGTAATACTATGCAATGCAGATTTGCGTGCCTGTGTCCTTCCAATTCTGTCTTCTTAGTTTATAGGTCCAGGAATAGGTCTGCTGGATCATATGGTAGCTCAATGTTTACCATTTAAAGGCACCTCTCTTCTGTTCTCCTTAGTGTCTCTTTCCAGGTTACGTCCCACTTAAAGGGGAGGGTATGTATTTCTTCCCAGCACCTTCAGGATTTATTCTTTGTAGTTTTTGCTGATGGTTATTCTGAGTGGTGTGAGCTGATACCTCTTTGTGGTTGAATTTGCATGTGTCTCATAATGCGTTGAAATTGAGCTTTAAGGCATGTCCTTTTTTTATATTCCCGGCTGTGATTAGAGCTTATTTCTTCAAAGTGTTTTCTTAAAGTATGTGTCACCATTTGAAATATGTTGGCCGTCATCTCCCTCAAGACACTTTGAGGGCAGGTTTCATTTACAGCCCTGCAGTACTTGTTCATATGAAGTGACCGTTAGCTCAGGCTTTAAACCTGCTTTTGCAGGTAACGGCCAGAGAGCGGCAGCCTTTCTACGTTCCCCTTGCTGGTACTAGGGAAACAGACCTACCGGCCAGTGGTGTTCTTCGGTTATAAATTAGAGTGCAATGTGCCCGGATAAACCCACAAATGTTGATGTCTCCTTGCTTTTGTTTGTTTTTACATTTAATTTATATTTATTATGAGAGTAATATTCCATTGTGTACGTGGACCACTTCTTCTTGGTGCATTCCTCAGTTGATGGACATTTTCATTGCTTCCAAGTGCTGGCTATGGTAAATCTTGCTGGCGTACAGGTTTGCCAGCCTGTGACTTTTTGATTCTCATTTTCTCAGGTGATAGGCCAAGCAGTGGTTGTGATTGATTGACTGGTAGCTCAATGTTTCCCTTTTCAAAGCACCTACACTGTGTTTTCATTAGCGGCTCTTTACATGCCCCCCCCTTACAACCGAGGGTACGCATTTCTCCACACTCCCTTCACCGTTAATTTTTTGCAGCATTTTTCCTAATGGCCATTCTGACTGCTGTGAGCTGATAGGTTTTTGTAATATGGGTATGCATGTCATTAAATTTTTTACAATTCATCATATTCCTACGCCTTTTTCTTTCCTCTTAAAAGAAAAAACCGTGAGTACAATATAGCTCTTGAAATTGTCTTCTTCGAAGGTTGCCCTCTTTTGAATTTTTTGGTCGATTTTTGACCCCAGAAATTTTCTGGAGGGCAGGTGTCATTTACAGAACTGCAAGTTGGTGAAAATTTAGTGACCTTTTGCAGTGGGTTCAAAGCTGCTGTTGTGGGAAACGGCCACAAGGAGGTAGCATTTCTCCATTCCCCAATCTGGGTACTAGGGCAGCAGAGCCTTTCTGGAAGTCATTGTCCTAGGTTGTAAATTGGAATGGAATTTGCCAGGAGAAATCCCCATAAGTTTATGTCTCATTACTTCTTCTTGGTTTTTAAAAGTGTTTTAATCTGGGTAAAGTTTAGAATATTGTTTGTCCTGGGTGTACACAATCTGGTTCATTTGTACATTATGTATGTCTATTAATGTACAGATCCTCTTCCCATGTAAAATATTACAGTGTTCCGTCGACCTCCCTTGCTATATGTTCGGTCTTTTTGATACATGTATATAATATGTATTTGTATATGTATAGTAACACTAATCTTCATTTCTCAATTTCCCCCCTCCTTTCCTTTCAGATGAGCATAGTTTGTTTTCTAAGCCTGTGAGTGTCTTTCTCTTTGGAAATATGTTCATCTGTGCCAGTTATTAGATAATGCCATAAGTGATAATATAGGATATAGGTCTTTTGCTTTCCGACCTACTTCATGTTTTGTGATTATCTCCAGGCTCATCTATGGTGCCTCAAAGAGCAGTGCTTCAATGTTTTCCATGGCTAATATTCCATTGTGTACATGGACCACTTCTTCTTGGTGCATTCCTCTGTTGATGGACATTTTCGTTGCTTCCAAGTGTTGCCTATGGTAAATATTGCTGGGGTGCAGGATTGCCAGCCTGTGATTTTTGATTTTCCTTTTCTCAGGTGATAGACCCAGCAGTGGGTATGATTGATTGACTGGTATGGTAGCTCAACGTTTACCTTTTCAAGGCACCTCAATTGTGCTTTCATTAGTGGCTCTTACCACGTCCCCCTTAGAATCGAGGGTACGCATTTCTCCACAATCACGTCAGCATTTCTTGTTTGCAGCATTTTTGTTGATGGCCATTCTGACTGGTGTGAGCTGACCGGTTTTTGTAATTTGGGTTTACATGTCTGTAAAAATTCCTACAATTCATCATTTTTCCACGCCTTTTTCTTTTCTGTTAAAAGAAAAAAGAAAAAAAGTGTGAGTATAATATACCTCTTCAAATTTTCTTTTTGGAAGGTTGCACTCTAGAATTTTTTGTTCGATTTTCGACCTCAGTATTTTTTGGAGGGCCGGTGTCATTTACAGACCTGCAATTGGTGAATAATTAGTGACCTTTTGCAGTGGGTTCAAAGCTGCTGTTGTGGGAAACGGCCACAAGGATGCAGCATTTCTCGATTCCCAAATCTGGGTACTAGGGCAGCAGAGCCGTTCTGGAAGTTGTCTGCCTAGGTTTTCAATTTGGATGCAATGCGCCAGGAAAACCCCCCATAAGTTTATGTCTCATTACTCCTAGTTCGTTGTTTTAATTTTTTCAATTGGGGTAAAGGTTAGAAGGTTGCTTGTCCAAGGTGTACACACTCTGGTTCATCTACATATTCTATATACCTGTTTATGTAGAGATCCTCTTCCCGTGTAAATTATTACAGAGTGTTCCGTAATCCTTCCTTGCTATATGGTCGGTCTTTTTGATATATGTATATAATATGTATTTGTATACATATGGTAACGCTAATCGTCATGTATCCATTCCCCCCACCTTTCCTTTTAGATAAGCATAGTTTTTTTTAATAAGTCTGTGACTGACTTCCTCTGTGGAAATATGTTCATTTGTGTCAGTTATTAGATAACGCCTATAAGTGATATCATAGGATATAGGACTTTTGCTTTCCGACTTACCTCATGTTCTGTGATTATCTCCAAGATGATCTATGGTGCCTCAAAGAGCAGTGTTTCATTGTTTTCCATGGCTAGTATTCATTGTGTACATGGACCACTTCTTCTTTATCCTTTCATCTGTTGATGGACATTTTGGTTGCCTCACTGTCTTGTCTATTGTGAAAAAGGCTGCAGTGCAGCTTTTGCAGCCCGGGTCTTCTCCATTCTGGTCTTCTCAGGTGACAGGCCCTTTGGTGCGCCTGCTGGATTGAATGGTACCTCAATTTTTCCTTTTCAACGCAGCTCCTTTCTGTTCTCATTATTAGCGTTTAACCCTTTTACATCTCACCAGCAGCTAGAGGGTACACAGTTCTCTAAAACCTCTTCAGCATTTATTGTTTGTAGACTTTTTGCCAATGGTCAGTCGACTGGTGTGAGTTGAAAACTTTTTGTAGATTAGATTGCATGAGTCTAATTCTTCCTGAGGCTGAGCTTTTATCCATTTTCCTTTCTTTAAAAAGAGAGCGAGTAAAACTTACCTCTTCATACTATCTTCGTGAACATTTTGCCTGTTTTGAATTTTTTTATCCATTCCCTACCTCAGCACAATTTTGAGGGCAGGTGTCCTTTACAGCCCTGAGTCCTTGTGAATGGTAAGTGACCATTAGCTGGGGGTTAAAAGCTGCTCTTGCGGGAATCGGCCACAAGGCGGCAGCATTTCTCCTTTACCAAATCTGGTTACTAGGGCAACAGAGCCTTACTGGAAGTGGTGTTCTAGGTTGTAAATTAGAATGGAATGTGCGAGGAAAAAGCCCTTTAAGTTTATGTCTCCTTACTTCTTGTTGGTATTTTTAACTTAATTTTTATTTTTTCTCACAGCAAACTTGATTACAATGTTTTGTTTGTTCTAGGTGTGCAAGATGTGGTTCTTTCACACATATACATATATCTATTCTTCTTCGGATCCTTTTCCCATGTAGGTTATGACACAATGTTGAGTAGTCTTCTCTTGGTATTGCGTAGGTCTTTGGTGATTCTATATTTCACATGTGTTTGTAGCTCTCTGTTAACCTCAATATGGTAATGTATCCAATCCTCACACCTGTCCATTTGGTGAACCATAAGATTTTTAATGAATCTATGATAGTGTTTCTCTGTGGAAATATCTTTGTTTGTATCATTTTTTAGGTACCACCTATATGTGATATGATAGGATATGTGTTGTTCGCTTTCTCACTTACTCCAAGTTGCGTGATTACTTCTAGACTCATCTATGGTGCTGGAAATGGCATTGTTTCATTTTTTTCACTAGCTCATATTCCATCTGTACAGGTAGCAGTTCTTCTTTGTCCACCCATCTGTCGGTGGACTCCTTGGTTACTTCCATATCTTGGCTATTGTAATACTATGCAATGCAGATTTGCGTGCCTGTGTCCTTCCAATTCTGTCTTCTTAGTTTATAGGTCCAGGAATAGGTCTGCTGGATCATATGGTAGCTCAATGTTTACCATTTAAAGGCACCTCTCTTCTGTTCTCCTTAGTGTCTCTTTCCAGGTTACGTCCCACTTAAAGGGGAGGGTATGTATTTCTTCCCAGCACCTTCAGGATTTATTCTTTGTAGTTTTTGCTGATGGTTATTCTGAGTGGTGTGAGCTGATACCTCTTTGTGGTTGAATTTGCATGTGTCTCATAATGCGTTGAAATTGAGCTTTAAGGCATGTCCTTTTTTTATATTCCCGGCTGTGATTAGAGCTTATTTCTTCAAAGTGTTTTCTTAAAGTATGTGTCACCATTTGAAATATGTTGGCCATCATCTCCCTCAAGACACTTTGAGGGCAGGTTTCATTTACAGCCCTGCGGTACTTGTTCATATGAAGTGACCATTAGCTCAGGCTTTAAACCTGCTTTTGCAGGTAACGGACAGAGAGCGGCAGCCTTTCTACCTTCCCCTTGCTGGTACTAGGGAAACAGACCTACCGGCCAGTGGTGTTCTTCGGTTATAAATTAGAGTGCAATGTGCCCGGATAAACCCACAAATGTTGATGTCTCCTTGCTTTTGTTTGTTTTTACATTTAATTTATATTTATTATGAGAGTAATATTCCATTGTGTACGTGGACCACTTCTTCTTGGTGCATTCCTCAGTTGATGGACATTTTCATTGCTTCCAAGTGCTGGCTATGGTAAATCTTGCTGGCGTACAGGTTTGCCAGCCTGTGACTTTTTGATTCTCATTTTCTCAGGTGATAGGCCAAGCAGTGGTTGTGATTGATTGACTGGTAGCTCAATGTTTCCCTTTTCAAAGCACCTACACTGTGTTTTCATTAGCGGCTCTTTACATGCCCCCCCCTTACAACCGAGGGTACGCATTTCTCCACACTCCCTTCACCGTTAATTTTTTGCAGCATTTTTCCTAATGGCCATTCTGACTGCTGTGAGCTGATAGGTTTTTGTAATATGGGTATGCATGTCATTAAATTTTTTACAATTCATCATATTCCTACGCCTTTTTCTTTCCTCTTAAAAGAAAAAACCGTGAGTACAATATAGCTCTTGAAATTGTCTTCTTCGAAGGTTGCCCTCTTTTGAATTTTTTGGTCGATTTTTGACCCCAGAAATTTTCTGGAGGGCAGGTGTCATTTACAGAACTGCAAGTTGGTGAAAATTTAGTGACCTTTTGCAGTGGGTTCAAAGCTGCTGTTGTGGGAAACGGCCACAAGGAGGTAGCATTTCTCCATTCCCCAATCTGGGTACTAGGGCAGCAGAGCCTTTCTGGAAGTCATTGTCCTAGGTTGTAAATTGGAATGGAATTTGCCAGGAGAAATCCCCATAAGTTTATGTCTCATTACTTCTTCTTGGTTTTTAAAAGTGTTTTAATCTGGGTAAAGTTTAGAATATTGTTTGTCCTGGGTGTACACAATCTGGTTCATTTGTACATTATGTATGTCTATTAATGTACAGATCCTCTTCCCATGTAAAATATTACAGTGTTCCGTCGACCTCCCTTGCTATATGTTCGGTCTTTTTGATACATGTATATAATATGTATTTGTATATGTATAGTAACACTAATCTTCATTTCTCAATTTCCCCCCTCCTTTCCTTTCAGATGAGCATAGTTTGTTTTCTAAGCCTGTGAGTGTCTTTCTCTTTGGAAATATGTTCATCTGTGCCAGTTATTAGATAATGCCATAAGTGATAATATAGGATATAGGTCTTTTGCTTTCCGACCTACTTCATGTTTTGTGATTATCTCCAGGCTCATCTATGGTGCCTCAAAGAGCAGTGCTTCAATGTTTTCCATGGCTAATATTCCATTGTGTACATGGACCACTTCTTCTTGGTGCATTCCTCTGTTGATGGACATTTTCGTTGCTTCCAAGTGTTGCCTATGGTAAATATTGCTGGGGTGCAGGATTGCCAGCCTGTGATTTTTGATTTTCCTTTTCTCAGGTGATAGACCCAGCAGTGGGTATGATTGATTGACTGGTATGGTAGCTCAACGTTTACCTTTTCAAGGCACCTCAATTGTGCTTTCATTAGTGGCTCTTACCACGTCCCCCTTAGAATCGAGGGTACGCATTTCTCCACAATCACGTCAGCATTTCTTGTTTGCAGCATTTTTGTTGATGGCCATTCTGACTGGTGTGAGCTGACCGGTTTTTGTAATTTGGGTTTACATGTCTGTAAAAATTCCTACAATTCATCATTTTTCCACGCCTTTTTCTTTTCTGTTAAAAGAAAAAAGAAAAAAAGTGTGAGTATAATATACCTCTTCAAATTTTCTTTTTGGAAGGTTGCACTCTAGAATTTTTTGTTCGATTTTCGACCTCAGTATTTTTTGGAGGGCCGGTGTCATTTACAGACCTGCAATTGGTGAATAATTAGTGACCTTTTGCAGTGGGTTCAAAGCTGCTGTTGTGGGAAACGGCCACAAGGATGCAGCATTTCTCGATTCCCAAATCTGGGTACTAGGGCAGCAGAGCCGTTCTGGAAGTTGTCTGCCTAGGTTTTCAATTTGGATGCAATGCGCCAGGAAAACCCCCCATAAGTTTATGTCTCATTACTCCTAGTTCGTTGTTTTAATTTTTTCAATTGGGGTAAAGGTTAGAAGGTTGCTTGTCCAAGGTGTACACACTCTGGTTCATCTACATATTCTATATACCTGTTTATGTAGAGATCCTCTTCCCGTGTAAATTATTACAGAGTGTTCCGTAATCCTTCCTTGCTATATGGTCGGTCTTTTTGATATATGTATATAATATGTATTTGTATACATATGGTAACGCTAATCGTCATGTATCCATTCCCCCCACCTTTCCTTTTAGATAAGCATAGTTTTTTTTAATAAGTCTGTGACTGACTTCCTCTGTGGAAATATGTTCATTTGTGTCAGTTATTAGATAACGCCTATAAGTGATATCATAGGATATAGGACTTTTGCTTTCCGACTTACCTCATGTTCTGTGATTATCTCCAAGATGATCTATGGTGCCTCAAAGAGCAGTGTTTCATTGTTTTCCATGGCTAGTATTCATTGTGTACATGGACCACTTCTTCTTTATCCTTTCATCTGTTGATGGACATTTTGGTTGCCTCACTGTCTTGTCTATTGTGAAAAAGGCTGCAGTGCAGCTTTTGCAGCCCGGGTCTTCTCCATTCTGGTCTTCTCAGGTGACAGGCCCTTTGGTGCGCCTGCTGGATTGAATGGTACCTCAATTTTTCCTTTTCAACGCAGCTCCTTTCTGTTCTCATTATTAGCGTTTAACCCTTTTACATCTCACCAGCAGCTAGAGGGTACACAGTTCTCTAAAACCTCTTCAGCATTTATTGTTTGTAGACTTTTCGCCAATGGTCAGTCGACTGGTGTGAGTTGAAAACTTTTTGTAGATTAGATTGCATGAGTCTAATTCTTCCTGAGGCTGAGCTTTTATCCATTTTCCTTTCTTTAAAAAGAGAGCGAGTAAAACTTACCTCTTCATACTATCTTCGTGAACATTTTGCCTGTTTTGAATTTTTTTATCCATTCCCTACCTCAGCACAATTTTGAGGGCAGGTGTCCTTTACAGCCCTGAGTCCTTGTGAATGGTAAGTGACCATTAGCTGGGGGTTAAAAGCTGCTCTTGCGGGAATCGGCCACAAGGCGGCAGCATTTCTCCTTTACCAAATCTGGTTACTAGGGCAACAGAGCCTTACTGGAAGTGGTGTTCTAGGTTGTAAATTAGAATGGAATGTGCGAGGAAAAAGCCCTTTAAGTTTATGTCTCCTTACTTCTTGTTGGTATTTTTAACTTAATTTTTATTTTTTCTCACAGCAAACTTGATTACAATGTTTTGTTTGTTCTAGGTGTGCAAGATGTGGTTCTTTCACACATATACATATATCTATTCTTCTTCGGATCCTTTTCCCATGTAGGTTATGACACAATGTTGAGTAGTCTTCTCTTGGTATTGCGTAGGTCTTTGGTGATTCTATATTTCACATGTGTTTGTAGCTCTCTGTTAACCTCAATATGGTAATGTATCCAATCCTCACACCTGTCCATTTGGTGAACCATAAGATTTTTAATGAATCTATGATAGTGTTTCTCTGTGGAAATATCTTTGTTTGTATCATTTTTTAGGTACCACCTATATGTGATATGATAGGATATGTGTTGTTCGCTTTCTCACTTACTCCAAGTTGCGTGATTACTTCTAGACTCATCTATGGTGCTGGAAATGGCATTGTTTCATTTTTTTCACTAGCTCATATTCCATCTGTACAGGTAGCAGTTCTTCTTTGTCCACCCATCTGTCGGTGGACTCCTTGGTTACTTCCATATCTTGGCTATTGTAATACTATGCAATGCAGATTTGCGTGCCTGTGTCCTTCCAATTCTGTCTTCTTAGTTTATAGGTCCAGGAATAGGTCTGCTGGATCATATGGTAGCTCAATGTTTACCATTTAAAGGCACCTCTCTTCTGTTCTCCTTAGTGTCTCTTTCCAGGTTACGTCCCACTTAAAGGGGAGGGTATGTATTTCTTCCCAGCACCTTCAGGATTTATTCTTTGTAGTTTTTGCTGATGGTTATTCTGAGTGGTGTGAGCTGATACCTCTTTGTGGTTGAATTTGCATGTGTCTCATAATGCGTTGAAATTGAGCTTTAAGGCATGTCCTTTTTTTATATTCCCGGCTGTGATTAGAGCTTATTTCTTCAAAGTGTTTTCTTAAAGTATGTGTCACCATTTGAAATATGTTGGCCATCATCTCCCTCAAGACACTTTGAGGGCAGGTTTCATTTACAGCCCTGCGGTACTTGTTCATATGAAGTGACCATTAGCTCAGGCTTTAAACCTGCTTTTGCAGGTAACGGCCAGAGAGCGGCAGCCTTTCTACGTTCCCCTTGCTGGTACTAGGGAAACAGACCTACCGGCCAGTGGTGTTCTTCGGTTATAAATTAGAGTGCAATGTGCCCGGATAAACCCACAAATGTTGATGTCTCCTTGCTTTTGTTTGTTTTTACATTTAATTTATATTTATTATGAGAGTAATATTCCATTGTGTACGTGGACCACTTCTTCTTGGTGCATTCCTCAGTTGATGGACATTTTCATTGCTTCCAAGTGCTGGCTATGGTAAATCTTGCTGGCGTACAGGTTTGCCAGCCTGTGACTTTTTGATTCTCATTTTCTCAGGTGATAGGCCAAGCAGTGGTTGTGATTGATTGACTGGTAGCTCAATGTTTCCCTTTTCAAAGCACCTACACTGTGTTTTCATTAGCGGCTCTTTACATGCCCCCCCCTTACAACCGAGGGTACGCATTTCTCCACACTCCCTTCACCGTTAATTTTTTGCAGCATTTTTCCTAATGGCCATTCTGACTGCTGTGAGCTGATAGGTTTTTGTAATATGGGTATGCATGTCATTAAATTTTTTACAATTCATCATATTCCTACGCCTTTTTCTTTCCTCTTAAAAGAAAAAACCGTGAGTACAATATAGCTCTTGAAATTGTCTTCTTCGAAGGTTGCCCTCTTTTGAATTTTTTGGTCGATTTTTGACCCCAGAAATTTTCTGGAGGGCAGGTGTCATTTACAGAACTGCAAGTTGGTGAAAATTTAGTGACCTTTTGCAGTGGGTTCAAAGCTGCTGTTGTGGGAAACGGCCACAAGGAGGTAGCATTTCTCCATTCCCCAATCTGGGTACTAGGGCAGCAGAGCCTTTCTGGAAGTCATTGTCCTAGGTTGTAAATTGGAATGGAATTTGCCAGGAGAAATCCCCATAAGTTTATGTCTCATTACTTCTTCTTGGTTTTTAAAAGTGTTTTAATCTGGGTAAAGTTTAGAATATTGTTTGTCCTGGGTGTACACAATCTGGTTCATTTGTACATTATGTATGTCTATTAATGTACAGATCCTCTTCCCATGTAAAATATTACAGTGTTCCGTCGACCTCCCTTGCTATATGTTCGGTCTTTTTGATACATGTATATGATATGTATTTGTATATGTATAGTAACACTAATCTTCATTTCTCAATTTCCCCCCTCCTTTCCTTTCAGATGAGCATAGTTTGTTTTCTAAGCCTGTGAGTGTCTTTCTCTTTGGAAATATGTTCATCTGTGCCAGTTATTAGATAATGCCATAAGTGATAATATAGGATATAGGTCTTTTGCTTTCCGACCTACTTCATGTTTTGTGATTATCTCCAGGCTCATCTATGGTGCCTCAAAGAGCAGTGCTTCAATGTTTTCCATGGCTAATATTCCATTGTGTACATGGACCACTTCTTCTTGGTGCATTCCTCTGTTGATGGACATTTTCGTTGCTTCCAAGTGTTGCCTATGGTAAATATTGCTGGGGTGCAGGATTGCCAGCCTGTGATTTTTGATTTTCCTTTTCTCAGGTGATAGACCCAGCAGTGGGTATGATTGATTGACTGGTATGGTAGCTCAACGTTTACCTTTTCAAGGCACCTCAATTGTGCTTTCATTAGTGGCTCTTACCACGTCCCCCTTAGAATCGAGGGTACGCATTTCTCCACAATCACGTCAGCATTTCTTGTTTGCAGCATTTTTGTTGATGGCCATTCTGACTGGTGTGAGCTGACCGGTTTTTGTAATTTGGGTTTACATGTCTGTAAAAATTCCTACAATTCATCATTTTTCCACGCCTTTTTCTTTTCTGTTAAAAGAAAAAAGAAAAAAAGTGTGAGTATAATATACCTCTTCAAATTTTCTTTTTGGAAGGTTGCACTCTAGAATTTTTTGTTCGATTTTCGACCTCAGTATTTTTTGGAGGGCCGGTGTCATTTACAGACCTGCAATTGGTGAATAATTAGTGACCTTTTGCAGTGGGTTCAAAGCTGCTGTTGTGGGAAACGGCCACAAGGATGCAGCATTTCTCGATTCCCAAATCTGGGTACTAGGGCAGCAGAGCCGTTCTGGAAGTTGTCTGCCTAGGTTTTCAATTTGGATGCAATGCGCCAGGAAAACCCCCCATAAGTTTATGTCTCATTACTCCTAGTTCGTTGTTTTAATTTTTTCAATTGGGGTAAAGGTTAGAAGGTTGCTTGTCCAAGGTGTACACACTCTGGTTCATCTACATATTCTATATACCTATTTATGTAGAGATCCTCTTCCCGTGTAAATTATTACAGAGTGTTCCGTAATCCTTCCTTGCTATATGGTCGGTCTTTTTGATATATGTATATAATATGTATTTGTATACATATGGTAACGCTAATCTTCATGTATCCATTCCCCCCACCTTTCCTTTTAGATAAGCATAGTTTTTTTTAGTAAGTCTGTGACTGACTTCCTCTGTGGAAATATGTTCATTTGTGTCAGTTATTAGATAACGCCTATAAGTGATATCATAGGATATAGGACTTTTGCTTTCCGACTTACCTCATGTTCTGTGATTATCTCCAAGATGATCTATGGTGCCTCAAAGAGCAGTGTTTCATTGTTCTCCATGGCTAGTATTCATTGTGTACATGGACCACTTCTTCTTTATCCTTTCATCTGTTGATGGACATTTTGGTTGCCTCACTGTCTTGTCTATTGTGAAAAAGGCTGCAGTGCTGCTTTTGCAGCCCGGGTCTTCTCCATTCTGGTCTTCTCAGGTGACAGGCCCTTTGGTGCGCCTGCTGGATTGAATGGTACCTCAATTTTTCCTTTTCAACGCAGCTCCTTTCTGTTCTCATTATTAGCGTTTAACCCTTTTACATCTCACCAGCAGCTAGAGGGTACACAGTTCTCTAAAACCTCTTCAGCATTTATTGTTTGTAGACTTTTTGCCAATGGTCAGTCGACTGGTGTGAGTTGAAAACTTTTTGTAGATTAGATTGCATGAGTCTAATTCTTCCTGAGGCTGAGCTTTTATCCATTTTCCTTTCTTTAAAAAGAGAGCGAGTAAAACTTACCTCTTCATACTATCTTCGTGAACATTTTGCCTGTTTTGAATTTTTTTATCCATTCCCTACCTCAGCACAATTTTGAGGGCAGGTGTCCTTTACAGCCCTGAGTCCTTGTGAATGGTAAGTGACCATTAGCTGGGGGTTAAAAGCTGCTCTTGCGGGAATCGGCCACAAGGCGGCAGCATTTCTCCTTTACCAAATCTGGTTACTAGGGCAACAGAGCCTTACTGGAAGTGGTGTTCTAGGTTGTAAATTAGAATGGAATGTGCGAGGAAAAAGCCCTTTAAGTTTATGTCTCCTTACTTCTTGTTGGTATTTTTAACTTAATTTTTATTTTTTCTCACAGCAAACTTGATTACAATGTTTTGTTTGTTCTAGGTGTGCAAGATGTGGTTCTTTCACACATATACATATATCTATTCTTCTTCGGATCCTTTTCCCATGTAGGTTATGACACAATGTTGAGTAGTCTTCTCTTGGTATTGCGTAGGTCTTTGGTGATTCTATATTTCACATGTGTTTGTAGCTCTCTGTTAACCTCAATATGGTAATGTATCCAATCCTCACACCTGTCCATTTGGTGAACCATAAGATTTTTAATGAATCTATGATAGTGTTTCTCTGTGGAAATATCTTTGTTTGTATCATTTTTTAGGTACCACCTATATGTGATATGATAGGATATGTGTTGTTCGCTTTCTCACTTACTCCAAGTTGCGTGATTACTTCTAGACTCATCTATGGTGCTGGAAATGGCATTGTTTCATTTTTTTCACTAGCTCATATTCCATCTGTACAGGTAGCAGTTCTTCTTTGTCCACCCATCTGTCGGTGGACTCCTTGGTTACTTCCATATCTTGGCTATTGTAATACTATGCAATGCAGATTTGCGTGCCTGTGTCCTTCCAATTCTGTCTTCTTAGTTTATAGGTCCAGGAATAGGTCTGCTGGATCATATGGTAGCTCAATGTTTACCATTTAAAGGCACCTCTCTTCTGTTCTCCTTAGTGTCTCTTTCCAGGTTACGTCCCACTTAAAGGGGAGGGTATGTATTTCTTCCCAGCACCTTCAGGATTTATTCTTTGTAGTTTTTGCTGATGGTTATTCTGAGTGGTGTGAGCTGATACCTCTTTGTGGTTGAATTTGCATGTGTCTCATAATGCGTTGAAATTGAGCTTTAAGGCATGTCCTTTTTTTATATTCCCGGCTGTGATTAGAGCTTATTTCTTCAAAGTGTTTTCTTAAAGTATGTGTCACCATTTGAAATATGTTGGCCATCATCTCCCTCAAGACACTTTGAGGGCAGGTTTCATTTACAGCCCTGCGGTACTTGTTCATATGAAGTGACCATTAGCTCAGGCTTTAAACCTGCTTTTGCAGGTAACGGACAGAGAGCGGCAGCCTTTCTACCTTCCCCTTGCTGGTACTAGGGAAACAGACCTACCGGCCAGTGGTGTTCTTCGGTTATAAATTAGAGTGCAATGTGCCCGGATAAACCCACAAATGTTGATGTCTCCTTGCTTTTGTTTGTTTTTACATTTAATTTATATTTATTATGAGAGTAATATTCCATTGTGTACGTGGACCACTTCTTCTTGGTGCATTCCTCAGTTGATGGACATTTTCATTGCTTCCAAGTGCTGGCTATGGTAAATCTTGCTGGCGTACAGGTTTGCCAGCCTGTGACTTTTTGATTCTCATTTTCTCAGGTGATAGGCCAAGCAGTGGTTGTGATTGATTGACTGGTAGCTCAATGTTTCCCTTTTCAAAGCACCTACACTGTGTTTTCATTAGCGGCTCTTTACATGCCCCCCCCTTACAACCGAGGGTACGCATTTCTCCACACTCCCTTCACCGTTAATTTTTTGCAGCATTTTTCCTAATGGCCATTCTGACTGCTGTGAGCTGATAGGTTTTTGTAATATGGGTATGCATGTCATTAAATTTTTTACAATTCATCATATTCCTACGCCTTTTTCTTTCCTCTTAAAAGAAAAAACCGTGAGTACAATATAGCTCTTGAAATTGTCTTCTTCGAAGGTTGCCCTCTTTTGAATTTTTTGGTCGATTTTTGACCCCAGAAATTTTCTGGAGGGCAGGTGTCATTTACAGAACTGCAAGTTGGTGAAAATTTAGTGACCTTTTGCAGTGGGTTCAAAGCTGCTGTTGTGGGAAACGGCCACAAGGAGGTAGCATTTCTCCATTCCCCAATCTGGGTACTAGGGCAGCAGAGCCTTTCTGGAAGTCATTGTCCTAGGTTGTAAATTGGAATGGAATTTGCCAGGAGAAATCCCCATAAGTTTATGTCTCATTACTTCTTCTTGGTTTTTAAAAGTGTTTTAATCTGGGTAAAGTTTAGAATATTGTTTGTCCTGGGTGTACACAATCTGGTTCATTTGTACATTATGTATGTCTATTAATGCACAGATCCTCTTCCCATGTAAAATATTACAGTGTTCCGTCGACCTCCCTTGCTATATGTTCGGTCTTTTTGATACATGTATATAATATGTATTTGTATATGTATAGTAACTCTAATCTTCATTTCTCAATTTCCCCCCTCCTTTCCTTTCAGATGAGCATTGTTTGTTTTCTAAGCCTGTGAGTGTCTTTCTCTTTGGAAATATGTTCATCTGTGCCAGTTATTAGATAATGCCATAAGTGATAATATAGGATATAGGTCTTTTGCTTTCCGACCTACTTCATGTTTTGTGATTATCTCCAGGCTCATCTATGGTGCCTCAAAGAGCAGTGCTTCAATGTTTTCCATGGCTAATATTCCATTGTGTACATGGACCACTTCTTCTTGGTGCATTCCTCTGTTGATGGACATTTTCGTTGCTTCCAAGTGTTGCCTATGGTAAATATTGCTGGGGTGCAGGATTGCCAGCCTGTGATTTTTGATTTTCCTTTTCTCAGGTGATAGACCCAGCAGTGGGTATGATTGATTGACTGGTATGGTAGCTCAACGTTTACCTTTTCAAGGCACCTCAATTGTGCTTTCATTAGTGGCTCTTACCACGTCCCCCTTAGAATCGAGGGTACGCATTTCTCCACAATCACGTCAGCATTTCTTGTTTGCAGCATTTTTGTTGATGGCCATTCTGACTGGTGTGAGCTGACCGGTTTTTGTAATTTGGGTTTACATGTCTGTAAAAATTCCTACAATTCATCATTTTTCCACGCCTTTTCCTTTTCTGTTAAAAGAAAAAAGAAAAAAAGTGTGAGTATAATATACCTCTTCAAATTTTCTTTTTGGAAGGTTGCACTCTAGAATTTTTTGTTCGATTTTCGACCTCAGTATTTTTTGGAGGGCCGGTGTCATTTACAGACCTGCAATTGGTGAATAATTAGTGACCTTTTGCAGTGGGTTCAAAGCTGCTGTTGTGGGAAACGGCCACAAGGATGCAGCATTTCTCGATTCCCAAATCTGGGTACTAGGGCAGCAGAGCCGTTCTGGAAGTTGTCTGCCTAGGTTTTCAATTTGGATGCAATGCGCCAGGAAAACCCCCCATAAGTTTATGTCTCATTACTCCTAGTTCGTTGTTTTAATTTTTTCAATTGGGGTAAAGGTTAGAAGGTTGCTTGTCCAAGGTGTACACACTCTGGTTCATCTACATATTCTATATACCTATTTATGTAGAGATCCTCTTCCCGTGTAAATTATTACAGAGTGTTCCGTAATCCTTCCTTGCTATATGGTCGGTCTTTTTGATATATGTATATAATATGTATTTGTATACATATGGTAACGCTAATCGTCATGTATCCATTCCCCCCACCTTTCCTTTTAGATAAGCATAGTTTTTTTTAATAAGTCTGTGACTGACTTCCTCTGTGGAAATATGTTCATTTGTGTCAGTTATTAGATAACGCCTATAAGTGATATCATAGGATATAGGACTTTTGCTTTCCGACTTACCTCATGTTCTGTGATTATCTCCAAGATGATCTATGGTGCCTCAAAGAGCAGTGTTTCATTGTTTTCCATGGCTAGTATTCATTGTGTACATGGACCACTTCTTCTTTATCCTTTCATCTGTTGATGGACATTTTGGTTGCCTCACTGTCTTGTCTATTGTGAAAAAGGCTGCAGTGCAGCTTTTGCAGCCCGGGTCTTCTCCATTCTGGTCTTCTCAGGTGACAGGCCCTTTGGTGCGCCTGCTGGATTGAATGGTACCTCAATTTTTCCTTTTCAACGCAGCTCCTTTCTGTTCTCATTATTAGCGTTTAACCCTTTTACATCTCACCAGCAGCTAGAGGGTACACAGTTCTCTAAAACCTCTTCAGCATTTATTGTTTGTAGACTTTTCGCCAATGGTCAGTCGACTGGTGTGAGTTGAAAACTTTTTGTAGATTAGATTGCATGAGTCTAATTCTTCCTGAGGCTGAGCTTTTATCCATTTTCCTTTCTTTAAAAAGAGAGCGAGTAAAAGTTACCTCTTCATACTATCTTCGTGAACATTTTGCCTGTTTTGAATTTTTTTATCCATTCCCTACCTCAGCACAATTTTGAGGGCAGGTGTCCTTTACAGCCCTGAGTCCTTGTGAATGGTAAGTGACCATTAGCTGGGGGTTAAAAGCTGCTCTTGCGGGAATCGGCCACAAGGCGGCAGCATTTCTCCTTTACCAAATCTGGTTACTAGGGCAACAGAGCCTTACTGGAAGTGGTGTTCTAGGTTGTAAATTAGAATGGAATGTGCGAGGAAAAAGCCCTTTAAGTTTATGTCTCCTTACTTCTTGTTGGTATTTTTAACTTAATTTTTATTTTTTCTCACAGCAAACTTGATTACAATGTTTTGTTTGTTCTAGGTGTGCAAGATGTGGTTCTTTCACACATATACATATATCTATTCTTCTTCGGATCCTTTTCCCATGTAGGTTATGACACAATGTTGAGTAGTCTTCTCTTGGTATTGCGTAGGTCTTTGGTGATTCTATATTTCACATGTGTTTGTAGCTCTCTGTTAACCTCAATATGGTAATGTATCCAATCCTCACACCTGTCCATTTGGTGAACCATAAGATTTTTAATGAATCTATGATAGTGTTTCTCTGTGGAAATATCTTTGTTTGTATCATTTTTTAGGTACCACCTATATGTGATATGATAGGATATGTGTTGTTCGCTTTCTCACTTACTCCAAGTTGCGTGATTACTTCTAGACTCATCTATGGTGCTGGAAATGGCATTGTTTCATTTTTTTCACTAGCTCATATTCCATCTGTACAGGTAGCAGTTCTTCTTTGTCCACCCATCTGTCGGTGGACTCCTTGGTTACTTCCATATCTTGGCTATTGTAATACTATGCAATGCAGATTTGCGTGCCTGTGTCCTTCCAATTCTGTCTTCTTAGTTTATAGGTCCAGGAATAGGTCTGCTGGATCATATGGTAGCTCAATGTTTACCATTTAAAGGCACCTCTCTTCTGTTCTCCTTAGTGTCTCTTTCCAGGTTACGTCCCACTTAAAGGGGAGGGTATGTATTTCTTCCCAGCACCTTCAGGATTTATTCTTTGTAGTTTTTGCTGATGGTTATTCTGAGTGGTGTGAGCTGATACCTCTTTGTGGTTGAATTTGCATGTGTCTCATAATGCGTTGAAATTGAGCTTTAAGGCATGTCCTTTTTTTATATTCCCGGCTGTGATTAGAGCTTATTTCTTCAAAGTGTTTTCTTAAAGTATGTGTCACCATTTGAAATATGTTGGCCATCATCTCCCTCAAGACACTTTGAGGGCAGGTTTCATTTACAGCCCTGCGGTACTTGTTCATATGAAGTGACCATTAGCTCAGGCTTTAAACCTGCTTTTGCAGGTAACGGCCAGAGAGCGGCAGCCTTTCTACGTTCCCCTTGCTGGTACTAGGGAAACAGACCTACCGGCCAGTGGTGTTCTTCGGTTATAAATTAGAGTGCAATGTGCCCGGATAAACCCACAAATGTTGATGTCTCCTTGCTTTTGTTTGTTTTTACATTTAATTTATATTTATTATGAGAGTAATATTCCATTGTGTACGTGGACCACTTCTTCTTGGTGCATTCCTCAGTTGATGGACATTTTCATTGCTTCCAAGTGCTGGCTATGGTAAATCTTGCTGGCGTACAGGTTTGCCAGCCTGTGACTTTTTGATTCTCATTTTCTCAGGTGATAGGCCAAGCAGTGGTTGTGATTGATTGACTGGTAGCTCAATGTTTCCCTTTTCAAAGCACCTACACTGTGTTTTCATTAGCGGCTCTTTACATGCCCCCCCCTTACAACCGAGGGTACGCATTTCTCCACACTCCCTTCACCGTTAATTTTTTGCAGCATTTTTCCTAATGGCCATTCTGACTGCTGTGAGCTGATAGGTTTTTGTAATATGGGTATGCATGTCATTAAATTTTTTACAATTCATCATATTCCTACGCCTTTTTCTTTCCTCTTAAAAGAAAAAACCGTGAGTACAATATAGCTCTTGAAATTGTCTTCTTCGAAGGTTGCCCTCTTTTGAATTTTTTGGTCGATTTTTGACCCCAGAAATTTTCTGGAGGGCAGGTGTCATTTACAGAACTGCAAGTTGGTGAAAATTTAGTGACCTTTTGCAGTGGGTTCAAAGCTGCTGTTGTGGGAAACGGCCACAAGGAGGTAGCATTTCTCCATTCCCCAATCTGGGTACTAGGGCAGCAGAGCCTTTCTGGAAGTCATTGTCCTAGGTTGTAAATTAGAATGGAATTTGCCAGGAGAAATCCCCATAAGTTTATGTCTCATTACTTCTTCTTGGTTTTTAAAAGTGTTTTAATCTGGGTAAAGTTTAGAATATTGTTTGTCCTGGGTGTACACAATCTGGTTCATTTGTACATTATGTATGTCTATTAATGTACAGATCCTCTTCCCATGTAAAATATTACAGTGTTCCGTCGACCTCCCTTGCTATATGTTCGGTCTTTTTGATACATGTATATGATATGTATTTGTATATGTATAGTAACACTAATCTTCATTTCTCAATTTCCCCCCTCCTTTCCTTTCAGATGAGCATAGTTTGTTTTCTAAGCCTGTGAGTGTCTTTCTCTTTGGAAATATGTTCATCTGTGCCAGTTATTAGATAATGCCATAAGTGATAATATAGGATATAGGTCTTTTGCTTTCCGACCTACTTCGTGTTTTGTGATTATCTCCAGGCTCATCTATGGTGCCTCAAAGAGCAGTGCTTCAATGTTTTCCATGGCTAATATTCCATTGTGTACATGGACCACTTCTTCTTGGTGCATTCCTCTGTTGATGGACATTTTCGTTGCTTCCAAGTGTTGCCTATGGTAAATATTGCTGGGGTGCAGGATTGCCAGCCTGTGATTTTTGATTTTCCTTTTCTCAGGTGATAGACCCAGCAGTGGGTATGATTGATTGACTGGTATGGTAGCTCAACGTTTACCTTTTCAAGGCACCTCAATTGTGCTTTCATTAGTGGCTCTTACCACGTCCCCCTTAGAATCGAGGGTACGCATTTCTCCACAATCACGTCAGCATTTCTTGTTTGCAGCATTTTTGTTGATGGCCATTCTGACTGGTGTGAGCTGACCGGTTTTTGTAATTTGGGTTTACATGTCTGTAAAAATTCCTACAATTCATCATTTTTCCATGCCTTTTTCTTTTCTGTTAAAAGAAAAAAGAAAAAAAGTGTGAGTATAATATACCTCTTCAAATTTTCTTTTTGGAAGGTTGCACTCTAGAATTTTTTGTTCGATTTTCGACCTCAGTATTTTTTGGAGGGCCGGTGTCATTTACAGACCTGCAATTGGTGAATAATTAGTGACCTTTTGCAGTGGGTTCAAAGCTGCTGTTGTGGGAAACGGCCACAAGGATGCAGCATTTCTCGATTCCCAAATCTGGGTACTAGGGCAGCAGAGCCGTTCTGGAAGTTGTCTGCCTAGGTTTTCAATTTGGATGCAATGCGCCAGGAAAACCCCCCATAAGTTTATGTCTCATTACTCCTAGTTCGTTGTTTTAATTTTTTCAATTGGGGTAAAGGTTAGAAGGTTGCTTGTCCAAGGTGTACACACTCTGGTTCATCTACATATTCTATATACCTATTTATGTAGAGATCCTCTTCCCGTGTAAATTATTACAGAGTGTTCCGTAATCCTTCCTTGCTATATGGTCGGTCTTTTTGATATATGTATATAATATGTATTTGTATACATATGGTAACGCTAATCTTCATGTATCCATTCCCCCCACCTTTCCTTTTAGATAAGCATAGTTTTTTTTAGTAAGTCTGTGACTGACTTCCTCTGTGGAAATATGTTCATTTGTGTCAGTTATTAGATAACGCCTATAAGTGATATCATAGGATATAGGACTTTTGCTTTCCGACTTACCTCATGTTCTGTGATTATCTCCAAGATGATCTATGGTGCCTCAAAGAGCAGTGTTTCATTGTTCTCCATGGCTAGTATTCATTGTGTACATGGACCACTTCTTCTTTATCCTTTCATCTGTTGATGGACATTTTGGTTGCCTCACTGTCTTGTCTATTGTGAAAAAGGCTGCAGTGCTGCTTTTGCAGCCCGGGTCTTCTCCATTCTGGTCTTCTCAGGTGACAGGCCCTTTGGTGCGCCTGCTGGATTGAATGGTACCTCAATTTTTCCTTTTCAACGCAGCTCCTTTCTGTTCTCATTATTAGCGTTTAACCCTTTTACATCTCACCAGCAGCTAGAGGGTACACAGTTCTCTAAAACCTCTTCAGCATTTATTGTTTGTAGACTTTTTGCCAATGGTCAGTCGACTGGTGTGAGTTGAAAACTTTTTGTAGATTAGATTGCATGAGTCTAATTCTTCCTGAGGCTGAGCTTTTATCCATTTTCCTTTCTTTAAAAAGAGAGCGAGTAAAACTTACCTCTTCATACTATCTTCGTGAACATTTTGCCTGTTTTGAATTTTTTTATCCATTCCCTACCTCAGCACAATTTTGAGGGCAGGTGTCCTTTACAGCCCTGAGTCCTTGTGAATGGTAAGTGACCATTAGCTGGGGGTTAAAAGCTGCTCTTGCGGGAATCGGCCACAAGGCGGCAGCATTTCTCCTTTACCAAATCTGGTTACTAGGGCAACAGAGCCTTACTGGAAGTGGTGTTCTAGGTTGTAAATTAGAATGGAATGTGCGAGGAAAAAGCCCTTTAAGTTTATGTCTCCTTACTTCTTGTTGGTATTTTTAACTTAATTTTTATTTTTTCTCACAGCAAACTTGATTACAATGTTTTGTTTGTTCTAGGTGTGCAAGATGTGGTTCTTTCACACATATACATATATCTATTCTTCTTCGGATCCTTTTCCCATGTAGGTTATGACACAATGTTGAGTAGTCTTCTCTTGGTATTGCGTAGGTCTTTGGTGATTCTATATTTCACATGTGTTTGTAGCTCTCTGTTAACCTCAATATGGTAATGTATCCAATCCTCACACCTGTCCATTTGGTGAACCATAAGATTTTTAATGAATCTATGATAGTGTTTCTCTGTGGAAATATCTTTGTTTGTATCATTTTTTAGGTACCACCTATATGTGATATGATAGGATATGTGTTGTTCGCTTTCTCACTTACTCCAAGTTGCGTGATTACTTCTAGACTCATCTATGGTGCTGGAAATGGCATTGTTTCATTTTTTTCACTAGCTCATATTCCATCTGTACAGGTAGCAGTTCTTCTTTGTCCACCCATCTGTCGGTGGACTCCTTGGTTACTTCCATATCTTGGCTATTGTAATACTATGCAATGCAGATTTGCGTGCCTGTGTCCTTCCAATTCTGTCTTCTTAGTTTATAGGTCCAGGAATAGGTCTGCTGGATCATATGGTAGCTCAATGTTTACCATTTAAAGGCACCTCTCTTCTGTTCTCCTTAGTGTCTCTTTCCAGGTTACGTCCCACTTAAAGGGGAGGGTATGTATTTCTTCCCAGCACCTTCAGGATTTATTCTTTGTAGTTTTTGCTGATGGTTATTCTGAGTGGTGTGAGCTGATACCTCTTTGTGGTTGAATTTGCATGTGTCTCATAATGCGTTGAAATTGAGCTTTAAGGCATGTCCTTTTTTTATATTCCCGGCTGTGATTAGAGCTTATTTCTTCAAAGTGTTTTCTTAAAGTATGTGTCACCATTTGAAATATGTTGGCCATCATCTCCCTCAAGACACTTTGAGGGCAGGTTTCATTTACAGCCCTGCGGTACTTGTTCATATGAAGTGACCATTAGCTCAGGCTTTAAACCTGCTTTTGCAGGTAACGGCCAGAGAGCGGCAGCCTTTCTACGTTCCCCTTGCTGGTACTAGGGAAACAGACCTACCGGCCAGTGGTGTTCTTCGGTTATAAATTAGAGTGCAATGTGCCCGGATAAACCCACAAATGTTGATGTCTCCTTGCTTTTGTTTGTTTTTACATTTAATTTATATTTATTATTAGAGTAATATTCCATTGTGTACGTGGACCACTTCTTCTTGGTGCATTCCTCAGTTGATGGACATTTTCATTGCTTCCAAGTGCTGGCTATGGTAAATCTTGCTGGCGTACAGGTTTGCCAGCCTGTGACTTTTTGATTCTCATTTTCTCAGGTGATAGGCCAAGCAGTGGTTGTGATTGATTGACTGGTAGCTCAATGTTTCCCTTTTCAAAGCACCTACACTGTGTTTTCATTAGCGGCTCTTTACATGCCCCCCCCTTACAACCGAGGGTACGCATTTCTCCACACTCCCTTCACCGTTAATTTTTTGCAGCATTTTTCCTAATGGCCATTCTGACTGCTGTGAGCTGATAGGTTTTTGTAATATGGGTATGCATGTCATTAAATTTTTTACAATTCATCATATTCCTACGCCTTTTTCTTTCCTCTTAAAAGAAAAAACCGTGAGTACAATATAGCTCTTGAAATTGTCTTCTTCGAAGGTTGCCCTCTTTTGAATTTTTTGGTCGATTTTTGACCCCAGAAATTTTCTGGAGGGCAGGTGTCATTTACAGAACTGCAAGTTGGTGAAAATTTAGTGACCTTTTGCAGTGGGTTCAAAGCTGCTGTTGTGGGAAACGGCCACAAGGAGGTAGCATTTCTCCATTCCCCAATCTGGGTACTAGGGCAGCAGAGCCTCTCTGGAAGTCATTGTCCTAGGTTGTAAATTGGAATGGAATTTGCCAGGAGAAATCCCCATAAGTTTATGTCTCATTACTTCTTCTTGGTTTTTAAAAGTGTTTTAATCTGGGTAAAGTTTAGAATATTGTTTGTCCTGGGTGTACACAATCTGGTTCATTTGTACATTATGTATGTCTATTAATGCACAGATCCTCTTCCCATGTAAAATATTACAGTTTTCCGTCGACCTCCCTTGCTATATGTTCGGTCTTTTTGATACATGTATATAATATGTATTTGTATATGTATAGTAACTCTAATCTTCATTTCTCAATTTCCCCCCTCCTTTCCTTTCAGATGAGCATAGTTTGTTTTCTAAGCCTGTGAGTGTCTTTCTCTTTGGAAATATGTTCATCTGTGCCAGTTATTAGATAATGCCATAAGTGATAATATAGGATATAGGTCTTTTGCTTTCCGACCTACTTCATGTTTTGTGATTATCTCCAGGCTCATCTATGGTGCCTCAAAGAGCAGTGCTTCAATGTTTTCCATGGCTAATATTCCATTGTGTACATGGACCACTTCTTCTTGGTGCATTCCTCTGTTGATGGACATTTTCGTTGCTTCCAAGTGTTGCCTATGGTAAATATTGCTGGGGTGCAGGATTGCCAGCCTGTGATTTTTGATTTTCCTTTTCTCAGGTGATAGACCCAGCAGTGGGTATGATTGATTGACTGGTATGGTAGCTCAACGTTTACCTTTTCAAGGCACCTCAATTGTGCTTTCATTAGTGGCTCTTACCACGTCCCCCTTAGAATCGAGGGTACGCATTTCTCCACAATCACGTCAGCATTTCTTGTTTGCAGCATTTTTGTTGATGGCCATTCTGACTGGTGTGAGCTGACCGGTTTTTGTAATTTGGGTTTACATGTCTGTAAAAATTCCTACAATTCATCATTTTTCCACGCCTTTTTCTTTTCTGTTAAAAGAAAAAAGAAAAAAAGTGTGAGTATAATATACCTCTTCAAATTTTCTTTTTGGAAGGTTGCACTCTAGAATTTTTTGTTCGATTTTCGACCTCAGTATTTTTTGGAGGGCCGGTGTCATTTACAGACCTGCAATTGGTGAATAATTAGTGACCTTTTGCAGTGGGTTCAAAGCTGCTGTTGTGGGAAACGGCCACAAGGATGCAGCATTTCTCGATTCCCAAATCTGGGTACTAGGGCAGCAGAGCCGTTCTGGAAGTTGTCTGCCTAGGTTTTCAATTTGGATGCAATGAGCCAGGAAAACCCCCCATAAGTTTATGTCTCATTACTCCTAGTTCGTTGTTTTAATTTTTTCAATTGGGGTAAAGGTTAGAAGGTTGCTTGTCCAAGGTGTACACACTCTGGTTCATCTACATATTCTATATACCTATTTATGTAGAGATCCTCTTCCCGTGTAAATTATTACAGAGTGTTCCGTAATCCTTCCTTGCTATATGGTCGGTCTTTTTGATATATGTATATAATATGTATTTGTATACATATGGTAACGCTAATCTTCATGTATCCATTCCCCCCACCTTTCCTTTTAGATAAGCATAGTTTTTTTTAGTAAGTCTGTGACTGACTTCCTCTGTGGAAATATGTTCATTTGTGTCAGTTATTAGATAACGCCTATAAGTGATATCATAGGATATAGGACTTTTGCTTTCCGACTTACCTCATGTTCTGTGATTATCTCCAAGATGATCTATGGTGCCTCAAAGAGCAGTGTTTCATTGTTCTCCATGGCTAGTATTCATTGTGTACATGGACCACTTCTTCTTTATCCTTTCATCTGTTGATGGACATTTTGGTTGCCTCACTGTCTTGTCTATTGTGAAAAAGGCTGCAGTGCTGCTTTTGCAGCCCGGGTCTTCTCCATTCTGGTCTTCTCAGGTGACAGGCCCTTTGGTGGGCCTGCTGGATTGAATGGTACCTCAATTTTTCCTTTTCAACGCAGCTCCTTTCTGTTCTCATTATTAGCGTTTAACCCTTTTACATCTCACCAGCAGCTAGAGGGTACACAGTTCTCTAAAACCTCTTCAGCATTTATTGTTTGTAGACTTTTTGCCAATGGTCAGTCGACTGGTGTGAGTTGAAAACTTTTTGTAGATTAGATTGCATGAGTCTAATTCTTCCTGAGGCTGAGCTTTTATCCATTTTCCTTTCTTTAAAAAGAGAGCGAGTAAAACTTACCTCTTCATACTATCTTCGTGAACATTTTGCCTGTTTTGAATTTTTTTATCCATTCCCTACCTCAGCACAATTTTGAGGGCAGGTGTCCTTTACAGCCCTGAGTCCTTGTGAATGGTAAGTGACCATTAGCTGTGGGTTAAAAGCTGCTCTTGCGGGAATCGGCCACAAGGCGGCAGCATTTCTCCTTTACCAAATCTGGTTACTAGGGCAACAGAGCCTTACTGGAAGTGGTGTTCTAGGTTGTAAATTAGAATGGAATGTGCGAGGAAAAAGCCCTTTAAGTTTATGTCTCCTTACTTCTTGTTGGTATTTTTAACTTAATTTTTATTTTTTCTCACAGCAAACTTGATTACAATGTTTTGTTTGTTCTAGGTGTGCAAGATGTGGTTCTTTCACACATATACATATATCTATTCTTCTTCGGATCCTTTTCCCATGTAGGTTATGACACAATGTTGAGTAGTCTTCTCTTGGTATTGCGTAGGTCTTTGGTGATTCTATATTTCACATGTGTTTGTAGCTCTCTGTTAACCTCAATATGGTAATGTATCCAATCCTCACACCTGTCCATTTGGTGAACCATAAGATTTTTAATGAATCTATGATAGTGTTTCTCTGTGGAAATATCTTTGTTTGTATCATTTTTTAGGTACCACCTATATGTGATATGATAGGATATGTGTTGTTCGCTTTCTCACTTACTCCAAGTTGCGTGATTACTTCTAGACTCATCTATGGTGCTGGAAATGGCATTGTTTCATTTTTTTCACTAGCTCATATTCCATCTGTACAGGTAGCAGTTCTTCTTTGTCCACCCATCTGTCGGTGGACTCCTTGGTTACTTCCATATCTTGGCTATTGTAATACTATGCAATGCAGATTTGCGTGCCTGTGTCTTTCCAATTCTGTCTTCTTAGTTTATAGGTCCAGGAATAGGTCTGCTGGATCATATGGTAGCTCAATGTTTACCATTTAAAGGCACCTCTCTTCTGTTCTCCTTAGTGTCTCTTTCCAGGTTACGTCCCACTTAAAGGGGAGGGTATGTATTTCTTCCCAGCACCTTCAGGATTTATTCTTTGTAGTTTTTGCTGATGGTTATTCTGAGTGGTGTGAGCTGATACCTCTTTGTGGTTGAATTTGCATGTGTCTCATAATGCGTTGAAATTGAGCTTTAAGGCATGTCCTTTTTTTATATTCCCGGCTGTGATTAGAGCTTATTTCTTCAAAGTGTTTTCTTAAAGTATGTGTCACCATTTGAAATATGTTGGCCATCATCTCCCTCAAGACACTTTGAGGGCAGGTTTCATTTACAGCCCTGCGGTACTTGTTCATATGAAGTGACCATTAGCTCAGGCTTTAAACCTGCTTTTGCAGGTAACGGCCAGAGAGCGGCAGCCTTTCTACGTTCCCCTTGCTGGTACTAGGGAAACAGACCTACCGGCCAGTGGTGTTCTTCGGTTATAAATTAGAGTGCAATGTGCCCGGATAAACCCACAAATGTTGATGTCTCCTTGCTTTTGTTTGTTTTTACATTTAATTTATATTTATTATTAGAGTAATATTCCATTGTGTACGTGGACCACTTCTTCTTGGTGCATTCCTCAGTTGATGGACATTTTCATTGCTTCCAAGTGCTGGCTATGGTAAATCTTGCTGGCGTACAGGTTTGCCAGCCTGTGACTTTTTGATTCTCATTTTCTCAGGTGATAGGCCAAGCAGTGGTTGTGATTGATTGACTGGTAGCTCAATGTTTCCCTTTTCAAAGCACCTACACTGTGTTTTCATTAGCGGCTCTTTACATGCCCCCCCTTACAACCGAGGGTACGCATTTCTCCACACTCCCTTCACCGTTAATTTTTTGCAGCATTTTTCCTAATGGCCATTCTGACTGCTGTGAGCTGATAGGTTTTTGTAATATGGGTATGCATGTCATTAAATTTTTTACAATTCATCATATTCCTACGCCTTTTTCTTTCCTCTTAAAAGAAAAAACCGTGAGTACAATATAGCTCTTGAAATTGTCTTCTTCGAAGGTTGCCCTCTTTTGAATTTTTTGGTCGATTTTTGACCCCAGAAATTTTCTGGAGGGCAGGTGTCATTTACAGAACTGCAAGTTGGTGAAAATTTAGTGACCTTTTGCAGTGGGTTCAAAGCTGCTGTTGTGGGAAACGGCCACAAGGAGGTAGCATTTCTCCATTCCCCAATCTGGGTACTAGGGCAGCAGAGCCTTTCTGGAAGTCATTGTCCTAGGTTGTAAATTGGAATGGAATTTGCCAGGAGAAATCCCCATAAGTTTATGTCTCATTACGTCTTCTTGGTTTTTAAAAGTGTTTTAATCTGGGTAAAGTTTAGAATATTGTTTGTCCTGGGTGTACACAATCTGGTTCATTTGTACATTATGTATGTCTATTAATGCACAGATCCTCTTCCCATGTAAAATATTACAGTTTTCCGTCGACCTCCCTTGCTATATGTTCGGTCTTTTTGATACATGTATATAATATGTATTTGTATATGTATAGTAACTCTAATCTTCATTTCTCAATTTCCCCCCTCCTTTCCTTTCAGATGAGCATAGTTTGTTTTCTAAGCCTGTGAGTGTCTTTCTCTTTGGAAATATGTTCATCTGTGCCAGTTATTAGATAATGCCATAAGTGATAATATAGGATATAGGTCTTTTGCTTTCCGACCTACTTCGTGTTTTGTGATTATCTCCAGGCTCATCTATGGTGCCTCAAAGAGCAGTGCTTCAATGTTTTCCATGGCTAATATTCCATTGTGTACATGGACCACTTCTTCTTGGTGCATTCCTCTGTTGATGGACATTTTCGTTGCTTCCAAGTGTTGCCTATGGTAAATATTGCTGGGGTGCAGGATTGCCAGCCTGTGATTTTTGATTTTCCTTTTCTCAGGTGATAGACCCAGCAGTGGGTATGATTGATTGACTGGTATGGTAGCTCAACGTTTACCTTTTCAAGGCACCTCAATTGTGCTTTCATTAGTGGCTCTTACCACGTCCCCCTTAGAATCGAGGGTACGCATTTCTCCACAATCACGTCAGCATTTCTTGTTTGCAGCATTTTTGTTGATGGCCATTCTGACTGGTGTGAGCTGACCGGTTTTTGTAATTTGGGTTTACATGTCTGTAAAAATTCCTACAATTCATCATTTTTCCACGCCTTTTTCTTTTCTGTTAAAAGAAAAAAGAAAAAAAGTGTGAGTATAATATACCTCTTCAAATTTTCTTTTTGGAAGGTTGCACTCTAGAATTTTTTGTTCGATTTTCGACCTCAGTATTTTTTGGAGGGCCGGTGTCATTTACAGACCTGCAATTGGTGAATAATTAGTGACCTTTTGCAGTGGGTTCAAAGCTGCTGTTGTGGGAAACGGCCACAAGGATGCAGCATTTCTCGATTCCCAAATCTGGGTACTAGGGCAGCAGAGCCGTTCTGGAAGTTGTCTGCCTAGGTTTTCAATTTGGATGCAATGCGCCAGGAAAACCCCCCATAAGTTTATGTCTCATTACTCCTAGTTCGTTGTTTTAATTTTTTCAATTGGGGTAAAGGTTAGAAGGTTGCTTGTCCAAGGTGTACACACTCTGGTTCATCTACATATTCTATATACCTATTTATGTAGAGATCCTCTTCCCGTGTAAATTATTACAGAGTGTTCCGTAATCCTTCCTTGCTATATGGTCGGTCTTTTTGATATATGTATATAATATGTATTTGTATACATATGGTAACGCTAATCTTCATGTATCCATTCCCCCCACCTTTCCTTTTAGATAAGCATAGTTTTTTTTAGTAAGTCTGTGACTGACTTCCTCTGTGGAAATATGTTCATTTGTGTCAGTTATTAGATAACGCCTATAAGTGATATCATAGGATATAGGACTTTTGCTTTCCGACTTACCTCATGTTCTGTGATTATCTCCAAGATGATCTATGGTGCCTCAAAGAGCAGTGTTTCATTGTTCTCCATGGCTAGTATTCATTGTGTACATGGACCACTTCTTCTTTATCCTTTCATCTGTTGATGGACATTTTGGTTGCCTCACTGTCTTGTCTATTGTGAAAAAGGCTGCAGTGCTGCTTTTGCAGCCCGGGTCTTCTCCATTCTGGTCTTCTCAGGTGACAGGCCCTTTGGTGGGCCTGCTGGATTGAATGGTACCTCAATTTTTCCTTTTCAACGCAGCTCCTTTCTGTTCTCATTATTAGCGTTTAACCCTTTTACATCTCACCAGCAGCTAGAGGGTACACAGTTCTCTAAAACCTCTTCAGCATTTATTGTTTGTAGACTTTTCGCCAATGGTCAGTCGACTGGTGTGAGTTGAAAACTTTTTGTAGATTAGATTGCATGAGTCTAATTCTTCCTGAGGCTGAGCTTTTATCCATTTTCCTTTCTTTAAAAAGAGAGCGAGTAAAACTTACCTCTTCATACTATCTTCGTGAACATTTTGCCTGTTTTGAATTTTTTTATCCATTCCCTACCTCAGCACAATTTTGAGGGCAGGTGTCCTTTACAGCCCTGAGTCCTTGTGAATGGTAAGTGACCATTAGCTGTGGGTTAAAAGCTGCTCTTGCGGGAATCGGCCACAAGGCGGCAGCATTTCTCCTTTACCAAATCTGGTTACTAGGGCAACAGAGCCTTACTGGAAGTGGTGTTCTAGGTTGTAAATTAGAATGGAATGTGCGAGGAAAAAGCCCTTTAAGTTTATGTCTCCTTACTTCTTGTTGGTATTTTTAACTTAATTTTTATTTTTTCTCACAGCAAACTTGATTACAATGTTTTGTTTGTTCTAGGTGTGCAAGATGTGGTTCTTTCACACATATACATATATCTATTCTTCTTCGGATCCTTTTCCCATGTAGGTTATGACACAATGTTGAGTAGTCTTCTCTTGGTATTGCGTAGGTCTTTGGTGATTCTATATTTCACATGTGTTTGTAGCTCTCTGTTAACCTCAATATGGTAATGTATCCAATCCTCACACCTGTCCATTTGGTGAACCATAAGATTTTTAATGAATCTATGATAGTGTTTCTCTGTGGAAATATCTTTGTTTGTATCATTTTTTAGGTACCACCTATATGTGATATGATAGGATATGTGTTGTTCGCTTTCTCACTTACTCCAAGTTGCGTGATTACTTCTAGACTCATCTATGGTGCTGGAAATGGCATTGTTTCATTTTTTTCACTAGCTCATATTCCATCTGTACAGGTAGCAGTTCTTCTTTGTCCACCCATCTGTCGGTGGACTCCTTGGTTACTTCCATATCTTGGCTATTGTAATACTATGCAATGCAGATTTGCGTGCCTGTGTCTTTCCAATTCTGTCTTCTTAGTTTATAGGTCCAGGAATAGGTCTGCTGGATCATATGGTAGCTCAATGTTTACCATTTAAAGGCACCTCTCTTCTGTTCTCCTTAGTGTCTCTTTCCAGGTTACGTCCCACTTAAAGGGGAGGGTATGTATTTCTTCCCAGCACCTTCAGGATTTATTCTTTGTAGTTTTTGCTGATGGTTATTCTGAGTGGTGTGAGCTGATACCTCTTTGTGGTTGAATTTGCATGTGTCTCATAATGCGTTGAAATTGAGCTTTAAGGCATGTCCTTTTTTTATATTCCCGGCTGTGATTAGAGCTTATTTCTTCAAAGTGTTTTCTTAAAGTATGTGTCACCATTTGAAATATGTTGGCCATCATCTCCCTCAAGACACTTTGAGGGCAGGTTTCATTTACAGCCCTGCGGTACTTGTTCATATGAAGTGACCATTAGCTCAGGCTTTAAACCTGCTTTTGCAGGTAACGGCCAGAGAGCGGCAGCCTTTCTACGTTCCCCTTGCTGGTACTAGGGAAACAGACCTACCGGCCAGTGGTGTTCTTCGGTTATAAATTAGAGTGCAATGTGCCCGGATAAACCCACAAATGTTGATGTCTCCTTGCTTTTGTTTGTTTTTACATTTCATTTATATTTATTATTAGAGTAATATTCCATTGTGTACGTGGACCACTTCTTCTTGGTGCATTCCTCAGTTGATGGACATTTTCATTGCTTCCAAGTGCTGGCTATGGTAAATCTTGCTGGCGTACAGGTTTGCCAGCCTGTGACTTTTTGATTCTCATTTTCTCAGGTGATAGGCCAAGCAGTGGTTGTGATTGATTGACTGGTAGCTCAATGTTTCCCTTTTCAAAGCACCTACACTGTGTTTTCATTAGCGGCTCTTTACATGCCCCCCCTTACAACCGAGGGTACGCATTTCTCCACACTCCCTTCACCGTTAATTTTTTGCAGCATTTTTCCTAATGGCCATTCTGACTGCTGTGAGCTGATAGGTTTTTGTAATATGGGTATGCATGTCATTAAATTTTTTACAATTCATCATATTCCTACGCCTTTTTCTTTCCTCTTAAAAGAAAAAACCGTGAGTACAATATAGCTCTTGAAATTGTCTTCTTCGAAGGTTGCCCTCTTTTGAATTTTTTGGTCGATTTTTGACCCCAGAAATTTTCTGGAGGGCAGGTGTCATTTACAGAACTGCAAGTTGGTGAAAATTTAGTGACCTTTTGCAGTGGGTTCAAAGCTGCTGTTGTGGGAAACGGCCACAAGGAGGTAGCATTTCTCCATTCCCCAATCTGGGTACTAGGGCAGCAGAGCCTTTCTGGAAGTCATTGTCCTAGGTTGTAAATTGGAATGGAATTTGCCAGGAGAAATCCCCATAAGTTTATGTCTCATTACGTCTTCTTGGTTTTTAAAAGTGTTTTAATCTGGGTAAAGTTTAGAATATTGTTTGTCCTGGGTGTACACAATCTGGTTCATTTGTACATTATGTATGTCTATTAATGCACAGATCCTCTTCCCATGTAAAATATTACAGTTTTCCGTCGACCTCCCTTGCTATATGTTCGGTCTTTTTGATACATGTATATAATATGTATTTGTATATGTATAGTAACTCTAATCTTCATTTCTCAATTTCCCCCCTCCTTTCCTTTCAGATGAGCATAGTTTGTTTTCTAAGCCTGTGAGTGTCTTTCTCTTTGGAAATATGTTCATCTGTGCCAGTTATTAGATAATGCCATAAGTGATAATATAGGATATAGGTCTTTTGCTTTCCGACCTACTTCGTGTTTTGTGATTATCTCCAGGCTCATCTATGGTGCCTCAAAGAGCAGTGCTTCAATGTTTTCCATGGCTAATATTCCATTGTGTACATGGACCACTTCTTCTTGGTGCATTCCTCTGTTGATGGACATTTTCGTTGCTTCCAAGTGTTGCCTATGGTAAATATTGCTGGGGTGCAGGATTGCCAGCCTGTGATTTTTGATTTTCCTTTTCTCAGGTGATAGACCCAGCAGTGGGTATGATTGATTGACTGGTATGGTAGCTCAACGTTTACCTTTTCAAGGCACCTCAATTGTGCTTTCATTAGTGGCTCTTACCACGTCCCCCTTAGAATCGAGGGTACGCATTTCTCCACAATCACGTCAGCATTTCTTGTTTGCAGCATTTTTGTTGATGGCCATTCTGACTGGTGTGAGCTGACCGGTTTTTGTAATTTGGGTTTACATGTCTGTAAAAATTCCTACAATTCATCATTTTTCCACGCCTTTTTCTTTTCTGTTAAAAGAAAAAAGAAAAAAAGTGTGAGTATAATATACCTCTTCAAATTTTCTTTTTGGAAGGTTGCACTCTAGAATTTTTTGTTCGATTTTCGACCTCAGTATTTTTTGGAGGGCCGGTGTCATTTACAGACCTGCAATTGGTGAATAATTAGTGACCTTTTGCAGTGGGTTCAAAGCTGCTGTTGTGGGAAACGGCCACAAGGATGCAGCATTTCTCGATTCCCAAATCTGGGTACTAGGGCAGCAGAGCCGTTCTGGAAGTTGTCTGCCTAGGTTTTCAATTTGGATGCAATGCGCCAGGAAAACCCCCCATAAGTTTATGTCTCATTACTCCTAGTTCGTTGTTTTAATTTTTTCAATTGGGGTAAAGGTTAGAAGGTTGCTTGTCCAAGGTGTACACACTCTGGTTCATCTACATATTCTATATACCTATTTATGTAGAGATCCTCTTCCCGTGTAAATTATTACAGAGTGTTCCGTAATCCTTCCTTGCTATATGGTCGGTCTTTTTGATATATGTATATAATATGTATTTGTATACATATGGTAACGCTAATCTTCATGTATCCATTCCCCCCACCTTTCCTTTTAGATAAGCATAGTTTTTTTTAGTAAGTCTGTGACTGACTTCCTCTGTGGAAATATGTTCATTTGTGTCAGTTATTAGATAACGCCTATAAGTGATATCATAGGATATAGGACTTTTGCTTTCCGACTTACCTCATGTTCTGTGATTATCTCCAAGATGATCTATGGTGCCTCAAAGAGCAGTGTTTCATTGTTCTCCATGGCTAGTATTCATTGTGTACATGGACCACTTCTTCTTTATCCTTTCATCTGTTGATGGACATTTTGGTTGCCTCACTGTCTTGTCTATTGTGAAAAAGGCTGCAGTGCTGCTTTTGCAGCCCGGGTCTTCTCCATTCTGGTCTTCTCAGGTGACAGGCCCTTTGGTGGGCCTGCTGGATTGAATGGTACCTCAATTTTTCCTTTTCAACGCAGCTCCTTTCTGTTCTCATTATTAGCGTTTAACCCTTTTACATCTCACCAGCAGCTAGAGGGTACACAGTTCTCTAAAACCTCTTCAGCATTTATTGTTTGTAGACTTTTCGCCAATGGTCAGTCGACTGGTGTGAGTTGAAAACTTTTTGTAGATTAGATTGCATGAGTCTAATTCTTCCTGAGGCTGAGCTTTTATCCATTTTCCTTTCTTTAAAAAGAGAGCGAGTAAAACTTACCTCTTCATACTATCTTCGTGAACATTTTGCCTGTTTTGAATTTTTTTATCCATTCCCTACCTCAGCACAATTTTGAGGGCAGGTGTCCTTTACAGCCCTGAGTCCTTGTGAATGGTAAGTGACCATTAGCTGTGGGTTAAAAGCTGCTCTTGCGGGAATCGGCCACAAGGCGGCAGCATTTCTCCTTTACCAAATCTGGTTACTAGGGCAACAGAGCCTTACTGGAAGTGGTGTTCTAGGTTGTAAATTAGAATGGAATGTGCGAGGAAAAAGCCCTTTAAGTTTATGTCTCCTTACTTCTTGTTGGTATTTTTAACTTAATTTTTATTTTTTCTCACAGCAAACTTGATTACAATGTTTTGTTTGTTCTAGGTGTGCAAGATGTGGTTCTTTCACACATATACATATATCTATTCTTCTTCGGATCCTTTTCCCATGTAGGTTATGACACAATGTTGAGTAGTCTTCTCTTGGTATTGCGTAGGTCTTTGGTGATTCTATATTTCACATGTGTTTGTAGCTCTCTGTTAACCTCAATATGGTAATGTATCCAATCCTCACACCTGTCCATTTGGTGAACCATAAGATTTTTAATGAATCTATGATAGTGTTTCTCTGTGGAAATATCTTTGTTTGTATCATTTTTTAGGTACCACCTATATGTGATATGATAGGATATGTGTTGTTCGCTTTCTCACTTACTCCAAGTTGCGTGATTACTTCTAGACTCATCTATGGTGCTGGAAATGGCATTGTTTCATTTTTTTCACTAGCTCATATTCCATCTGTACAGGTAGCAGTTCTTCTTTGTCCACCCATCTGTCGGTGGACTCCTTGGTTACTTCCATATCTTGGCTATTGTAATACTATGCAATGCAGATTTGCGTGCCTGTGTCCTTCCAATTCTGTCTTCTTAGTTTATAGGTCCAGGAATAGGTCTGCTGGATCATATGGTAGCTCAATGTTTACCATTTAAAGGCACCTCTCTTCTGTTCTCCTTAGTGTCTCTTTCCAGGTTACGTCCCACTTAAAGGGGAGGGTATGTATTTCTTCCCAGCACCTTCAGGATTTATTCTTTGTAGTTTTTGCTGATGGTTATTCTGAGTGGTGTGAGCTGATACCTCTTTGTGGTTGAATTTGCATGTGTCTCATAATGCGTTGAAATTGAGCTTTAAGGCATGTCCTTTTTTTATATTCCCGGCTGTGATTAGAGCTTATTTCTTCAAAGTGTTTTCTTAAAGTATGTGTCACCATTTGAAATATGTTGGCCATCATCTCCCTCAAGACACTTTGAGGGCAGGTTTCATTTACAGCCCTGCGGTACTTGTTCATATGAAGTGACCATTAGCTCAGGCTTTAAACCTGCTTTTGCAGGTAACGGCCAGAGAGCGGCAGCCTTTCTACGTTCCCCTTGCTGGTACTAGGGAAACAGACCTACCGGCCAGTGGTGTTCTTCGGTTATAAATTAGAGTGCAATGTGCCCGGATAAACCCACAAATGTTGATGTCTCCTTGCTTTTGTTTGTTTTTACATTTCATTTATATTTATTATTAGAGTAATATTCCATTGTGTACGTGGACCACTTCTTCTTGGTGCATTCCTCAGTTGATGGACATTTTCATTGCTTCCAAGTGCTGGCTATGGTAAATCTTGCTGGCGTACAGGTTTGCCAGCCTGTGACTTTTTGATTCTCATTTTCTCAGGTGATAGGCCAAGCAGTGGTTGTGATTGATTGACTGGTAGCTCAATGTTTCCCTTTTCAAAGCACCTACACTGTGTTTTCATTAGCGGCTCTTTACATGCCCCCCCCTTACAACCGAGGGTACGCATTTCTCCACACTCCCTTCACCGTTAATTTTTTGCAGCATTTTTCCTAATGGCCATTCTGACTGCTGTGAGCTGATAGGTTTTTGTAATATGGGTATGCATGTCATTAAATTTTTTACAATTCATCATATTCCTACGCCTTTTTCTTTCCTCTTAAAAGAAAAAACCGTGAGTACAATATAGCTCTTGAAATTGTCTTCTTCGAAGGTTGCCCTCTTTTGAATTTTTTGGTCGATTTTTGACCCCAGAAATTTTCTGGAGGGCAGGTGTCATTTACAGAACTGCAAGTTGGTGAAAATTTAGTGACCTTTTGCAGTGGGTTCAAAGCTGCTGTTGTGGGAAACGGCCACAAGGAGGTAGCATTTCTCCATTCCCCAATCTGGGTACTAGGGCAGCAGAGCCTCTCTGGAAGTCATTGTCCTAGGTTGTAAATTGGAATGGAATTTGCCAGGAGAAATCCCCATAAGTTTATGTCTCATTACTTCTTCTTGGTTTTTAAAAGTGTTTTAATCTGGGTAAAGTTTAGAATATTGTTTGTCCTGGGTGTACACAATCTGGTTCATTTGTACATTATGTATGTCTATTAATGCACAGATCCTCTTCCCATGTAAAATATTACAGTTTTCCGTCGACCTCCCTTGCTATATGTTCGGTCTTTTTGATACATGTATATAATATGTATTTGTATATGTATAGTAACTCTAATCTTCATTTCTCAATTTCCCCCCTCCTTTCCTTTCAGATGAGCATAGTTTGTTTTCTAAGCCTGTGAGTGTCTTTCTCTTTGGAAATATGTTCATCTGTGCCAGTTATTAGATAATGCCATAAGTGATAATATAGGATATAGGTCTTTTGCTTTCCGACCTACTTCGTGTTTTGTGATTATCTCCAGGCTCATCTATGGTGCCTCAAAGAGCAGTGCTTCAATGTTTTCCATGGCTAATATTCCATTGTGTACATGGACCACTTCTTCTTGGTGCATTCCTCTGTTGATGGACATTTTCGTTGCTTCCAAGTGTTGCCTATGGTAAATATTGCTGGGGTGCAGGATTGCCAGCCTGTGATTTTTGATTTTCCTTTTCTCAGGTGATAGACCCAGCAGTGGGTATGATTGATTGACTGGTATGGTAGCTCAACGTTTACCTTTTCAAGGCACCTCAATTGTGCTTTCATTAGTGGCTCTTACCACGTCCCCCTTAGAATCGAGGGTACGCATTTCTCCACAATCACGTCAGCATTTCTTGTTTGCAGCATTTTTGTTGATGGCCATTCTGACTGGTGTGAGCTGACCGGTTTTTGTAATTTGGGTTTACATGTCTGTAAAAATTCCTACAATTCATCATTTTTCCACGCCTTTTTCTTTTCTGTTAAAAGAAAAAAGAAAAAAAGTGTGAGTATAATATACCTCTTCAAATTTTCTTTTTGGAAGGTTGCACTCTAGAATTTTTTGTTCGATTTTCGACCTCAGTATTTTTTGGAGGGCCGGTGTCATTTACAGACCTGCAATTGGTGAATAATTAGTGACCTTTTGCAGTGGGTTCAAAGCTGCTGTTGTGGGAAACGGCCACAAGGATGCAGCATTTCTCGATTCCCAAATCTGGGTACTAGGGCAGCAGAGCCGTTCTGGAAGTTGTCTGCCTAGGTTTTCAATTTGGATGCAATGCGCCAGGAAAACCCCCCATAAGTTTATGTCTCATTACTCCTAGTTCGTTGTTTTAATTTTTTCAATTGGGGTAAAGGTTAGAAGGTTGCTTGTCCAAGGTGTACACACTCTGGTTCATCTACATATTCTATATACCTATTTATGTAGAGATCCTCTTCCCGTGTAAATTATTACAGAGTGTTCCGTAATCCTTCCTTGCTATATGGTCGGTCTTTTTGATATATGTATATAATATGTATTTGTATACATATGGTAACGCTAATCTTCATGTATCCATTCCCCCCACCTTTCCTTTTAGATAAGCATAGTTTTTTTTAGTAAGTCTGTGACTGACTTCCTCTGTGGAAATATGTTCATTTGTGTCAGTTATTAGATAACGCCTATAAGTGATATCATAGGATATAGGACTTTTGCTTTCCGACTTACCTCATGTTCTGTGATTATCTCCAAGATGATCTATGGTGCCTCAAAGAGCAGTGTTTCATTGTTCTCCATGGCTAGTATTCATTGTGTACATGGACCACTTCTTCTTTATCCTTTCATCTGTTGATGGACATTTTGGTTGCCTCACTGTCTTGTCTATTGTGAAAAAGGCTGCAGTGCTGCTTTTGCAGCCCGGGTCTTCTCCATTCTGGTCTTCTCAGGTGACAGGCCCTTTGGTGCGCCTGCTGGATTGAATGGTACCTCAATTTTTCCTTTTCAACGCAGCTCCTTTCTGTTCTCATTATTAGCGTTTAACCCTTTTACATCTCACCAGCAGCTAGAGGGTACACAGTTCTCTAAAACCTCTTCAGCATTTATTGTTTGTAGACTTTTCGCCAATGGTCAGTCGACTGGTGTGAGTTGAAAACTTTTTGTAGATTAGATTGCATGAGTCTAATTCTTCCTGAGGCTGAGCTTTTATCCATTTTCCTTTCTTTAAAAAGAGAGCGAGTAAAACTTACCTCTTCATACTATCTTCGTGAACATTTTGCCTGTTTTGAATTTTTTTATCCATTCCCTACCTCAGCACAATTTTGAGGGCAGGTGTCCTTTACAGCCCTGAGTCCTTGTGAATGGTAAGTGACCATTAGCTGTGGGTTAAAAGCTGCTCTTGCGGGAATCGGCCACAAGGCGGCAGCATTTCTCCTTTACCAAATCTGGTTACTAGGGCAACAGAGCCTTACTGGAAGTGGTGTTCTAGGTTGTAAATTAGAATGGAATGTGCGAGGAAAAAGCCCTTTAAGTTTATGTCTCCTTACTTCTTGTTGGTATTTTTAACTTAATTTTTATTTTTTCTCACAGCAAACTTGATTACAATGTTTTGTTTGTTCTAGGTGTGCAAGATGTGGTTCTTTCACACATATACATATATCTATTCTTCTTCGGATCCTTTTCCCATGTAGGTTATGACACAATGTTGAGTAGTCTTCTCTTGGTATTGCGTAGGTCTTTGGTGATTCTATATTTCACATGTGTTTGTAGCTCTCTGTTAACCTCAATATGGTAATGTATCCAATCCTCACACCTGTCCATTTGGTGAACCATAAGATTTTTAATGAATCTATGATAGTGTTTCTCTGTGGAAATATCTTTGTTTGTATCATTTTTTAGGTACCACCTATATGTGATATGATAGGATATGTGTTGTTCGCTTTCTCACTTACTCCAAGTTGCGTGATTACTTCTAGACTCATCTATGGTGCTGGAAATGGCATTGTTTCATTTTTTTCACTAGCTCATATTCCATCTGTACAGGTAGCAGTTCTTCTTTGTCCACCCATCTGTCGGTGGACTCCTTGGTTACTTCCATATCTTGGCTATTGTAATACTATGCAATGCAGATTTGCGTGCCTGTGTCTTTCCAATTCTGTCTTCTTAGTTTATAGGTCCAGGAATAGGTCTGCTGGATCATATGGTAGCTCAATGTTTACCATTTAAAGGCACCTCTCTTCTGTTCTCCTTAGTGTCTCTTTCCAGGTTACGTCCCACTTAAAGGGGAGGGTATGTATTTCTTCCCAGCACCTTCAGGATTTATTCTTTGTAGTTT